>NW_027256892.1:15902777-16435903 GCF_029215685.1 Pituophis catenifer annectens
TTGAGGCCAAAATTTCTGTTGCTAAACGAGACAGTTTTTAAGTGAGTTTTGCTCCATTTTACAACATTTCTTGCCCAAGTTAAATAAATTACTGCAGTTGCTAAGTTAATGGCTTCCCCATTAACTTTGCTTGTCAGAACATTGCAAAAGGGAATCATGTGATGCCAGAACACTGCAAGCATCATAAATAGGAGCCACTTGCCAAATGGCTGAATTTTGACCACGGGACTATGAAGATGCTACAGAGGTTGTAAAAAGTGTGAAAAACGGTCATAAGTCACTGTTTTTTTTCAATGCCTTTGTACCTTTGAACGGTCACTAAACAAACTGTTGTAAATCGAGGACTACCTCAAAGGCCAGGCTGTTTTCCCAACTGGTTAAAGCTTTAATGGTTCAATTAATGCCTGGGAAAGGATAATCCGTAATAATTTTGTTCGCCTTTCTTTGCAATTTATTTTTCTTTCTGTTCGGTTGGAAATGTCGCAGTTCTCAAGGTGTCCTTTTGTTGAGATGTAAAATGCGTTTGTGAAGTGCCACGAGCCCCTACGGGAGCCAACCCTCTCAAACGGTTATTGATTGATAAATAAATAGGATGATCGCAACTGAAAGGAACAATGTAAATATGAACAGCGGTTGAGTTTAGTTTTTAATGGAAGCGGGAGCCGGCGCTTTGATTAAATCGCGCTTTGTCATTCTGTGAAGCACAAAAGCGGTGAGATGGCTGATAAAAGGGGAGTTTAAAAGGCGCACAAAAAGGGTATCCAGTGTGAGACACTCAGCCTGCTTTGCTCTCTATCGCGACGGCGGGAATAACATTAGAGCTCAGCCATCAAAACAAATGCAGGGAGAATAAACACAGAGAATTGACTGCGTGGCTCAGTAGTTCTCTCTCCCCCACCCCCGTGCCATCTCTTGGCCTCCTGTTTCTCCCTTCATCCCCTTCACTGCCAAACGTGCATCTCCAGGTCATATAATACCGTATCAGAAATCCTGATCTTTAATTAGTTTCCAGCATTCAAGAGTCAGCAGGGTGGAGTTGGATAACAGAAGACCAGGTGCTAACCTTTTCTTAGGCCCAAGGTGAGAGAGACTCTGACTTCCCCTCAGCTCAAATTAGCATCAGGCTTTGCCAGAAGCCAGCTAAAAAGCCAAACTCATTGCCACGTGCTTTCGTTGATCAGTTTTGCGGTAAGAACTCGTGCAAAACCTGTTACTTCCCAGCAACCAGTGACGTACAGGTAGTCCTCGACTTACAACAGTCCGTTTAAGGACTATTCGAAGTTACAAGAGCAGTGAAAAAAGTGACTTATGACTGCTTTTTATACTTATGACCTCTTGTGGCCTGTCGGCCGCCGGCCCCTCCAGCAGCTGAATCAGAGGAGGAGGAGGAGGTGTGGGAGTCAGGGTCAGCATCAAGGCAACTTGAGAGCTCCGAGGGGGAAGAGGGAATGGAGCTGGCAGAGAGAGAGAGAAACAGAGGTGGAGCCTGGGCCGTCCATCAGCCCTCAGATGGAGAGTCAACAGCCCCCAGGGCTGGAGGTGGCTGATGAGAAAGAGGAGAAACATCTGGGTCCAGTGCCTGATGCTCAGATGTGCAGAAGGCAGAGGAGAGGAAAGCAGTGGAAATCTATGGGCTGATCCTTGGGATGGAAGAGCCACCGCTGCAAGTGAAGCCTCACCCTACTCTGGGGATAAAAGGTAGGGGGTGGAGATGAATAGATGTGGCAGACAATTATTCATCTCCCTGCCAGACGGACGTGTTAGCCAGCGTTGAGAGAGAAACTTTTTGCCGGGGCTGCTGGCGCTCCTAATAAAGGAATCTTTGAGTTAACTTCAGAGGGTTTGTCGTGTTTGGAGAGCTGGGTCAGAACATGACCATTGCAGCATCTCCTTGGTCACTTGATCAAAATTCAGACGCTTGGTAGATGGCTCTTATTTATGACGGTCATAGTGTCCTGGGGGGAGGAGGGGGAAATCACATAATCCCCTTTGGCAACCTTCTGACCAGCAAAATCAATGGGGAAGCCAGATTCACTTAACAACCATGTTACTAACTTAAGAACTGTGGCAAGAAAAGTCATAAAATGGGGGCAAACTTCCCTTCACAAACGTCTCCCTTAGCAGCAGAAATTTTGGGGCTCCATTGTGGTCGCAAGTTGAGGATTACCTGCAGTGGTGTCTCATCCCTGAGGTCCATCTTGTGCAGAGGTGGGTTTCAGCAGGTTCTAACCAGTTCTGGAGAACTGCAGAAATTTTGAGTAGTTTGGAGAACCGGTAGTAAAAATTCTGACTGGCCCCGCCCCCATCTATTCTCTGCCTCCTGAGTCCCAGCTGATTGGGTGGAAATGGGGATTTTGCAGTATCCTTCCCCTGCCATGCCCACCAAGCTACGGCCACCACACACAGAACCGGTAGTAAAAAAATTTGAAACCCACCACTGATCTTGTGCCTCCAACTGAATAAAAAGTTCTCAAGAACAAATCCTTCCTTAACTTTTGAGTCAGGCTCCTACCTTTACAGTACAGACAAATGTTTGCATGGTTCCGACTCGATAACAGGACAATTAGCATTCATTAAACATGGCCATAAATCTTTCTTTCCTGAAACCACGCTAATATAGTCCTCCAGCCTTCAGAATAAATGCCACACTTAATCTTCCCTCCTCTCCAACCTCCTCTGCGCCTAGTGTCCTGGAAAGATGCTAAGCATGCAAAAAAAGGATGGAAGCAACGCTCATCCTTTAGCGAAGCCATGAAAGTTAACAAAAGAAAGTCTCTGCCAAGTAAACTATATCCTCTAGGACAGGGGTCTCCAACTTTAGCAATTTTAAGACTTGTGGACTTCAACTCCCAGAATTCCTCTGGCTGAGGAATTCTGGGAGTTGAAGTTAAAATTGCCAAGGTTGGAGACCAGAGGTGGGTTTCAGCAGGTTCTAACCAGTTCTGGAGAACCGGTAGCAGAAATTTTGAGTAGTTTGGAGAACCGGTAGTAAAACTTCTGACTGGCCCTGCCCCCATCTATTCTCTGCCTCCCAAGTCCCAGCTGATCGGGAGGAAATGGGGATTTTGCAGTAACCTTCCCCTGGAGTTGGGAGGGAATGGAGATTTTGCAGTATCCTTCCCCTGGAGTGGGGAGGAAATGGGGATTTTGCAGTATCCTTCCCCTGGAGTTGGGAGGGAATGGAGATTTTACAGTATCCTTCGCCTGGAGTGGGGAGGGAATGGAGATTTTACAGTATCCTTCCCCTGCCACGCCCACCAAGCCATGCCATGCCCACCAAGCCACACCCACAGAACCAGTAGTAAAAAATTTTGAAACCCACCTCTGTTGGAGACCCCTGCTCTATGATACCCTCATACCAGCGGGTATAAAAAATGCAGCTTTGGTTCACCCCACCAGCTTACCTTTATCCCACCTGAAGTTTCAGAATTCAGAAATAATAGTAAAAGATAGTTTAACTGAAGATTAGCAATAGCAATAGCTTAGATTTATATACCGCTTTATAGTGCTTTACAGCCCTCTCTACAGTAGTGGCCAAAATTGTGGAAACCTTTTGGGAAAAGTGTATTTTTGAGGTTTGATGGCTAATAACACCACTTTTTTTTTTTTTTTGAGTTTCAAGATAATCCTATTCCACTGCTGGAATGGCCTGGGAATAGCCCAGATCTTAACCCAATTGAAAATCTATGGAGCCGACTAAAGAAACTTGTTAGTCAGAAGCAACCCAACAATAAAACCCAGTTAATAGAAGCAATCATTCAATCTTGGTTTCCCATTAGAACAGCTGCAGAACTAAAAGACTTGGTTCATTCCATGGGAAGACATTGTAAGGCTGTAATTCATACTAAAGGTTACCCAACTAAGTATTAACTGATGTGATAATTTTTGTATATCTCATTTTTTTCTATGATGGTAATTTTTGTATATCTCATTTTTTCTATGTGATTCACTTCTCTTCTTTATACTGTAACTATTATTTCAATAGCAAATCCTTCATAAAAGTTATTGCATTACATTCTTGATTAAATTATCTTTACATTGCTATATAATTTTATGGTACTACTCCAAAAAAAAAAGTGGTGTTATTAGCTAGTTTTAGAAAAATACACTTTTCCCAAAAGGTTTCCACAATTTTGGCCAATACTGTAAGTGGTTTACAGAGTCAGCCTATTTCCCCCAACAATCCGGCTCCTCTTTTTGTCGACTTTGGAAGGTTGGAAGGCTGAGTCAACCTTGAGCTGGTCAGGATTGAACTCCTGGCAGTTGGCAGAGTTAGCCTGCAATACCGCATTCTAACTGCTGCGCCACCAGGACTCTTTAACTTTGCTAACTTCACAAAACAGGCAACCAATTAAGAGGTCATTTAAGCTGCAAATACTTGCAGATAAACCTTTTAGATTCCTTGCATATGCCAGATGAGCTTCTCTCTTTAATTATCTTTCTATCAAGTTTGATACCCAAAAATGAATTGCTGGTCTTAGTCCTTCTAAATTATAGGAGTGGATGTGGTTGCTGAAGTGTAGTCTCAGTCACTTTCTTTGTAATAAGATGGATATTTATTAGAATCATAGAAGTGTTTTTATTTGACATCTATATCAGAGATGGGTTTCAGCAGGTTCTGACCAGTTCTAGGGAACCCATAGAGGAAATTTTGAGTAGTTCGGAGAACCAGTAGTAAAAATTCTGATTGGCCCCACCCCCATCTATTATCTGCCTCCCAAGTCCCAGCTGATCAGGAGGAAATGGGGATTTTGCAGTAACCTTCCCCTGGAGTGGGGTGGGAATGGAGATTTTACAGTATCCTTCCCCTGCCACACCCACCAAGCCATGCCCACAGAACCGGTAGTAAAAAAAAATTTGAAACCCACCACTGATCTATATCTAGGTAGGTTTCAGTTCTTTTAAAAAGCTATAACTTCTTTGTTGTCCATCTTTAATACAAGCCTATGAAAAGATAAAAAGGTATGGATGGAAATTTCATGGAATCCCTACAAGGCCATGCTAACTAAGTCAATAGATTCTTCTTTGGAACTATATTCCCAGTGGGGATTAAATATGTTTAGGAGCAACTCATTGATCTCAATGGAAGTATTTAGACTACCCTTTGGTCTCTATCTTTGAAGGCATTCATGGACATAAAACCTCACTGCACTTCAGGATATTAAGAGGCAAATAATAAGACACAAGTGTTATCTTTTATTCTCCATCTGATCATGTCTCCATTGTTCTACTCATCCTAGGTACCTAGAGAAAGTTGCTTTACATCTCTATATATAAAAGCAAAAACCACTTATGCCATAATCACGAAATCTACAGAACTGTAAAGCTTACAAAATTGAAATTTGCCACGTATGTTCCTCTTGGCTTCTAGGTGCTCACTAAGAAAGGATTTTTCGAAATGACGATCAGAGAATTAGTATTTCCTATATTATTATTAACACACTCTGATGCTAAGGAGTTCTACTCCCCCTCCCGACCTGAAAAGAAATCTGTTCCAAATGCAAAACACAAGCAGAGGAGAGGAGTTTCACTTTCAGTTTTACTTTCACAGCAGCAACCAGGGGATAAGATAGGGGAGGCTTCTGTGGGGCAAGGCTGAGGGAGAGAAGGGGGATAGGATAGGATAGGGTTCTGTGGGGGAAGGCTGAGGGAGAGAAGCTGAGAGGAGAGGCCGATCGTAACTACTCATTAATTGTCAAGCTTGTAAGTGTCAATTTATCAAGCCCCATCACATGGTTTTGTAGAGAAGCACAGGTATCCAGCTAGTATACATATACATATAGATGTGTGCATGCACATACACACACATATAAAGTTGCTACCACTCAGGGGTGAAATCCAATTTTTTTCCTTACCAGTTCTGTGGGCGTGGCTTGGTGGGCATGGCAGGGGAAGGATATTGCAAAGTCTCCATTCCCACCCCACTCCACGGGAAGGATACTGCAAAATCTCCATCCCCTCCCCACTCCTGAGGGAAGGATATTGCAAAATCTCCATTCCCACCCCACTCTGGGACCAGCCAGAGATGGCATTTGCCAGTTCTCTACTCAAAACTACTCAAAATTTCCGCTACCGGTTCTCCAGAACCTATTAGAACCTGCTGGATTTCACCCCTGCTACCACTCAAATATAGAATGAGTTGCTAGTTTTCGCGGGTGTTTGTATGTAGGTCTTTGGTTATTCGAGTCTTCTCCCACGTAAAATTGGAAGTGTCTTGGCGATGTTTCGACGAAGTCTCATTCGTCATCTTCAGGCTGGTGTTCTCGGCTTCGTGCTTCCAGGAGAAATGTGAGATCACAGCTGTCTCTTCCTTTTAACTGCTAGTGGGGGTGTGAGCTGACTGGGTGGGAACTTGGCTGTGTTGTGATTGGGTGGAGGTGTGTTCTGATTGGTTAGGGGCTTGGCTGTGCTCTGATTGGATGGGGGGTTGGTTGTGCTCTGATTGGCTGGGGGTGTGTTCTGTTTGGGTGGGGGCTTGGTTGTGCTCAGCTTAGTCTGAGTTGCAGGGGGATTTGAGCTGGTGAGCTGCATTGTTGTTGTTTGGCTTCGTGTTTGTGGCCATGCGAGCTCTTCATGGTGGGTGTCAGTCTGCTTCATGCATGGATTGGAGGGGTTTAAAGTGGCTAATGATGCAGCTGCGGTCTGGCTTCTGGTCCTTGGTCGTGGCTCATTATCAGTGTGGGTTTGAGTCTGCTTTCTGCGTGAATGTGTGGTGGTGACATCCTGTGTGGCTCTCGTGAGTGTGGGTCTGGTGTCATTCGTCGTGTAAGGTACTCGTTTGTCAATAAGGGCGGGTTTCCAAATGGCTGGTAGGCAGGAGGTATCGTCTCGTTTGTTCATGCTGTGTGGGCGTTTTTCTATCTCGATGGCTTCTCTGATTATTCTGTTGTTAAAGTGTTCAGTTTTGGCGATAGTTCTGGTCTTTTTAAAGTCAATATCATGTCCTGTGGCTTTAAGGTGTTGGACCAGGGAAGAAGTTGGTTCCTCTTTTCTGACTGAGTTCTTGTGTTCTTCTATGCATGCACTTATTCGTCTGTTGGTTTGTCCGATTTATGTGGTGGGGCAGGCGGTGCATGGGATTTCATATACTCCTTGATTTTCTAACTCAATTTTGTCTTTGGGGTTCCTTAGGATGGTGGATATTTTTCGGTTTGTGCAGAATGCTGTCTTGATGTTATGTTTGTGGAGGATTTTGCTTATTCTGTCTGTGGTGCCTTTTATGTATGGGAGGAGGGCTTTGCCGTTTTCTTGTTCTCTGTCTTGGATTTTAGTGGGGGTTTCTTTTTGGATTAGGTTGGTGATCTTATTTCTTTGGAATCCATTGGATGTTAGTACGTTAGTGAGAGTGTGTAGTTCGGTTTTTAGGTGTTGTTCGTCAGCTAAGCATTTTGTTCTGGAAATGAGTGTCTTGGCTACAGAGTTGATCTGGGCAGGGTGGTGGTGTGAGAGTGCGTGCAGATAGCGGTTTGTGTGTGCTTTCTTCTGGTAGATAGTGTGTCCTAGGGAGCCATTGGATTTTCTGTAGACTAAGACATCCAGGAAGGGAAGTTGGTTGTTCGCTTCTGTTTCCATGGTGAACTGTATTTTGGGGTGTAGGCTGTTGAGGTGTGTGAGGAAGTTGTCCAGTTTTTCTTTCCCATGTGCCCAGATTATGAAGGTGTCGTCTACATATCTGAGCCAGAGTTTGGGTTTGTGATCAGATTTTTCTAGAGCTTGGGTTTCAAAGTATTCCATATAGAGGTTGGCAATGACAGGTGAGAGGGGTGATCCCATGGGTGCTCCTTCTATTTGTTTGTATTTCTGTCCATTATAGATGAAGTATGTGTTGGATAGGTAGTGGTTGGTCAGATCTAAGATGTGCTTGGGGGGGTTATATTTCTTTTGGATAACTGTCAAGGCTTCTTTGATTGGTACTTGGGTGAAGAGGATATGACATCGAAGCTCACGAGTAGGTCACTGGGCTGTAAGTTTTGTTGCTTTATGATGTCTATGAACTGGAATGAGTTTTTTACGTATGAGGTGATGGATTCTGCATAGGGCTGTAGTTGTTTGGCGAGAAATTTGGCTAGGTTTTGTAGAGGTGAGCCTATGGAGCTGACTATGGGTCTAAGTGGGGTTCCTTCTTTGTGTATCTTGGGGAGACCATAAAGCTTAGGGCATTTGGATGATTTCTCTCTGGGAATGATTCTTTGCTGAATCTCTTCGCTGATGGGGGAGGCTTTTATTTTGGATCTGGTGGTTTTTTCCAGGTAGGTGGTGGGGTCTGCGTTTAGGGGTTTGTATATGGAGTCTTGGAGTAGGTTGGTTAATTTGGTTTGGTAGTCAGATGTGTTCATAACCACCGTGGCATTGCCCTTGTCTGCTGGTAGGATTATTATGCTGGTGTCTTCTTTCAGGTTAAGTAGTGCTGTCTGTTCCTCTTTGGGTAAGTTACTTTTGGGTGGCTTGCTGGTGCAGAGGATGTTGGTGATTTCGAGTCTGATTCTGTTTGCGTCGTCGGGGTTGATTTTGGTCAGGCTGGTTTCAACTCCTCATATAATGGTTTCAGTGGGGATGCTTTTGGGAGCGACTGCAAAGTTGAATCCTTTGGAAAGGACATTGGTTTCGGCTTTGGTGAGGATCCTATCTGAGATGTTATGCACTGTTTGTTTCATGTGTGGCTGTGAGGGTGGAGGGGATTGTTTCTGGCATTCTTGTAGTCTTCGGAGTTTGTTGGTGTGTGTGTCTGTCTTGAGGGTGGTCTGTGTTTCGGCTCTCCAGATGGCAAGTTGTTTGGATTTGTCCCAAAGTGCGGGGTGGATCTTGTTGCTGAGTTTGAGGTGAAGTGTGAGGAGATCCTTGTTGATTCGGTCTAGGAGGAATCTTTTTCTGTGGAGTTCATTTCTGATTAGGGCTAGTTCTGTTCTTTTCAGAATGCATTTGGTGGCTGCAGAGTTGGAGTGGAATTTCAGTTGGAAGCCTGTGGGGATTAAATTTTGATCTCGGCAGTTGCATAGGAATGCAAGGTCACATAAAATGGAAGCTCTTTGGACTTCGAGTTTTTCATAGGTCCTGGTCAGATGGTGGATTTCCTCCCCGTAGAGGTGCGATATTTGTTTTCTCAGGTTTTCGCGGGTGTTTGTATGTAGGTCTTTGGTTATTCGGGTCTTCTCCCACGTAAAATTGGAAGTGTCTTGGCGATGTTTCGACGAAGTCTCATTCGTCATCTTCAGGCTGGTGTTCTCGGCTTCGTGCTTCCAGGAGAAATGTGAGATCACAGCTGTCTCTTCCTTTTAACTGCTAGTGGGGGTGTGAGCTGACTGGGTGGGAACTTGGCTGTGTTGTGATTGGGTGGAGGTGTGTTCTGATTGGTTAGGGGCTTGGCTGTGCTCTGATTGGATGGGGGGTTGGTTGTGCTCTGATTGGCTGGGGGTGTGTTCTGTTTGGGTGGGGGCTTGGTTGTGCTCAGCTTAGTCTGAGTTGCAGGGGGATTTGAGCTGGTGAGCTGCGTTGTTGTTGTTTGGATATATATATATATATATATATATATATATATATATATATATATATTCTCATAGGGTATGTATTATCTTTTAAATAGCTCAAATTATTGCACTTCAGGGTAGTTGTTTTATAGTCTTGGTAAAGTTTAACACATGTCTATTTAATGTTGTAAAAGAGGAAAGAAGGGGGAAAATGCTATTTTGTCTTCACCAAGGAGCACTTCATAATTATTTCATTATCTACGCATTATTTTTATCACCAATCTATACGCCTTGGTTTTATTATCCAAAGCTCTTATGAGTGTACATAATAGGTATACTGACAAGCACAGGAGCAGGGAGGGGGGAAAAAGCATAAAACCTCTTTTAGAATGAATTAAAAATAAATCCAAGTGAATTTATCAAACAATATCAGCACTGCAGTTTTGTCTGGAAAATTAACTCATCAAAGACAGGAGGCATTCAGGTGATATGCCTGAGAGTTTTTTCCTTCCTTCCCTACTTCCCTCCCTCCTCCTTCCTTCTTTCCTTCCTTCCTCCTCCCTTCCTCCTTTGTCATTAATTTGCATATTAGGAGTGAAATATTTAGCAACACAGCTTTAGTCAAACCATCTAGGGACAAACTTCTTTCAAGGGCTGGTAGAAATCTATTTTGCAAAGATGGTTGTATTAACTCGGAGGGAGATAATTGAGTTAATATACTGAAGTTTAGCTTATCCATAAGAAAGTGGCTTAATAACATTTCAGTCATTTTTGCAAGGCTTGGAAGATTAGATTGCAAAGTCATAAAATGTGAGTTCATTATGGTTTGATAATTATAATTTTCTACCGGTCCTTTTCAGAATTCCAAACTTCAGGGTATACTACTAAAATATTTCTTTGTATCAATTTTCTCAACAGCCTTCTATGTGTGGTATCAGAAGCTACTCCAGAGTTTCCCCAATTTACCAACACTCTCTGGCTGTCTCTCCCTCTGTGTGTAAGAGAGAGAAAGAGGGAGGGAGAGACAGAGAGAGAGAGAGACAGAGAGAATTAAGAGTTGGGAGCAGTGTAGATCTAGAGCCGTAATGGCGAACCTATGGCACATGTGCCACAGATGGCTTACAGAGCCCTCTCTGTGGGCACATTTATTTATTTTTATTTATTTTTAAATTTGTATACCGCCCTTCTCCCTGAGGACTCAGGGTGGTGAACAGCCAAGTAAAAACATAAACTACAAACATTAAAATACAATTAAAAAGATATATATAAATTTGGCCCCATGATTAAAAACAATAACAGACAATTAAAAACATTTTAAAAAGTGTTAGGCCAGCCCGGCTTGCTGGAAAAAGAAGGTTTTAAGGGCATGGCGGAAGGCACTGAGGTCTTGGATTCTCCTTATCTCAGGGGGCAGCTGATTCCAGAGGGTAGGTGCCCCCACAGAGAAGGCCCTCCCCCTGGGGGGGTCACCAGTCTACATTGTTTGGCTGATGGCACCCCGAGGAGGCCCTCTCTGTGGGAGCGCATGGGTCGATGGGAGGCCGTCGGTAGCAGCAGGCAGTCTCGAAGATAACTAGGTCCTATGCCATGGAGCGCTTTAAAGGTGATAACCAACACCTTGAAGTGCACCCGGAAGACCACTGGGAGCCAGTGCAGCTCACACAGGAGAGGTGTTGTATGGGAGCGCCATGCAGCTCCCGTGACTACCCGCGCGGCCGCATTCTGGACCAGTTGGAGCCTCCGGGTGCTCTTCAAGGGGAGCCCCATGTAGAGAGCGTTGCAGTAATCCAGGCGAGAGGTGACGAGGGCATGAGTGACTGTGCACAGGGAATCCCGATCAAGAAAGGGCTGCAACTGGTGAATCAGGCGAACCTGACAGAAGGTCCCCCTGACAGAAGCCATGAGCCATCGCCCCAGTTCAGCTTCGCCGTGCATGCGTACGCGCCTCCCTCTGGCCAACTGGTTGTTAGGTTTCTGCTGCGCATGCACAGGGTACATGCAGGGGGTCCGTAGACACATGCGGGGGTGCATGCAGGGGGCACATACACATGCATTGGGGATGTGCCAGGGGTGCATGCACAGGGGCAGCACACACATTGCATTTTGGGGGTTCAGGTGTGCATGTGTGCATTCGTGTATGAGCTCTTTGGGCACTCGGTCCGGAAAAGGTTATCCATCATTGATCTAGAGTGTCCCAACTGCAATTTGAATCCCAAACACCAATCGAATGTTATTTAAAGCTTTTAGGATGTCAACCTTCTTGTTACATTCATTTCCACCAACACATCCTTCTCTGTCTTTGAAAAGTTGATGCAGAATACAGAAGGAGGGGGATAGGAAAGATAACAGTGGTTGGGAAGGGAGACTAATGCCTCTACAAACAGCCATCAGTCCTTCCTAGAATTTCTGAGGATGTTGTTGCATTCCTGATACTACCAAGAATTTTGCTCCACATTTGTAATATGATGTCTCTTGTTCCTTATTTCTTCTTAATACTTTGGATCCCATATTTCTAACTAATAAGATAATAGTGAATAAATTGGAACAGGCAATAATCCATGAACGTCTTGAAAAAGTCACTCAGATGTGAGGGTGTGTCTATATCTTATAAAAATCAGAAACTTGCCAGCCATCATATTCCTGATGAATACTCTATGAAACAGAAGTGGGTTTCAGCAGATTCTGACCAGTTCTGGAGAACCGGTAGCGGAAATTTTGAGTAGTTTGGAGAACCGGTAAATACCACCTCTGATTGGCCCCACCCCCATCTATTCTCTGCCTCCCAAGTCCCAGCTGATCGGGAGGAAATGGGGATTTTGCAGTAACCTTCTCCTGGAGTGGGGTAGGAATGGAGATTTTACAGTATCCTTCCCCTGCCATGCCCACCAAGCCATGCCATGCCATGCCCACCAAGCCACACCCACAGAACCAGTAGTAAAAAATTTTGAAACCCACCACTGCTATGAAAGCAAAATTTGAAGAAGCAAGATAGAAAGAATTTTTGGGTTGGAGAAGACTCCATGTACAGCCACGAAAACAAACCAATGGCTCCTTGAACAAATCAACTGATCATTTGAGATCTATTATTGTATTTCAGACACAATAGGCAAAGACTTAGGTCTCTGGAGATGGCTCTAATGTGGTGAAAACTGGAAAGAAAAAGAAGAGGATGACCAGAAGCAAGGTGGACAGATAGTTACAATGATGATAGAAGTTTGAAAGTCCTGAAAGACTAGGTTAGGGAATAAATCATGGAGAAATTCTATGTGATTATTAGAAAGTCAAAAACAACCTGATGGCACACACACAATCAATCAATCAATCATCCTTGTATTTTGGCTCTTTAGTCAGACACTCAAGCCAACTCCTACATCTGCTCCAATTGGAATCATGAAAAAAAAAAATCTGGTATAAACATTATAGAAGGGACGTACTATGGCTACCAATAACTGTTACAATAACCCTTTCTTCTTTCTTTAAACCAACCAACCAACCAACCAACCAACCAACCAACCAACCAACACAAAACAAGGGGTTCTGTTGCATTCAATAGCTAACCCTAATCTTACCTGTGATAAAGAGGATAAAAATACCACATGGATTACTAATCGTGACATCTCAATCCTAAATCCCTTTTGAAAACTGCTTGAAAGGCTGACCATCACCCACCCACCCCCAAATATTAACATCCTGGACACCAACTGTTTCAATTCCTACCCTCAAAATGACGCTATAGAGCACTGCACACCAGAACAACTAGACACAAGGACAGTTTTTTCCTGAACGCCATCACTCTGCTAAACAAATAATCCCCTCAACTCTGTCCAACTATTCACTAAGTCTGCATTACTATTAATCTTCTCATCATTCCTATCACCCATCTCCTCCCACTTATGACTGCATGACTGTAACTTTGTTGCCTGTATCCTTAGATTTATATTGATTGTTTCCTAGAATGATTTGATTGCTTATTTGTACCCTATGACTATTATTAAGTGTTGTACCTTATGATTCTCAACAAATGTATCTTTTTTTATGTACACTGTGAGCATATGCACCAAGACAAATTCCTTGTATGTCCAATCACACTTGGCCAATAAAAAATTCTATTCTATTCTATTCTATTCTATTCTATTCTATTCTATTCTATTCTATTCTATTCTATTCTATTCTATTCTATTCTACTCTATAACTTTATTGCTTGTATCCTTACAATTTATATTGATATTGACTGTTTCCTAATATGATTTGATGGCTTATTTGTACCCTATGACTATCATTAGGTGTTGTACCTTATGATTCTTGATGAACATATCTTTTCTTTTATGTATACTGAGAACATATGCACCAAAGACAAATTCCTTGTGTGTCCAGTCACACTTGGCCAATAAAGAATTCTATTCTATTCTATTCTATTCTATTCTATTCTATTCTATTCTATTCTATTCTATTCTATTCTATTCTATTCTATTCTATTCTATTCTATTCACTAATTCCACAGTTAACTATACTTCATACCAAGAAATATTTTCTCTTGTCTATTCTAAATCCCTCCACATTTAATTTTAATTTTAATCTAGCGCTGTGGAAGATAGAGACATTCCCTCTATCCACAATTTCCCATGCCATGAATGAATGCATAGGCTTCTATCAATGTTTTTCCTTGTTCGAGTTCCCACCAAACTAAAAAGAAATCCCTAACTGTGCTAGAAATCTAAGAAATGTTGGCTCAGTCCTCATTTACATATAAAGAAACATCCTGATTCAATTCTATCTATCTATTCTAATCTGTAGCGCCTGTCAGCCTTTTTTTTTTTTTTAACTTGAAATCTCATTTTGTATTTTAGGCTGTTTGCAGACAATACAATCTGTTCCATCAATAAGCCATGGTCCATTTTAAAATCTTCATTAAGGAGACGTTATCTCAGCAGAAAATTGGGGCTATTTTAATCACAATCTGCATACTTTCCAACATGCTTCTCTTGCAACTAAAGCCAGCATGTACACACCTCCCCACCCCCAAAGGATTTTGAACCATTAATCTTTCACAACTGTCTCTTTTGAAATTCAGGGGAGTGGGACTCTGTATTATCTGGCCATTTGGGAGAAGCTGAGTGCAAGAGTAAAAAGGGAAAGCAAACAAATCCTGTGAGATTATGAAAATGGCTGTTTCCTTATCAGCACAGAAATCATTACAAAGGGATTCAGAAGTGTGCTCTGTCCATTATCATTTGCCATATTTGGGGCAATCAATGCAAGAAATATTAGTCTCCTTTGCTGGAAGCCGAATAGAGAATCCTGCTGCATCACATTTATTTATTCAATTGATCTGTATTGCCACAAATCTCACATATATGACTTTGAGTGACTTACAATAAAAATAGCTAAAAGCTAAATAAAATGCATCCATCTATAAGTATCATGTGTCTGTCCATCTGTCTCTATCTATCTATCTATCTATCTATCTATCTATCTATCTATCTATCTAACTATCTTCATCATCATCATTATCTATCTATGGTATCTATCTGTCTATCTATCTGTCTTCTTCTTCATATCTATCTATCTATCTATCTATCTATCTATCTATCTATCTATCTATCTATCTATCTATCTTCTTCATCATCATTAGCTATCTTCTATCTATCTACTTCTTCATCTATCTATCTATCTATCTATCTATCTATCTATCTATCTATCTATCTATCTAATCTATCCTCTTCATCATCATTATCTATCTATCTATCTATCTATCTATCTATCTATCTATCTATCTATCTCTATCTCTCTACATCTTCATCTATCTATCTATCTATCTATCTATCTATCTATCTATCTATCCCTATCTAATCTATCTTCTTCATCATCATCATCATTATATCTATCTATCTATCTATCTATCTATCTATCTATCTATCTATCTATCTATCTATCTATCTCTATTTCTCTCTATCAATCTATCTACTTCATCTATCTATCTATCTATCTATCTATCTATCTATCTATCTATCTATCTATCTATCTATCTATCACCTATCTGTCTATTTCTTCTTCATCATCTATCTATCTTCTTCATCATCATTAGCTATCTATCTTCTATCTATCTATCTATCTATCTATCTATCTATCTATCTATCTATCTATTTCTTCATCTATCTATCTCTATCTATTTATCTATTTATTTCTTCATCTATCTATCTATCTATCTATCTATCTATCTATCTATCTATCATCTAGTTAGCTAGCCAACTTGGGGGGTTCAGCTCTCATAATTTCAAGGATGGGTCATAAGTTCAACTGGTCGTAGTGACTAGTCATAAATTGAGGACTACCTGTATTTATTTATTTATTTATTTATTAGATTTTTATACCGCCCCCTCTCCCGAAGGACTCGGGGCGGTGCACAGCCAAAGTTAAAAACATACAATATAAACAATTAAAATACGTTTAAAACAGAATTAAATCTAAAATGGCTCCCCAATTTAAAATGCCTTACCCATACCCCTATAAAAAGACGAATTTAAAATTTAAAAATTTAAAATTTCCACATTTAAAAAGGGGGGAGATTTAGGCCAGGCCAGCTTGATAAAATAGAAAAGTCTTAAGCGCGCGGCGGAAGGTGCGCAGATCCGGGATCCTACGTATCTCCGGGGGGAGCTCGTTCCAAATCGTAGGTGCCCCCACAGAGAAGGCTCTCCCCCTAGGGGCCGACAGCCGACATTGTTTGGCCGACGGCACCCGGAGGAGCCCCTCTCTATGGGAGCGTACTGGCCGGTGGGAGGCTATTGGTGGTAGCAGGCGGTCCCGTAAATAACCAGGTCCTAAGCCATGGAGCGCTTTAAAGGTGATAACCAGAACCTTGAAGCGCACTCGGAAGACCACCGGGAGCCAGTGCAGCTCGCGCAGGAGAGGTGTCACATGGGAACTCCAAGTCGCTCCCATCACCACCCGCGCGGCCGCACTCTGCGCCAGTTGGAGCCTCCGAGTGCACCTCAAGGGGAGCCCCATGTAGAGAGCGTTGCAGTAATCCAGACGAGAAGTAACGAGGGCATGAGTGACTGTGTGTAGGGAGTCCCGATCTAGATAGGGACGCAACTGGCGGATCAGGCGAACCTGATGAAAAATCCTCCCGGACACGGCCGTCACATGCTCTTCTAACGACAGCCGTGAATCCAGGAGGACACCCAAGTTGCGAGCCCTATCCGTGGGGGCCAATGATTCGCCCCCAATAGTCAGCGATGGCATTAGCTGACTATATCGGGACGTCGGAAACCACAGCCACTCGGTCTTGGATGGGTTGAGCCTGAGCCTGTTCCTCCCCATCCAGATCCGTACGGCCTCCAGGCACTGGGACATCACTTCAAGGGCATCGTTGGGGTGATCCGGGGTGGAGATGTACAGCTGGGTGTCGTCAGCGTACTGATGGTACTCCACCCCAAAACCACGGATGATCTCGCCCAGCGGCTTTACATAAATGTTGAACAAAAGGGGCGAGAGGACCGATCCCTGCGGCACCCCACATATGAGGGGCCTCGGGGTCGACCTCTGCCCCCCTGTCAACACAGACTGCGACCGGTCGGAGAGAAAGGAGGAGAACCACCTTAGTACGGTGCCTCCCACCCCCAACTCTTCCAACCGGTGCAGCATGATACCATGGTCGATGGTATCAAAAGCCGCTGAGAGATCTAACAGGACTAGGACAGAGGAGCAGCCCCTGTCCCGAGCCCTCCAGAGATCATCAACCAACGCGACCAATGCCGTTTCCGTGCTGTATCCAGGCCTGAAACCCGACTGGAACGGATCCAGATACGACGCTTCATCCAGGTACTGGGGAAGCTGTCCCGCAACCACACTCTCAACAACCTTCGCCACAAAACGAAGGTTGGAGACTGGACGATAATTAGCCAATATTGCCGGGTCCAGGGAAGGCTTCTTGAGGAGGGGCCTCACCACCGACTCCTTAAGGGCGGCGGGGAAGACACCCTCACCCAATGAAGCATTTATAATCCCCTGGAGCCAGCCTCGCGTCACCTCCCGGGAAGCCAGTACTAACCAGGAGGGACACGGGTCCAACAAACATGTGGTCGCGTTCAATCTACCCAGAATCCTGTCCACGTCATCTGGGGTCACAGGATCAAACTCATCCCAGATAACAGTCTCAAGACCTGCCTCCGTCACTCTCGCTGGATCTACCCAGTCAGAGTCCAGACCTTCCCGAATCTGAGTGATTTTGTCATACAGATACTGAACAAAGTCCTCGGCTCTTCCCTCCAAGGGGTCCTCCCGCGCTTCCTGGTGGAGCAGGGAGCGGGTCACCCTAAACAGGGCGGCCGGGCGATTATCTGATGACGCAATAAGAGCAGCAAAATGCGTACATTTTGCTGCTTTTATCGCCACTAGGTAAGTCCTAATATGGGATCTAACCAGTGTCCGGTCCGATTCAGAAAGACTAGCTCTCCAACTACTCTCTAGGCGTCTTTTCCGGCGCTTCATCTCCCTCAGCTCCTCGGTAAACCAAGGAGCAAGGCGAGATCCGCGCCGGGTCAGAGGCCGCAAAGGCACGACTCGATCCAGGGCCCCAGCGGCCGCCCTATCCCAGGCGGCCACTAGGTCTCCAGTCGAGGCGTGAGCCAGAACCTCAGGAATTGGCCCAAGCTCCGTCTGGAACCTATCGGGTTCCATCAGGCGCCTGGGGCGGTACCATCTTATCGGTTCCGCCTCCCTGCAGCGGGGTGCCACGGTACGAAGGTCAAGGCGAAGGAGAGAGTGATCCGACCATGACAAGGGCTCGATGACTACATCCCCTATCTCAAGATCACTCAACCACTGTCCAGAGACAAAAAGCAAGTCCAGTGTGTTTCCCCCAGTGTGCGTAGGGCCATGAATTAGTTGGGTCAGATCCATGGCCGTCATGGAAGCCATGAACTCCCGAGCCACCTCAGACGTCTCGCCCACGGACGGCAGGTTGAAATCCCCCATGACCATAAGTCTGGGGGTATCAACCGCCACCGCAGCAATAACGTTGAGTAGCTCAGGCAGGGTTGCTGCCACGCGGCAGGGAGCCAGGTACGTGATCAGCAAGCCCATCTGAACCCCATGGCCCCACTTCACAAGGAGGGACTCACAACCAGCTGTCTGAGGTACAGTGGTCTCCCTGGGCCTAAGGCCTTCTCTAATAATAACCGCTACTCCCCCGCCCCTCCCTTGTGACCTCGGCTGATGGAATGCGCGGAAGCCTGGTGGGCACATTTCTACCAGAGGGACCCCTCCCTCCGGGCCCAACCAGGTCTCCGTAATACCCGCCAGGTCCGCTCCCCCCTCCTGAACAAGATCACAGATGAGGGGGGCTTTATTTACTACGGACCTGGCGTTGCACAACATCAGACGAAGGCCCAGACCTGTATGGAATAAACAGGTTACAATTTCCCACTTTATGTGATAATTGGCTTCATCATACCAAGTAATAATCCCAGTATGTGTCTGGACCAACCTGCACTTTGGCCAACATAGCAATCATAAAGTCCAGTGTCTTACATGATCTTACCTAATAGAATCACAGCAGACTATAGCCATAGATAAAACATTGGGGAAGGGGGAAGCCTAACTCCTTCTACTCTTCCTTCTGCTTCACTGCAGCTTTCAGATGTAAATAGTTTTATTGAGCTCTTCTCTGCATTGCTTACAAATGTGTCTCGAACATTCAGTTTCGAGTAAATCCAAGTTTAATATATTTTTATGTTATATCATGTTTTTTAGATAAGTTGTGACTGCTGTTGATCTGTCAGCTAAAAGTGTTCCAGGTTCTCTTCTGTTCTTCCTCTCCCTATTTTGCCAAAAAGGAGCCTATAATTCATATTAAATTCTCTGTATTCATGAACTATTAAAGTTTGGTAGCATGCTCAATGCTGCAAGTGGATTTTGAAATTTCTTCCCCATTGTTTGGATAAGCGAAGCTAGAATTGCTATAAACTTTCATCCCCCTTAAATAAATAGCAAACAGCAGAAGTGGGGCCCTTCTGTACCACTGAGCTGATCCAAAAAATGCATTGTTTAAGCTGTCAATTTATCCATCATTTGTCTTTTTATGAGCCCTTGGAGACTGATACAATGCACAGAGACAGAGAGATAACATGTGTTTTTCTCTCAATTTAGTCATTTTTAATTGTCAACATGTTTTAACGCTTTCTCTTGTTTCCTGATATTATAATAACTAAATAAAGAGCACAATAAATAATTATTTTCTTCTACCCATTAAAAGTTTGCTCTAAGCATACAGAGGAATTATATATTTTATGTACAATCTCTTCTTCTTGTTGTTAGATGCGAAGTCATGTCCGACCCATTGCAACCCCATGGACAATATTCCTCCAGGCCTTCCTGTCCTCTACCATCCTCTCCATTTAAGCTCATGCCAACTGCTTCAGTGACTCCATCCAGCCACCCCGTTCTCTGTCATCCCGTTCTTCTTTTGCCCTCAATCTTCCCCAGCATTAGGGTCTTCTTCAGTGAGTCCTTCCTTCTCATTAAGTGGCCAAAGTATTTGAGTTTCATCTTCAGGATCTGGCCTTCTAAAGAGCAGTCAGGGTTGATCTCCTCTAGGACTGACCAGTTTGATCGCCTTGCAGTCCAATGGACTCGCAGGAGTCTTCTCCAGCACCAGAGTTCAAAGGCCTCAATTCTTTGGCGCTCAGCCTTCCTTATGGTCTAACTTTCACAGTCATACATTGCAACTGGGAAAACCAGAGCCTTGACTATACACACTTTTGTTGGCAGAGTGATGTCTCTGCTTTTTAGTATGCTGTCTAGATTTGCCATAGCTTTCCTCCCCAGGAGCAAGTGTCTTTTAATTTCTTGGCTGCAGTCCCCATCTGCGGTGATCTTGGAGCCCAGGAAAATAAAATCTGTCACTACCTCAATCTCTTAGATGATGTCAATTCAGTTTGAAGTAGAGAGATTTCAGTCTTGGACTGCTCCCTTAAAAAAAAAAAAAGATTAAATTTAAGCACCATGGAATAGGAAACCAAGTTTATTGAAACTAAGATGGAAAATACCTGCAATAATCAAAAACACTCTTGTTACATCAATAGAACGAATGAAGAGAGGTTGTATGCATCTCTGATCGACTGAGGTAAGAAATTTTTCTTAATGGCTATTAGCAAATGACTAATTTGTGCTTCCCAAACCAATAATTGAAGCACAGAATGATTATCCTTCAATACTCACATTTTTCCCCCTGTATTTTATAAGGTAGTTTTCCAACCAAAACAATTATAAATTATGGGTGAAGAACTGTTAGAAATGTGAACACAGGTGAAAATTACACTAAAATACATTTTGCTGGATAAATTAGCTTAATAACATAGAAAATGAGCATTCCAAATGTGTATATTAAAAATCACATAAACATTCTCCTCTGGATGTTAAAAGCAGATAAACATAGGCAGAAACAGAAATGCTTTTGCATTTCTGAATTTGCCTATTTTTTGAATTTTAGCAGTCATGGGTTGCCCCTGGTTCGGACCAGTTCGCAAGAACCGGTAGAAAAACCGGCGAGAGGCTCCGCCCACCGCCCCGGATGTCATCATAAGCAATCTGCACATGCAGATCCCATTGCGAACCGGTAGTAAAGGTAAGTAGAACCCACCCTTGATAGATATATATATATTGCAATCTCTTAATATCATAGTATTACAATACAGGTAGTCCTCGGTTTACGACTACAATTGTAGGAACCAGAATTTCTGTTGCTAAGCAAGGCAATTGTTCAGTGAGCCACACCCAATTTTACTATCTTGCCAGGATTATTAAGTGAATCACTGCAGTTCCCAGGGGGAACAGCTGTATACTGCCTTTATTGACCTTACTGCTGCTTTTGATTCTATAGATAGGAACCACTTGTGGAGGAAACTACAAGTCATGGGGATGGAGGAGTGAGGCAGGGCTGCCTGCTGGGCCCTACTCTTTTTAACCTTTATATAAATGATATCCCAGCGCAGCTGGATGATCTTCTGACGCACAGCCCCCAAATAGGCTCTAGATTTATTAACGTATTAATTTATGCCGATGACTTAGTGTTGTTTTCTAGGACCCAAATAGGAATGAGGAGACTTCTTGACAAGCTCACACGTTACTGTACTGCAAACCACTTGACTATAAATGTAGCTAAATCAAAAGTTTTAGTCTTTGGCAATAAGAATAAAAAGCACAATTGGCAGATTAATGACACAAAAATTGAGCAAGTTACCCAATATACTTATCTTGGAATTGTTTTTTCCAGTGCAGGAGGTTGGACTCCGCACCATCAATACCTTTCTCAAAAGGTCAGAGCAGGAGCAAGCCTTGTATCCAAATTAAGTAAACGAATCCAACCAACCTCCATTTTACCTCTTCGTAAAGTCTTTCAGGTTAAACTTGTTCCGATCATGCTCTATGGTGCTGAAATTTGGGGTCTTACAGAGGCCCCCATATTAGAGAGAACTCAAAACAATTTGTTAAGGAGGATGCTTGGGGTAAACAATTCCACTTCAGCTGCAGCTGTCAGAGCTGAATTGGGACATTTCTCACTGTACACCTATACAATCACTAGGGCGGTAGCCTACTGGCTAAAAATGACCCAGATGGATGCCAGCAGACTCCCTAAAATATGTCTAGAGGAACAGCAGATTTCAAATCCTCAAAGGTATTCCTGGCTAACCCGGCTGTCAGAAATATTGAACCGATATGGCGTAGGGTTCCCGTTGTGTGACACACTGAACCAAGTTAAACAACGGATTAAAGCTATACATGGGCAAATGGACATGGCAACCCTTTCAACTAATCATTCCCTTAAACTGCTGACAGCAGTTAAAACAACTTTCACTCTGGAAAAGTATTTACATTTAGAAATGCCATCAGTGGAGAGACAGTTATTTGTTAAGTTTACATTCGAACTTCTAGATACCAACGTTAGATTCGGCCATTATCGGAAAATCCCGTATGACAAAAGAATATGCATATGTGGGGTAAACGTCGTGGAGGACACGGCGCATATAATATTCGAATGTAGTCTCTATCAAGAAGTAAGAAAACAATATCTGTCCCCAATTATAAATAAATTTCCCTACTGGAATATAAGCCAAAAATTAGCATTTCTGTTGAGGGCTGACTCTCCTCCCCTGGTAAGAGCGATCACTCGATACCTTAAAAGAATGACGGCAATACGAGCCAGTTATATCAAAAAAAAATTTATCGATTGTAAGGAAGATGAGCTCAGTTAGAGAGCAGCTATCCTACTTGGGTTATCTAGTCTTGGCAACTTAGCTATTGAAATTTGATATTGTAAAATTTTAATGTCATCTATCATATATTTTTAGATTGCTATTTTTGTAACTGTTTTATCTTTTTCCCTTTTTCTTTTCTGTTTTGTTTGAAAAGGCCTTCGGGCTATTCAATAAACTATACTACTAACACTGCAGTTTAGTTGCAGTTAATCTGGCTTCTCCCATTGATTTTGCTTGTTGGAAGCTATCCTGGAAGGCTGCAAACAGTGATCACATGACCTCAGGATGTATTGTGGCCTGTTGGCTGCCAGCAGAGCTAGCAGCAGAGTCAGACGAAGAGGAGGTGGAGGGGGTGCCTGGGCCGGCTTCAGAGCCTTTGGAAGGCTCTGATGTGGGAACAGCATCGGAGACAGAGGTGAGGCCTTCCGTCCTCCCCAAGGTCAGCTGTCTTCAGGGCCTGAGCTGAGTGAAGGGAAGAACAGATGGGGCCCATCCCAGATGCACATATGTGTAGAGAGAAGAGGAGAGGAGAGCAACTGGAAGCAATAAGCCGGCTCTCAGGGAAAAGAAGCATAGATGCTAGCCAGCCCCTCCCTGGCTGAGAAATAAATAGTAGGGGTTTGGGAGTGGCCTGTTGTTGCAGACAACCATTTGTTTTCTAGTGTACATCAGTTGTCAGATTCCTTTGCCAAAACAAGGTTTGTTGGGACTAATTGCTCTGTATTTGAGGTGCTAATTGAGTCACCCTACTGGGACACAATAGGCTTCAGCCGGTGTACATTTGCTTCAACCAGCGTGAACAGGGACTGTTTCTGCTTGGCTTAATAGCAATAGCAGTTAGACTTATATACCGCTGTACAGTGTTTTACAGCCCTCATTGAAAGGACTTTTTTATCTTGAGTCATGTGAATGACCTGTTTCAGAAGGGGAAAAGACTTGCTGCCAGGGTTCTGATGGATGCCCTAATTAAATCATGAGCCTTGAGCCAAACTTCAAAAGAAATCCAGTTATTTATTAGGAGCTTCATGTCAGCATGTTCCAAGAGAAGCCAACTCTGACCCCATGTAATTTACCACCCAGACATGACCCTGTTTCCCCCCTCCCCCCGGGGTTTGTCATCAGTCACATTAACCAACAGAGAAATTTTGTGGGATGTAGAGATCACTCCCCACCGGCCACTGTGGGTAAGCCTGGGAGACAGCCTTGAGAGAGATATGTCTGGAATGTGCTTTTGTTTTTTGCTGCTGTGCTGCTTTGATGTTTTCCCATCCCCCTTGCCTAGGGCAACTTGAGAGCAGGCCACGGATGCTTTGCGAGTTGACACTTTCATTTGTGACTAACTATTTTTGGTTTTGTCTATCCATCATGAATAAAGACTGTCCATGCCCTGTTTTAAGAAAAAAAAGGGGTTTGTTTTACTCGTAAGTAAGTGATTTCTCATTGCTTGTGAAGGCTGGGTCAGTACAGTATGCTGCAACCATCACAAACACAATGCCAAGGGGCCAAATTTTGATCCTGTGATCATGGAGATGCTACAACGGTCATAAGTGTGAAGATCAGTCAAAAGTCACTTTTTCCAGTCCCGTTGTCACTTCTAATGGTCATTAAATGTGAGTCGAGAACCACTTGCATAATTATATAAATATCATACAGCTTTGATTATAACCAGGGGTGGGCTTCAGATCCTTTAGCAACAAGTTCGCTGCCCCATTGTAGGATGGCCATGGTGGATGTAGCCTAGTCAGCCACCTGCACCACAGCGGGGAGGGGGATTTTTTGCCCTCCCTGGGCTCCAGAGGTTTTCCTCAAGCCGCCAGGAGGGTGAAAACAGATTCTCCTGGGTTCTGGAGGCCCCCTGGAGGCCAAAAACAGGCCCATTTCCAGACTTCCAGAACCTCTGGTAGGCTTGTTTTTTGCCCTCCCAGAAAAGATGAAATCCATCTGGTTCTGACAGGTTTTGCAGAACTGGTAGCAGAAATTTTGAGCAGTTCAAAGAACCGGTAGCGGAAATTTTGAGTAGTTTGGAGAATCAGCAAATATTACCTCTGGCTGGCCCCAGAGTGGGGTGGGAATGGAGATTTTGCAATATCCTTCCTCCAGGAGTGGGGGAATGGAGATTTTGCAGTATCCTTCCCCTGCCATGCCCACCAAGCCACATCCACAGAACCAGTAATTTAAAAATTTGGATTTCACCACTGCCTCCCAGACCCTCTGCACGGACTCTCCACTTGCCTGAAATGATGAATGGGCCGCGTAGAGACTCCTGGGAGGGACGGGGTGGAGTGGGTGTCACCAGCCAGGGGTGGCATTTGGGGGTTTGCTGAACCTCGGTGATCCTTGGCTAAGAGGCTCGGCCAAACCCCCAGGAGCCCACCCCTGATTATAACATGACCAAACCAGAGGTGGGTTTCAGCAGGTTTTGACCATTTCTGGACAACCAGTAGTGGAAATTTTGAGTAGTTCGGAGAACCGGTAGTAAAAATTCTGACTGGCCCCGCCCCCATCTATTCTCTGCCTCCCGAATCTCAGCTGATCAGGAAGAAATGGGGATTTTGCAGTAACCTTCCCCTGCCACGCCCACCAAGCCATCAAGACACACCCACAGAACCGGTAGTAAAAAAATTTGATACCCACCACTGAACCAAACCCTTAGCCTGCATGGCAGATTCATCCAGACAGGCAAGGATGCCATTTTTTAATTTGGAGCGCAATTTTTATGGGGTTTTGTATCACCTGGGCATTCAAACCCTGTTTTGAATCGGCTCCAGAAACTCCCTAAATGGCCAAGGAATTCTCTCTCTCTTTCTTTTTTTTTCAAAGAGCCAAATCTCCCCGCTTTAATCACCTTCTACATTGCCGTTGACAGTTTCATCCCGGAATGCGTTGTCTCTCAAACTGATCACTAGCCAAGAGGCAAAACAACCCAAACCCCCCATAAATGTGCATTCAGATATCCCGGAGTCACTATATTAAGAATTATTCTGAATGCCGTGCTGGCAAGCGAGCACCCATAATTAATCACAGTGTCCTATTTTAGCATTGCTGGAAGCAACGGGGTCATGGCAGTTTCACAGAATTGATTAACTACTTATTAAGCAAGAGCAGCAGTTGACAGAGCTTTAAAAAAAATATCAAATTAAGCCTGGAGTAACTCCCAGCAAACAAAGACCACAAAAGACAAATGCACGTTAACAGCGCTTCAATCATAATGTGACAAAAAAAGAGAGAGAGAAAAAAAAAGAAAAAAGAAAAGAAAATAGAAAATAGGAAGGAAAAAAAAATAATACCCACAGGAGGTTATCAGTGGCAGCGTTCAATTTATCTGCTTTATAAAATTCCGGTTGAAGGCAAAACCGAGGGCTTTTCAAGGCTGCTAGGTAAACAACACAGACTACCAATGCGAAATGATTACTGTGGCCGTATTTTAATTATTATTATTATTATTAATAATAATAATTATATATCTATAATTATAGATACAGAAATATGAAATATGAAATTGGCTTTTGTACGCATCAAATTCTTCCCGAGAACTTTCTCATTGGGAAAAGAGCAGATTTAAGATTTTACTACTAGTCCTCGACTTACGATGTTGCTTAATCACCATTTGAAATTACTTCAGGCCCAAAATGGGTGCTTTAGGACCCATAAAGCCACTTCTAGCTTTCATGAAATGTCATGCCACACGCACTCACTGACAATCGCAGATGAAAATCTTGTTAGGGCTACTGCCCTGTGCTTCCTGCCACCATTTATTCATTAGTTATCACCTCCCACCCAATCATGCGTGCTGCTCCCTCCCATGTGACCCAGAAATGAGCTAATGTTTAATTCTTGAGGATTTACAACCAGCATCTAAACAGTTAATCCACTTGTTATTTCCAGCTGGCCATGATGATGTCATCCCCCAGCTATTCCCTCCAGTCGACTGGGAGGCTTGACGCAGGACGAAGCAGATGCTGGGCTGAAACGAGGTTTGTGCACTCCTCCCCCATGAATGGCAGCTCCATGCCGACAGCGCGCTGGAGCTGACACTACCTTTTCACCATCCTCCCTCCCTTCCTTCCATGGTGCACAGTGGTTAGACTGTAACATTGCAGACTAATTCTGCCAACTACCAGTAGCTTGATCCTGACTGCCTCAAGGTTGACTTAGCCTTCCATCCTTCCGAAGTTGGTAAAATGAGGACCCAGATTGTTGGGGGCAATACGCTGACACTGTAAACCACTTAGAGAGGGCTGTAATGCACTGTGAAGCGGTATACAAGTCTAAGTGCTACAGCCATTACAATTTGGCAAGCATCTGAATTTTGATCACATGACCATGGGGATGCTGCACCGGTCGTAAGTGTGAAAAGGTCCCCTCCCCCTTTTTTTTAATGCCATTGTAACTTTGAAGGGTTATAATTAAATATATATTTATATAAATTTATAAATTTATATAAATAAATATATAGCCTGACTAGGTGGCTCAAGTGGCTAAGACATTGAGCTTGTCGATCAGAAAGATTGGCAGTTCGGCGGTTCGAATCCCTAGTACAGGTCTCCTACGTGAGCAAGGGGGTTGGACTAGATGACCTCCAAGGTCCCTTCCAACTCTGTTTTCTGTTGGATAACTGTTGGATAACTCTGTTGGATAACTGTTATCCAAATAACAGTTTATAAATAAACTGCTGTAAAGTCGAGGACTACCTATATATAATTTATGTTTTGGAAAAACCGTCATAAAATGCAATCACATAATGAAGAATGCTAGAAAGCAATAAATATAAGTCATGTTACCAAACACCCAAAGTGCTTTCAAATAACTCCAGGGGGTGAGGAGATAACCATTAAAACTTCATAACTAGGTCGCAACTTTCCTTTTTCAGATAGGTTGTAACTTTGGAAGCCGTCATAAGTCAAGGACTACCTGCACTTTTCATCCAAATCCATTCAGAGGAATATGTGAAGACAATTCCTGGTACGTGTGGAAATAAGACCGTAAAAGAGATAACGAGACAACGGGAGATCTTTTCAGAGTATGTGAAATCCTGGCATTTAAAGGACAATTCCAATAGCCCAGGAAACACACAAATGAGACTAATTCCCACCGCAGAAATGTTTTCTTTTGGTTTTGTGTTGTTTTTGTTCTACTAATTGGTATGACCTTGGCTATTTCTGCTTTTTTCCCCCCTAGCTCTGGTGGTTCATTTGCTATGAAGATGAATTAGTTATTTAGGCAGCAATCAGCTTGTCTGGTTTAGCCAAAGTGCAGCCATTCCTCTTTGAGCCTATTAAGGGCAGACACAACTTTGCATCTAATGCACATTACAAATACAAAAGCATTCTGGGAATGTTAGGCTCCTAAATATTTCGCTATTTGTTAATGAAAACATTCTTTTCAGACAAGGGCAGGAGAAGGGGAGAAGGGAGAAATCAATAAAGAACCTGAGTTCCAATTAAAAATGCTTAGCGCACTGTCTGTTTCTATCACACTCCGGCATTAACTTACACCGTCGAGGTCAGTGAATGGCCACACGGAGGTGCGTGAATTGCACTGCGGATACAGACAATGGCAATGGCAAAGTCCCTTGGAGGGCATCAACCTTTAATGGATGCTCAGGGCCCGGGAAACTCTGAAGCCATTAGTGTCGCTAGAAGATTCTCTATTTCCCTGCCTTGATATGTGTGGTGTCTTAGCCTGGATGGAATGAATGTGCTCAACAGAACAAATCAAGCCAACGGTGGGAGTAGTAGGCTAGAGGTGACCGATGCAACTTTTTCCTCTCTTCTTTCCTTTCCGACCCTCAGGATCAAACAAAAAATAGAGAGGTTTGAGCTGACAATGCAAATGTGTGTTGTGGCCCGTCAGCGGCCTGCGCGGATTGTAGCCGATTCCAACAATGAGGAGGCTGGTGTGGTGCTGCACCAGCAGCCTGTGCAGCTGGCGCTCAAGTCGGACAGTGAGGAGGCTGGAGAAGATGTGGTGCCAGAGGCAGGGATTCAGCCAGGGCCTTCAGAAACTCCAGAAGCTCCTTTAAGTGAAGAGGATGAAGAGGAGGAGCCTCTTCTCAATGCATGGGCGCGCAGAGCTGCCAAAAGGCAAGAGTGGCTCCTCAGGAAGAGGTCTCCTTGAGAATAAGGCTTGGGGCTAATTGGCCACTCCCTTAGCCTTTTTAAGGAGGAATGCAAATCTGAAAGCTTCCAGGGTTTCCCCACACAAAGAAAAGTCCAAGTCCTGCCCAACACCCATATGTCCACCACATGGTCCAATGCAAGCACCGTCTCAACTGGAGATGCCTCCCAGTTCCAGCCTCCCAGGTGCAGGGCAAGATGTCCTTGAATCTCTGAGAAAAGAACATTATTATGGCTCTATATCACCCATGCTCTTCACAATCCCCCCTTCCAATTTCCCACAGTAGTAAATGTGGCAGGTCTGAAGACCCAAAGCAAAAGATGGCTTCCAGGCCTGACAGCAGAGCTGTTTGAAAGAGTTGGAATCAGGTAGAACTACGGGGAGGGGGAACAGGTTTCCCCTGTCCAGTTGTGTCTGATTCTGGGGGGCAGGGGGTTACTCACCTCTGTTCCTTAGCCAAGGGAGCCAGCATTGTCCAAAGATGCTTCCATCTTTGGACAATGTAGCCAGCATGACTAGATGCCAAGTCCCACAGAACGCTGTTACCTTCTCCCTGGAGTGGTACCTATTTATCTACTTGCATTTGCCTGCTTTCAAACTATTAGATGGGCAGGAGCTGGAGCAACTAATGGGATCTCACTCCATTGGGTCTACTATACATTCGTTTGAATTTGAGGCAGGTTTTAATAGTTGGGGGAGTCCTTATGGTTTTGAATTACATACCCAGTAGATAAAAAAATGATGACTGGGGAGTGGAAATGTATTCCCCAAGCCCTTCTTCTTGCTCAAAAGTGTGTTATTCACAAATAGAATAGAATAGAATAGAATAGAATAGAATAGAATAGAATAGAATAGAATAGAATAGAATAGAATAGAATAGAATAGAATAGAATAGAATAGAATAGAATAGAAGGGACCTCGGAGGTCTTCTAGTCCAGCCCCCTGCTCAAGCAGGAGAACCTACACCATTTTAAATAAGTGACTGACTTGACTCTTCTTAAATAGAAGTATAATAGAAATATAAAAATCGGGCCCCGATTGCTGACTAGATCAACATCCAGTGTTTTGTGGCTTATGAACAAGTTACTTACTTACATAGATAATGAATGGATTATTGTATTTAAAATGTGATTGCAAGTAACTCTTGACTTAGAATTGATAGCAGAACTCAGTCACTAAGTGATATGGTTGTTAAGTGAGTCATCCATGAGCATTAAATGGCTTCCCCAACTGAGTTTGCTAAATATTCTTCAATCATCATAAATGTGCTCCAGTTGCCAGGTGCCTGAATTAGGAATCATGTGACCAGAGATTAGTGCAACAATAAATCGTAAGTGACTTTTTCTGAGGCCATTGTAACTTTGAACAGTTGTTAAACAAATGGTCATAAATTGAGGACTACCTGTATCATCATCTTCTTTTAACGACCCCATAATCTCTTGCGGGGTGGAGTCTGGGCAACTGAATGGGGCTAGCTGAGTGTTTTAATGGCTGAATGCCCTTCCTGTCACCAATGCAGAGTTTTGTTCAGCAGATATATTCTCAGTGTGCCCAGAGAGAGAAAAATCTGCCTCTACCTAGGATCGAACTCACAGCCTTCTGATTGTGAGGCGAGAGCTCCACCTCTAGGCCACCGCACCACTCTTGAGAACTACCTGTATCCTCTTTAAAAATCATTTGTGTAAAACTCTAAACACACATATAACATGTATAAGATATATTGATTGCCTCCATCGCCATCTGTTCTGTTCTGTTTAATTACATAGAAAAGGTTTTTTTTCCTCCTTCCGTTCAGTATAGTTGTAAGTATCTCTGTAGTCCAGAGATCTTTGCTACCATCTAATGGTCAGCTGGATGTTTCCACCCCAGATATGGTAGCCCTGTCATCAAGTTAAATAGCTGAAATATACATACATACATACATACATACATACATACATACATATGTAGGTCTTTGGTTATTCGGGTTTTATCCCGTGTAAAATTGGAGGTGTCTTGGCAACGTTTCGACGAAGTCTCATTCGTCATCTTCAGGCTGGTGTTCTCGGCTTCGTGCACGAAGCCGAGAACACCAGCCTGAAGATGACGAATGAGACTTCGTCGAAACGTTGCCAAGACACCTCCAATTTTACGCGGGAGAAAACCCGAATAACCAAAGACACACACACACACACACACACACACACACAAAATATACTGATTTATAAAGGTGCGAAATACAGCTTTGAAGAGAGAAAAAGAAAAAGGGAGGAAAAGAGATAAAAGATTGTTCTTATTCTGATGTTGTCAACATGTCAGAGCTGCCATCTAATTAAGACAGAGATTCTGCCATCACTTCTTCTAAATAACCCACCAATGCCATCGGCTCCAATCTTTCACGGATTTTTCCCCCCCCCATGTTTGTAAGGTTGAGTAATAAGGCCCTTGTAAAAGTTATGGATGGATGATTTTTTTTTACTTTAAAAAATACATCTTTACCCAAAGTCATGCATTCTTTCATAAATAGGAAGAGACAGATTTGTATTTCAAAAGTAACAAGGGTAGAAAATTAATCTACCAGACAGATGGCTTGGATACCTGGTGAAAGACTGGGATTTAAACCCAAAAATAGCTAGCATGTTTCTGTGGCTGATTAGGGGTATGTTTTGATGGTTTGTAGCTTGTTCTGATAGCTATCAGAACAAGCTATCAATAACTTAGGGAATATCCATATAGAGTGAATTTAATTGGCACAAATAGGTGAGAATTATTATCAATTTACCTGTTTCAAATAGATGTTTCCTTTTTGTGTTGCTAGAAAATGAATGCGGGTAAACCCAACCCGAGGACAACAATCCTGTGGTTTGTTCACATTGCACTCAGAGGTTCTGTGCCAAACCACAAATGGCACCTTGGTTTCAGTTTAAGTGATCTGCAGAATGTGGTCATTGTTTTGTGGTGGCTTTTTTTGAGATGAACCTGGAGGGAGCTGCTGAAGACAATGCTCATTTCAATCTACTTTACATGCCTACATGTAAAGTAGAGGGTAAATGAGGACCTTTGCACAGGTTCGCCTAGTGCACCAATTGCGACCCTACTTGGATCAGGAGGCTCTCCTCACAGTCACTCATGCCCTTGTCACCGCACGGTTAGACTATTGCAACGCGCTCTACATGGGGCTACCCTTGAAGAGTGTTCGGAGACTACAGTTGGGCCAGAATGCAGCTGCGCGAGCTGTTGTGGGTGCACCTAGATAAACCCACATTACACCAATTCTCCGCGAGCTGCACTGGCTCCATATTGGTCTCCGGGCACAATTCAAGGTGTTGGTTATTACCTTTAAAGCACTACATGGCTCAGGGCCAGACTATCTTTGAAACCGCCTTCTACCGCATAGCTCCCAGCGACCGGTAAGATCCCACAGAGTTGGTCTCCTCCGGGTCCCATCAGCTAAAAAATGCCGGCTGGCGGGCCTGCGGGGGAGGGCCTTCTCTGTGGCTGCCCCAGCTCTCTGGAACCAGTTACCTCCTGAGATCCGGACTACCCCCACCCTATTGGCCTTCTGGAAAGTGGTGAAGACCTGGCTTTTCCGGCAGGCCTGGGGCCGTTGATCTCGCTGTTGCAATCTTGCGAGATCCGGCCATGAAGGTGTGCATGGGCTTTTAATGTTTTAAAATGTTTTTATAATGTTTTTAAATAATTTTTCTATGTTCATTGTTCGCATTATTTTTGCTGTAAGCCGCCCAGAGTCCCTCGGGAGCTGGGCAGCATAGAAATGCGATAAATTAAATTAAATTGAATTACATTGGGATATTTGGGTGAATTTTCTCTGAAAATCTCAGTCTTGTCTAGATTACAAGTACTTATCTAGTCTTACCTTTCTTGTATACAGCTGTTTTTGATTTGGAGTCACAGTATTCCTATGACTATCACTAAGTGTTCTGTCTCACGATTCATGAAAAATGTATTTATGATGACCATGATCGTGATTTATCACTTATATCTTTTATATACACTGGTTCTGAGAGTTTATGCACTGAAGACAAATTCCTTGTGTGTCCAATCACACTTGGCCAATAAAGAAGTCTATTCTATTCTATTCTATTCTATTCTATTCTATTCTATTCTATTCTATTCTATTCTATTCTATTCTATTCTATTCTACGAGGTGGCGCAGTGGTTAGAGTGCAGTACTGCAGCTACTTCAGCTGACTGCTAGTTCAGCAGATCAGCAGATCAAATCTCACCGGCTCAACCTTCCATCCTTCCGAGGTGGGTAAAATGAGGACCCAGATTGTTAGGGGCAATATGCTATTTAGTATACTGTCTTTGGTGTAAGCCACCCAGAGTCCTCGGAGAGTGGGCGGCATAGAAATACTACTACTACTACTACTACTACTACTACTACTATTACTACTACTACTACTACTACTAATAATAATAATAATAATAATAATAATAACAACAACAATTCTATTCTATTCTATTCTATTCTATTCTATTCTATTCCCATTTCCCATTTCCCATTTCCTATTTCCTATTTCCTATTTCCTATTTCCTATTCTATTTATTTCTTATTTCCTATGGCACTGAAAGAAGTGACTTATGGGTCTGATCATGAGCAACTGTCATAAGAGTGGAAAACAGTCATAAGTCACTTCTTTCAGTGCCATTGTAACTTGAAATGGTCACTAAATGAATGATTATATGTCGAGCACTACCTATATTTAATTTTAGCTGTCTTGAATACTCTATAGACAAAAAAAGACAGTCTTTTAATTAATGGTTGAAAAAAAAAACCCAATCTAATTCAGGATATGTAGTTCATATAAATACAGAAAAAAAAGATTCACACAGAGTCGCAAATGTGCGAAAAGGGAATTACAACCTAATTAACTAAAATAAGTTGTCAGATATCCATTCAATCCATTCAGGTGTACTTGCAACTGGTGGTAATACTGTACACAAGTAAACCACCCGATTGAAGCCCAAGTACATAAAATAATATTTTGTCACAATTTATCAAAATGATCTTTCTCTGTAATCCTGGCAATCAGCAATGCAAATAATGGCCTAATTGGCTAAATAGTCTTGTCTTTTTTTTTTAAGAATTAGCAAAATTTGGACCTTAGGCTACAAGGAAAGGACATTCCTTATATCAGGCGTCTCCAACCTTGGCAACTTTAAGCCTGGCGGACTTTAACTCCCAGAATTCCCCAGCCAGCTGGCTGGGGAATTCTGGGAGTTGAAGTCCGCCAGGCTTAAAGTTGCCAAGATTGGAAACACTGCCTTATGCAATCATAAATATTCCTTTGCCTCTTCTACATTATGTCATTCTTCTATCATTTAGGAGTGAATACATACAGGAGGAATAAATGCCTTCCAACAAGAAAACATATTCTCCGAGAATGTCCCGTTTTGTATCTCACAAGACGACTTTTTGCTAAGAACAGAAATGATCTGCAAAATACGCCCTTTTTAGGGAATGGTTTAATCTAGCCGGCAATTCCTCTTCCCCCCCCCCTTTCCCGAAAAGACCTAGAACAATGATATTTTGCAAAGGCTGAAGCTGCCAGGGATTTCAAAGCAGGAACATCCAGCCAAGCCAGATAAAGAGTATCTCCTCTTAGCCATTCAGTGAAATGACAGAGCTCCAGATGGGAGCCCTCTGGCTGAAAATTTGTTGTCTGTAAGAACTGATTAAAAAAGAAGAAAGGGCAGAGTTAAAGGAGCACCAGGGGAAGCTGCCCAGAATCCAGAAACGAAACTGAAAGCCTGAAATATTGATATGAAGAGAGGCTTGGAGAGAGGGAACAATTTCTCACACAACTCTCCATGGTTCACCAAAATAACTGCAGGCTTGGCAAAACTCAGATCTACACAAGACAACCTATCCATTTAGCAACCAAAAGATGCAAATGGTGTTTCTTGGTTTTGTAATTTTTATTCTGCAATTATCCTTCTGTCAGATATAACAATTAGCCTTGCTACCAAGATGATCGATTAAGGTTTATGTTACTTATTGGCTGATCAATAGCATTCTAAGCACATAGCTGTGTTTTTGTCAGGGGCCATAAGAACTTGGAAGCAACGTGGGAGTTATTTCAGTGAATGTGTAAACGAATGTAACTTGTTTGTTTATAGTGCTATTAATACTGTTCCTTTATTATCAAAGTGTGAGTTTGGTTCGTCTTTTTTTTTTTTCTCTCCTACTCTTATTGACTACAATTCCTTTACATTTGTAGAACTGTCTCCTTTGCAAGATATGTAAAACACATCCTGGAATAGAAAATGACATTGCTGTAATGACATTGCTATTATTATTATTCTTCATCCTGGTTGCCTGAATGACTCCAGTTTTCACACACAGCAGTGAGGTTTGGCCTCACTTAGCACATTCACCATTCTGGAATATGCAGGTGAGATCAGCTGAGACATGATAGACAGTTTTTGGTTCTGTTACCAACACAAACTGCTCTCGCCGCTGCTACATGTTTAGTGATGCACTCATTAACATGTGTGATTGAGTCAGGATCCCCATAGGTACTTTGGAACCTAAGTAGAACATTGCTGGTGGATAGCGGTACATGGATGTTTTGAAAGACCCATAGCACTAAGCACATGTTGCTAGGACATATGGGATGTTCCCTTAAAAGAGAAAGAGGGATTAGAGATGCCCAGCCTCTCTCCAAAAATCTGATACAGCATAACTAATCGGCTGCTTTGCAAAGATGCCTGCTCCTCTTTTATTTGATTTGCAAATTTAGGAATGGAATGGAATGGAATGGAATGGAATGGAATGGAATGGAGAGGAGAGGAGAGGAGAGGAGAGGAGAGGAGACTTGACTTTATTTGGCCAAGTGTGATTAGACACACAAGGAATTTGTCTCCGGTGCAGAAGCTCTTAGTGTACATGCAAAGAAACAGAGTAATAATCATAATAATGATACCATTAATAGGGGGTCGTAAGGAAGATAAGAAGGATAATAATAATAATACTGCAGCCATACAACATGGGTGACTATACTTAGACATAAGACAGTACTGTGAGGATTACTGTAGGTCTGAGTGTGAGTGATGGCACGAGGAAAAAAAATGTCCTGTGTCTAGTTGTTTTGGCATGCAATGTCCGATAGCAGCATCCTGAGGGGAAGAGTTGAAACAGTTTATGTCCAGGATGTGAAGGGTTTGTAGTAATTGTCTCAGCCCTTCTTATATACTATGGATAGATAGATAGAAGAGAGAGAGAGAGAGAGAGAGAGAGAGAGAGAGAGAGAGAGAGAGGGAGGGAGGGAGGGAGGGAGGGAGGGATGTTCAATATTTATACTGAAATACTTTATAATAAAAAAGAGTATTGTGCTTTCTCCTAAAAAAAGCCCACTGAGTTCAGTAGCACCAGGCCATAGGTTCCTGGTCATTATCTGGGAACATTCAGGTATCTATTCAGTGGATGTTCTTTCTTTTCTTTTCTTTTTAATTTGCCACCTGGTTAACTTAGTCACATAACTCATGGCAGGATCTTAAAAATAGAAATGGCTCTGCTGTTTGCCCACTCAAGTAACTGCTAATACTGGCAACTGGTAGAGTTGGGAAAGGTTGCCTTGCTCAAATTGTATGGGGGAATTTGTGTTGAGCTGGAATCAGAATTAGAGGCGGTTTTTTAATCAGACTCACTCATCCCACTGCCACCCCCCCAAAAAAGCCTTGGATCCCATCATTACAGACGCCTCCAAAGATTGCCACAAAAGTGTTATTCTTGATGAGAAAGAGAAAAGGAAAAGGAAAAGAAAGTTGATGTGTGGGGAATGACCAAATGATCAATAATGTAGGAATTGTATCATTTCATCTTTTTTTTCTATTTAACTATCTACTTATTTATTTGGTAAATTTATACAGCTGCCCATCCTACATATGTGACTCTAAGTTGTCTACAAAGTAAAAAAACAATGCAAAACATAACACAAAATATTAACTTTTGGAGCACAGGTGTAATGTAAATGTAAATATATTGGGGATTATTGGTTTTATTTATTGTTCAATGTGTACACCGCTTGACTTTCGGAGGCTATTTTTTACCACTTTATTTATTTATTAAATTTATGGCTGCCCATCTCACTATCCAAAGTGACTCTGGATAAACCAACACTTTTATCCTGTCTGTGCAATAATGTTTTGGCTTCAAACATTTGGAAGGCACTGCAGTTTCCAGCAAATCTTTCAAATGCTGAGCACAGTCCTTACTCAAAAAAGTTGGCCATTCCTACATTGATTTTAGATTTCCCCTACACAGGAAGTCCTCGACTTACATCCATTCCTTTAGTGATGGTTCAAAGTTACAACACTACTGGAAAAGGTGATTTATGACCGTTTTTCACACTTATGATTGCTGCAGCATCCCCATGGTCATGTGATCAAAATTCAGATGCTTGGCAACTGATTCATATTTATGACGGTTGCAGTGTCCCGGGGTCATGTCTGAGTTCCCCAGACAGCATGCCAAACTTCACATATCTTAAAGTTTCCAGTTTTGAAACACACTGATCTAAAACAACAAGGAAAATCCTAAAATAACTCTGTGACAATTTACCTCAAAAAATGGCTAACTCCTAGGCTCTGGTGTAAGTCATGAGCAAAACCAGGGGTGGACTGCTGGGGGTTCGCAGGGGTTCGGGAGGACCTCTAGCTAAGATTCTGTGCAGTTTGGAGAACCCCCAAATCCCACTCTTGGCTGGCCCTGCCCACCCCTCCCCTTCCCTCCCCAGAGCCCCCACATGGCCCGTTTTGGATGCAGGTAAGTGCAGGGTGAAAAATGGGCCTACCAGAAGTTCAGGAAGGCCGGAAATGGGCCATTTTCGGCCTCCAGAGGGCTTCCAGAGCCTGGGGAAGCTGTTTTCGCCCTCCTGGATGCTTCAGAAAAGCCTCTGGAGCCCGGGGAGGGCAAAAATGCACACCCCACACTATGGTGTAGGAGGCTGACTAGGCCACACCCACCCAGCAACTGGGCAGAGAACCCATTGTTAAAACTGTTGAAGTTCACCCCTGGGCAAAACTCCTAGTTTAGGACTACCAGATACCTGAACAGGCAAAAGAGGACAAGGACAATCAGTATAAAGTAGGACAAAGGTACTCCTTTTGCGACCTTCTTACAAGCAAAGTCAATGGGGAAGCCAAATTCACTTAACAACTGTGTCTATGGAGAATCTCAGTCATCCAGTTCATGGTTGTCCCAAAGGTGCTTTTTTCAAGAGGCCAGTGGACTTTCTGGTTTTTCTTTGAAGACGTGTCATTTCTCATCCAAGAAGCTTCTTCAGTTCTGACTGGATGATGTGGAATGGAAGGATTTATACTCCTTGCAACTGGACATTTGTGAGGAGTATAAATCCTTCCATTCCCCACCATCCAGTCGGAGCTGAAGAAGCTTCTTGGATGAGACGTCTTCAAAGAAAAAACAGAAAGTCCAGTTGCCTCTTGAAAAAAGCACCTTTGGGACACTTAAACAACCATGTTACTAACTTAACAACTTGCAGTGGTTCATTTAATTGTGGTAAGAAAAATCTTAAAATGGGACAAAACTCACTTAACAACTGTCTTGTTCAGTAATGCAAATTTGGGGCTGAATTGTGGTCATAAGTTGAGGGACTACCTATATATTTTTCAGGCTGTTTTGCTTAACAGTTTGTGTCCTGTGCTCCAGCAACATAACTGTGTTTCACTGCCAGGTTCCTTGCTTATTGTCACTCAAACGGTGATGTTTCTTTGTTGTCTGAGGAGATACACGGATACCCATTTGGGTGTAAGCCAAACATCATGTAGAGTTTTTAAAACAAAGCCTTGGAGGAAGCAATTAGTTTGGTTTTGTAGTTGTTGTTGTTTTTCTTTGTTGTTGTTGCTTTTTGTTTGTTTGTTTGTTTGTTTGTTTGTTTGTTTGTTTGTTTTCTGGCCTGTCAACCAGGAGAAGAAGGTTTTTTCAGTGAAGTTCCCAAGGCAAACCACCTGATTTTTTTTCCTCACATGATGTCAGTCTGGGATGAATAATTCTATCCGGTGCCTTGGAATTAAGCTATACTTATTGCATTTTAAAGCTTGATGGTAGGTAGTAAAGTCGAATCAGCTCATGCCCACAAGGGAGAGAGGGAGACGAAGTGACAGAGTGACAGAGGCAGAGACCTTGTTTAGTGCACAAACAGCTGAAGGAAAATAACAAATGTTGACACTGAAGAAAAAGTGTACTCTCTAGGATCCATTATCAGATTAGCTATGGCCTTTAAATGGACAGGAAATGCCTATGGCATTTATCAGTAAATTCACAGCAACGGAAAAAGAAGAGAAGATGGGTTTTCTTTTTAAAAAAAGAAACTGTTTTCTATTAACCACAGAAATTTTGAACAGGGGAAGAAAAAACAACAACAGATTTTGGATGCCCAATTTTCCTGCCGAGTTTATCTACATTTCCCACACAGGAGAGGCTTCTATGTGTTTGTGTGTGCACTTCTGTATTTGTGATGATACCCAAACTCTTGTCCTAGATGTCCACCCAGTTCCTCATTTATTTTTTACTTCAGGACTAGATGAAATATTTTGATGTAATAATAGAGTTGGAGAGCAGAAAAGGGGAGTCTACCCTGAAAGTTTTCACTGCTAGCTAGGAAGCCTGAAGAATAGAACTGATAGTGGGGAAATATATGTTGTCCAGGTTATTAATTTATTTGATTTACAAAATGAATAAAATATGCAGAAAAGAGGCAAAATCCATCGGGACCAATGAATCACCTGAAGTACTACTACTGCTTTATAAAGCCTTAGTAAGGACACGCTTGGAACATGGCATCCAATTTTGGTCACCACAATATTAAAAAAAAGATGTTGAGACTCTGGAAAGAGTTCAGAAAAGAGTGACAAAAATGATTAGGGGGCTGGAGGCTAAAGCATATGAAGAACGGTTGCAGGAACTGGGTATGTCTAGTTTGATGAAGGAAGGACTCGCTGGAGAAGAGCCTAATGCTGGGAAAGATTGAGGGCAAAAGAAGAATGGGATGATAAAGAATGAGGTGGCTGAATGGAGTCACCGAAGCAGTAGGCGTGAGCTTAAATGGACTCCAGAGGATGGTAGAGAACAGGAAGGCCTGGAGGAACGTTGTCCATGGAGTTGCGATGGGTGGAACACAACTTTGCAACTAACCACAATAACAACAAGTTTGATGAAAAAAAGGGCTTGGGGTGACATGATAGCAGAATTCCAATATCTGAGGGGCTGCCACCAAGAAGGTGCCAAACTATTCTCCAAAGCACCTGAGGGCAGAACAAGAAGCAATGGATGGAACCAACCTGGAACTAAGGAGAAATTTCCTGAGAGTTAGAACCATTAATTGATGAAACAATTCGCGTCCTGGAATGATGAGTGCTCCATCACTGGAGATTTTTAAGAAGCGATTGGACAGCATAGACTAGTATAGGGTCTCCTGCTTGAGGAATGGGTTGGACTAGAAGACTTCCAGCTCTGTCATTGTTAATTTGCTTTTAACTTTGTACTCAACTGAAGTGGTGGTGGGGATTTAAACAAGGACACTGAAAAGGAGTAGACTTTCCAATTCCTACGGAGAATTGGATCCCTGATCCCCTGGATCCCATCCAGATCCCTGAAATACAAGTCAAAATAAAGTGTCCCTTGAGTTAACCATGTTTTGAATTCATGATCAGGGAGTTTTCCTGATAATCAGTACAGAAATGGTTTCTCATTATCTTTTTTCTGAGATGTTTCTGACATCTAAGTGTGGCTACAGCTTTTATGGAAGTCTCCCATCAGGAGTGATGACATATTTCTATTTATTAGATTTTTTTTTTAAAAAAAAGTCCTGCCTCTATCATTTTTGTAAATGGTGGCAAACCTATCTATTACTCCTTTCTTCTCCTCTTTTCCCTACAACAACCACACTGTGATGTGTGTTGAGCCCAAAGTCACCCAGCCAATTTTCATGCCTAGGGTGGGATGAGAACTCATAGTCTCCTGATGATTGGCCCCAAATCACCCAACTGCTTTTGTCCCTAAGATGAGACTAGAACTCACAGTTTCTTGACTCCTAGTCTGATGCCTTCACCACTAGTCCAAAGTTTCACCGCCGTAGAGAAATCGGCTTCACTTCAGCTTAAAATTTCATCAGCAGTTGCAAGTTTGGTCTAAGCCAGGGGTCTCCAACCTTGACAACTTTAAGACTTGTGGACTTCAACTCCTAGAATTCCTCGGCCAGCTGGCTGAGGAATTCTAGGAGTTGAAGTCCACAAGTCTTAAAGTTGCCAAGGTTGGAAACCCCTGGTCTAAGCAATCCGTTTCTGAAAGTTGGGTTTCTTTCTGCTCAGTTAATCTGACAATGTTGTTCACTGTGAACTTCGCATCAAGGGAAACAAATCCTCAACCTTTTGCTCCTCCAAACCCAGAGGCCACACGGAGAGAGAGAAAATGGATTATCATTTAAGAAAAAAAGAAAAGAAAGAATCAAACAGGGGAGGATGGGGAGGAGGAGGGAGAAATGTCTGCCAAATTGTGTCTGTGCCGGCCAGCTTGTCTTGCTTCTCAGAGCTCTGAAGCAGGCTCATTCATGCAGAGATGCTTTGGTCAGATTCCATCAGAATTTCCCATCTCCTCTTGGCTCTCTGTTGTCACTTGGCATCTTCGCCCTGTAACTTAGGCATGTGAACAGTCTAGCAAAGATACTGGGGGGACTTTTCAGAAAAGAGGACGTCAGGCTCGGCAGATCAATGTTATTTATTTCATTTCCCTTAAAAAGTTGCTCCTGTGCAACCATTAAATTGTCAAGCCGCTTTCCCTCTTGGTATTCCTCTGCAGATGTGGCGGCTGCTTCCGTCAGGCACTGGGTCTCTCTCTCTCTCTCTCTCTCCCCTCTCCCCTTCTTAAACTCACACACACACACATAACACAAACAATCCCATTTGAAAATAATGAAATATAATCTGTTTAATTCTAGGGTTTGAGTTAATTGAGCAGCCCACTTTTCGCTTCTCTCCTTCCGTCTATTTATTTTATTTTTATTTATTTTTTTCCCATTTTAAAAAAAGGAAAAACTTCATGGCCCTGTTAAAAAAGATTTGCTAATCATTGATTCTAATTACAAAGCTGAGTAAATTGCTAGATTTATTTAAGTGAAAGGGAAGGAGAGGAAAGTGAAAGGGAGGGGAAGGAAAAAATGGCTTGTAATTAAAGATCAAATGAGCAGCTGTGGGGATGTCTGGGCTGGATGTCGGTCAGGCCACAGAAGTTTGAAGCAGGGGTGATGGAGGTGGGTGGTTCAGAAAACTGGTAGCAAAAATCCCTCTCCCCCCCTCCCATGCCCAGCTGAGCTGCACAAAAGCCAGAGGCTCTTTTTTTTAATTTTTAAAAGCATTTTTTCTAAAACGTCTTCGGCCAAAAAAAATGCTTTTAAAAGTAAAAAAAAAAAGCCTCTGTGATCGTGCGGCTCAGCTGGGATCTTCAAATGCTTTCAAAGGCCTCTGATGATCCCAGCTGAGTTGCCTGATCGGCAGAGGCTTTTTCTCTTTTAAATGCCTCTGACATCCAAGCTGAGTTGCCTGATCGGCAGAGGCTTTTAAAAGAAAAAAAGCCTCTGCTGATCAGGCAACTCAGCTGGGATCGTCAGAGGCTTTTGAAAGCATTACCCCACCTATCAAGCCATGCCCACAGAACCGGTAGTAACAAATTTTAGATTTCACCACTGGTTTGAAGGCACAGATAGCCCTCAATCTACAACAGTTCATTTAATGACATTTGAAGTTATAATGGCAGTGAAAAAAGTGACTTGTGACCAGCAATGGGTTTCACATTTTGTTGCCACTGGTTCGCCGTGTGATTGCACACTCACTTCGCACATGCACGCACCTTCCATGCTTGCACCCAGCCTCAAATCCGTGCCTAAATAGGACGGCATAGAGCTGAGGTAGGTAGGCAGGCCCACCCGCGATCTCCACTACTGGTTCGCCTGAACTGGTATGAACCGGCTGAATACCACCTCTGGTTATGACCATTCTTCACACTTATGACTGTTACGGCATCCCCATGGTCACATGATCAAGATCCAGATGCTTGGAAACCAATTCATATTTATGTCGGCTGCAGTGTCCCAGCGTCCTGTGATCTCCTTTTGTGACCTCCTGACAAGCAAAGCCAATGGGGAAGCTAGTTTCACTTAACATCCATGTCACTAGCTTAACCACTGCAGTGATTCACTTAACAACTGTGGCAAGAAAGATCGTAAAATGGGGCAAAACTCAGACAAGAAATGTCTCACTTAGCAATAGAAAAGGTTGGGCTGAATTGTGGTTGTAAGTCGAGGACTACCTGTATTAAAGATGAACAACTGATTGGTGACACTTTATCTGGATAGCAACAGAGGTGACAGAAGAATCTGTCTTGAGCCAAACAGCCTGGATCAACTGAGCTGGATTAGAGGTCATGTGAAAATTGTCCTCCATGATGCGGTAAAGCACAAGTGGCAACTTGTGTTGCAACACATGGTTGATTGGGAACCTTGTGTTCTGATGGCTTTTTTTCTGTTCAGATAGAGATGTGTATTCTGGGCACTTATATCTTGGAGGACCTCTCATGGACTATGAATGCTAACATGCTTGTGAAGAAGGCACAGAAGAGGCTGTACTTCCTGAGAATGCTCAGAAAATAAATCTATCTCAGCATCTACTTCTGTCCTACTATCGCAGCACCATTGAGAGTGTCCTGACATACAGCATTCTTGCATGGTATGGGAGCAGCTCTGTAGCAGACAGAAAAGCTCTACAGAGAATTATTAAAACTGCCCAGAATATCATCGAGCTCCAGCTAGCATCCCTGGACGACATCTTCGAATCTCGCTGTTTGAGAAAGTTGCATAACATTCTCAGAGACTCTTCCCATCCTGCTTACAATCTTTTTGGACTGTTGCCTTCTGGCAGAAGATACAGAACAATTAAAACTCGGACCACACGTTTTCAGAATAGTTTTTATCCCAGAGCTATAATTGCACGCAACAATGAACTAAAGGGCCACCATCAGTGAGCTGTTGGACTGTATTACTTGGTCTGTTGTGTAGATGTTTGGGTGGTTTAGGGGTGGGGAACTGTGGTGGGTGGGAATGTGTTTGGGGATTGTTATGTGTATTGGACCTGGTCTTTGGGTGTTAAGTGAATTTCGTTGTATGGATATACTGTGTATACACGTACAATGACAATAAAATTACTATTATTGGTTAATCTTTAGTGAGATTCACAGCCTTTGAGGCTGGTTAATAGCTCAGCAGCTCGAGTCCTAACCAAGGACCTAGGAACTGTTAAGGTATCGTCGGAGGATGTAAGCTGTTCCGAGTAAGGTGGTTTTTTGTAGAGTCAAAATGTTCAAGTCCAGAAAATTTAGAATTTCTAAATAGCGGGGTAGCCCTTTGGGTATTGCTCCAAGGGCTCCAATTACAATCGGGACAACACACGATTTCTTTTTCCACAATCGCTCAACTTCAATTTGCAAGTCCCGGTACTTTGTGATTTTTTCTTGCTGCTTATCTTCAATTCGTGCATCACCAGGTATTGCAATGTCAATGAACCATACTTTTTTCTTTTCAACTATTGTTATGTCAGGTGTGTTGTGGACCAAGTGCCTGTCAGTCTGAATCCTAAAGTCCCACAAGATCTTGAGTTTCTCATTCTCTAAAACTTTCTCAATCTGATGTTCCCAGTGGTTTTTGCTGTACTCAAATCCAAACTTCTGGCACAATTTCCAGTGAATGATATTAGCAACACGGTCATGGCGTTGTAGGTAGTCAGTTTGTGAAATTTTGCTGCACCCACTAATCAGGTGGTTGACTGTCTCATCTTTCTCATTGCAGAGGCGGCATTTGCTATTGGTGGTAACATGTTGAATTTTTGCCTTCATGCAGTTTGTGACTAGGGCTTGTTCTTGAGCTGCCAAAATAAAGCTTTCTGTTTCTTTTCTTTTATTTCTTTTATTCTGTTTCTTTTAATTATTATTATTATTATTATTATTATTATTATTATTATTATTATTATTAGTATTAGTATTAGTAGTAGTAGTAGTAGTAGTAGTAGTAGTAGTAGTAGTAGCAGTAGTAGTAGTATGTGTTTCCAGATAAGGATTCAAGAGGGAGGTTTTGCATTGGATTTACTACAGCCATAGCTCTATTTAAACAGTGTATAAGACTAGAGGTGGAGCTCTCGCCTCACAATCAGGAGGCTGTGAGTTCGATCCTAGGTAGAGGCAGATATTTCTCTCTCTGGGCACAATGAGAATATATCTGCTGAAAAAAACTCCGCACTGGTGACAGGAAGGACATCTGTCCATTAAAACACTCTGCTAGCTCCATTCAGTTGCCTAGATTCCACCCCGCAAGGGATTATGGGATTGTTAAATGAAGATGATGATAAGGCATAGCTAGTAGAAACTAGCTGTTCTGCCCCAGCTCTGGATTTCCGAGCATATTGACACACACCAATGGTCCTTATCAAATTTATTAAGTAGCAAGAATAAACCAAATTCCGGCAAAGGTTGGCAACCAGCCCAGAAAACAAAATACGGTAAGACTTTTCCAAAAATGCTCTGATGATAATTACAAGTTGTTTCCAGAAAGAAACTTACTAAGGGTGTGTGACTTAAATAGGCTAAGGGAGTGGCCAATTATCCTCAAGCCTTACTCTCGAGGAGACCTCCTCCTCCTGAGTAGCCACTCCTGCCTTTTGGCAGCCCTGCGTGCTCGAGCATTGAGAAGAGGCTCCTCCACTTCGCTCTCTCCACTTGAAGAAGCCTCTGGAGGTTCTGAAGGCCCTGGCTGAGTCTCTGCCTCTGGCATCACATCCTCTGCACCAGCTGTGCAGGCTGCTGGCGCGACACCACACCAGCCTCCTCCTCGTCAGGATCAGCCACAATCCGCTCAGGCTGCTGACGGGCCACAACACTAGCAAAAGCAGACACTAGCATCATGCCCTATCAGGCCAGGCCAAACACACTACCCAAAGACAGAAAGGTGCATTTCCTGTTTACATCTCTTCTCACACCATTTATTGCCGAGAACACTTTACTTCTCCCGAAGCCGAGATATTGAATGTATAGTTCAGAAGCCTCACAAAAGTTCTTTTCTTGCCTGTGAATCTCAAAGACTTTGAAAACAAACAGCGTGAATGCCATGTCTCCCACGCTGAACTAATAAGTGGTCATCAATGATTACACTTACCCTTAATTTCCCTGCTGTTGTGATCAAGCTGCTCTCGGAGATGAGATGCCATCCGGCATTCACAGTCAATTTCCATCAGGTAGGCAGGAAATCCATTTCACTTCTGCTAATCTGATTCATTGGGGGATGGAGAATCTTACTGAGCTCTGAGGGTAACTCCTGGTGTTGTATATAGAACATTGAAAAATAGAATTGTAAAGAACTTTGGAGATCTTCCAGTACCGGGATGGTAAACCTATGGCACAGCGCCCTCTCTGAGAGCACACGAGCCGTCGCTCCAGTTCAGCTCCACTGTGCATGCATGCATGCCTCCTGCCAGCCAGCTGGTCATCGGGTCTCTGCTGCGCATGTGCAGGATGTGTGCAGGGGGGCTGCATGCATGCATGGGGGCAGGGGCATGTGGGGGGCATGCGCGCATGCAAAGGGGGTGCGGCACATGTACAGGGGGCACACACGCATTGCATTTTGGGGTTTTGGGTCCATGTGCCCTCATTCTCACACATGCACTCTTTGGGCACTCGATCCGGAAAAAGTTAGCCATCACTGTTCTAGTACAACCTCCTGCTCAAGCAGGAGACCCCCATAACCAAGGAGATGTAGAGCTTATCCTTTTCTAACTTGCTCCATCGTTTTGTGACTTGATATACAAGCCTTCCTGTTGACCTAAACATCTCCCAGTAGGATTGGCTTTCATAGTTGCCTCCTTCCAGTCATAAGAAGGAACATAATTCCACCGATAGTTCAACATGAACTTTCAAACAACTTGTATTATAAGAATTGTTGTCTTTGGCACCCTGGATAATCAGCCAATTAGTTGATGGAAGGAGGCAATGGTGGGTTTCAAAATTTTTTACTACTGGTTCTGTGGGCGTGGCTTGGTGGGCGTGGTGTGGCTTGGTGGGCATGGCAGGGGAAGGATACTGTAAAATCTCCATTCCCACCCCACTCCAGGGGAAGGATACTGCAAATTCCCCATTTCCTCCCGATCAGCTGGGACTTGGGAGGCAGAGAATAGATGGGGGTGGGGCCAGTCAGAATTTTTACTACTGGTTCTCTGAACTATTCAAAAGTTCCTCTACTGGTTCTCCAGAACTGGTCAGAACCTGCTGAAACCCACCTCTGGAAGGAGGGCCTACTCAGGAAGGGTTTTATAGCACAGCTACATATATTCCATCATCATCATCATTTTAGTCATTGTCTATTCACTGCAGGATAAAGACCTCTTATGCATGTTCCCAACCAATCCAGTCCTGAGCTTTCTTTCACCAGCTGGACCCGCAATATTTGCTAATGTCATCACTTGTTTTAGGTCTCTCTTGTGGATGTTTTTTATCAAGAGGAATCCATTCTGTAACTGCCTAGTCCACCTGCCATCAGTTCTTTTTGCTATGTGACTAGCTCGTTTCCATTTCAATTCTTTTACTCTTTTGATGGCATCCTATATTTTCATTTGTTCTCTAATCCACATGCAGGTCCTTCTATCTTCTCTTGTGATGCTGAGCATGTATCTTTCCATGGCTCTTTGCGACACTCATAGCTTTTGTATCGATTGTGAGGTTAGTGTCTATGTTTCTCAGGCAAGTAGCAGGCATTGATTGAAAACTTTTCTCTTCAGGCATAGGGGTAGACTATTCTTGAAAATGTTTACATAATTTATAAATAGGATGGAAGCAATCTGAAAATATTAACCCAACTGCTAAAATTATTTTGGTTAACTAAATGTAGAAAATACTGAAGAAAGAATGTTGACTCCTAGTGATGTCATTTATATATTCAAAGCATTTGTGTAACTGCCCATCTTAGAACACAACTCTGGGAGGCTCACAACAACACTAAAACTACAAAACCATAAAACTATAAAGCTACCCATATGTAGCTTTCCTGACAATGAGACAGAAGTGAACAATGAGCCCTGGTAGCGCAGCAGACTAAAGCACTGTTATTAACATCAGCTGCCTGCAATTACTGCAAGTTCAAATCTCACCAGGCTCAAGGTTGACTCAGCCTTCCATCCTTTCTAAGGGAGGTAAAATAAGGACCCAGATTATGGGGTCAATAAACTGACTTTGTATAAAATATACAAAAGAATGAAGGCTATTGCTTAACGCATTGTAAACCGCCCTGAGTCTTCGGAGAAGGGCGGCATATAAATCAAATCAAAAAGAAAAAAGAAAAAAAAAGAAGTGCCACAGCTTTCCCTTAGTCTGTTTTCCTCACATCCTAGTATCACCTGTATATCTTCCATCTATGCCAAGGGTGTCAAACTCAAGTCGTCATGGTGTCATCATGTCATGTATCGTGACTTCTTTTCCCCTTCACTAAACTGGATGTGAGTGTGGCCAGTGCATGACACATCCGGTCCGTGGGCCGCACATTTTTTTTTTTTTTGTAAATTTTTATTTTTTTATTTTTTCCCTAAACATACAAATTACATCCTTTCGGAACAGAGCTTTGATCCGGTCATCACTTTGTTCAATTTTTAACAAAATCTTTAACAAAATTTTATCTATTCTATTTTGCCATAACACTTATTTCTTAATCTTAAATCACATATTCAACTAATACTATCTTAAAAAAATTAACACATATTTACTTAATCAAAACAATTACCCTTCTATTAACCCACCTTAATTCTTAATTCAATTAATAACTCATAATACAACAATTCTTACCCTAAGATCCTCACTATTGACAATACAGTTCAAACATATTTATATTTCATTATGCTCATTAAATCTTTATTCCATTATTACTTTATCAAATTTAAATCTTATCTTTAATTTTAAAAATATAGCAATTTAACATTTAAACATAGTTCTTAGTTCAAATAATGCTCTTTAATGCAATTTCCCAATTATCCTAAATTCTATCTATCAAACCATACCATTTATATAACATCAATTAAGTAATTTTTATTTATAGATCATAATCATATATTGTTTCAATTTTCTTTTCTTTTTCACTTAGGTGATAAATGTTCAGATTATCACAATTGTTATACATATTTAAGCAATATCCCAATTATTATAACTATAAATTTTCTAATTTAACCTTTTCTTTTATCCTTCCACTGTTAATCCCAGTATACAAAATACATCTTTATTCCACTGTTAATCCCAGCATAATCCTCTTTATTTTTCTCACTGCTAATCTCAGTGTAATCATCTTTATTCACTGTTAATCCCAGTGTAATCCTATTTTTCTCACTGTTAATCCCAGTGTAATCATTTTAGTTACTGTTAATCCAGTATAATTATCTTTATTTTTCTCATCGTTAATTCCAGCATAATCATCTTTTACTTTTGTAGATATATTATTACAAATATTCAAATTATAACAATTGTTATAGGTATTTAAACAATATCCCAGTTATTATAACCATCAATTTCCTCAAGTAATATCTTTTAGCATCTTAATAAAAAATTGGTTCATTATATCCATTGCTATATTTCTTTTAATGTAATCTATTTTCTATATATTTTAACTTCAATCCCTATTTCATTTCTAAATATCTGTAACATAATTCTTCTCATATTTGTTAATCTCAATATAATCATTTTATAAATCCAGGTCCTGGACTTCTTTAAATTCCTTAATATTTTCCAATCTTTTATTCTTTTATCATTCAGTATTAATCTCCATATAATCATCATTATATTATTATTAAACTCAGTATAGTCATCATTATATTATTGTTAATCTCAATACAATCTCTAGATACCTCCTTTTTATTATTACTATTCCCATGTTCAATTATTTATTCATATTTAATCACAATATCTTTACTTCTTTATTTTCCGCTTCTATGTCTTATTTCTCCATCTTCATTTTCTTGTCCACACATGTATACTCCATTTCGATTTTTATATCCTCATATTTTGTCCTCTGTGCAACATTATAATTATTTCTTTTATTTCCATTCTCCAAGTCAAATAATTGCTCCAATTATAAAAGTTCCATTGTATTCCCTTCTATTTCTTTTTTTATTCCTCCAAAAGTCAAACCTCTTGTAGACAAGAAAATCCTCCTCCGCAAGTTCTCACGGTTATTATCTGTAAAGTTCACAATTTTCCAAAACAAAGAACCAAGTTGCAATGTTCCTTTTTACTCCAGATGGTGTCTCTCTGCAATCCACAATTTCCGATTGTTTAACAAATATCCATTTTGTTTCCATTACATCACAATCTTACTTGACTTCTCTTTTTCTTTTTTCAATTTAAAAATATCATATTTTTAAATTGAAAATATGATATTTTTCATATTCATATTTTTCATATTTAAAGCCCAGTCCAAATTTAAAAAGCTCTTCTCACTTCTTATTTTTCTTTTTTCCCCTTTTATTTATACATCTTTTTCTGGTCTCCAAAATTGATAGTCTTAAAATTTTGAAACTTTTTTTTTGGGTGGGGGAGCAAGGAGAGAGGTGATATTGATATGATTTTAAGGAACAAATGGATAGATTAAACCAAAGGCCTGGAAACTTGGCAATTTGAAGACGTGTGGACTTCTTCAAGTTGCCAAGTTTGCAGATGTCTGGATTATACCATAGCCTGTTTCTCGATTCTTGTACAAGAAGTAAAAGGTATTTAAATGGGAGAATAGAATAGAATAGAATAGAATAGAATAGAATAGAATAGAATAGAATAGAATAGAATAGAATAAGGAAAGAGTAGAGTAGAGTAGAGTAGAGTAGAGTAGAGTAGAGTAGAATAGAATAGAATAGAATAGAATAGAATAGAATAGAATAGAATAGAATAGAATAGAATAGAATAAGGAAAGAGTAGGGTAGGGTAGGGTAGGGTAGGGTAGGGTAGAATAGAATAGAATAGAATAGAATAGAATAGAATAGAATAGAATAGAATAGAATAGAATAGAATAGAATAAGGAAAGAGTAGAGTAGGGTAGGGTAGGGTAGGGTAGGGTAGGGTAGGGTAGGGTAGAATAGAATAGAATAGAATAGAATAGAATAGAATAGAATAGAATAGAATAGAATAGAATAGAATAGAATAGAATAACAGAGTTGGAAGGGACCTTGGAGGTCTTCTAGTCCAACCCCCTGCTTAGGCAGGAAACCCTACACCACTTCAGACAAATGGTTATCCAACATCTTCTTAAAAACTTCTAGTGTTGGAGCATTCACAACTTCTGGAGGCAAGTTGTTCCACTGATTAATCATTCTGACTGTCAGGAAATTTCTCCTTAGTTCTAGGTTGGTTCTTTCCTTGATTAGTTTCCATCCATTGCTTCTTTTCCTGCCTTCTGGTGCTTTGGAGGATAGTTTGCTACGTCAAGTCTAAGTGAAGATATATAGTGAAACAAAGCACTCATCAAGGTCCTAATCAATCCCAACAGTGCAGGGCATCTTCTGCCCTCCCCATTTCCATTTCCCTGTCTCCATCCTATTTCCATTTGAACTCTTTGACTTGAAGAAATGTGTTCTTTCTACATAGAGGCAAATGGGTTACTAAGTACTCCAAGACATTCAAGATTCCTATCCCTTCCAGGTGGAGTAGGAATTATTTGCAACATCCTCTCCCAGAAAATAAATTAATGCACTGTCTTCTGCAGCAAGTCAACAAAGTTCTAAAATACAGCCAAATACTCTCAGAAACTTTTAGATCGGTTTATTGTTTATTGTATGCATTGAGAGTTTCACAAGGTCCATAAATCACAACATTTCACTGAGACCAAGGCCCTCTTCAAAAACGAGCATGTGGTACCAGTGGCATCTCTTCGCATAGGGATTGTTCCAATCCAGTTGAATTCCATCATCCTCCTTTTTCATAAGGTGCTATGATCCTATAATTTCATCTGCATCGTGAAGTATGAAATTCTGGAGGATTTTTTTTTCTCATAAGATTTTTTTTTTAAGTTAAAATGCTCTTAGTGCATGTGGCTGCATCACAATTTTCTAGAAATTTTTGTTGAGCTCCAGATGCAAGAGAGGATATGACTGTTAGTCTTTAAGTTGCCACAGGAGCAGTTGTTAGTTTAAGCTACCTGTGGGAATTCATTAGTGTGAAAACTCATCCAGCCATCCCTTCTTCCAGCTTTCAGACATAGATTGGTAATGAAGTGAGCAACCAAGGTAATGTTTGAGCTGGGGATGAGGAAACATATTTGTTGGTAGAATCCATTTTTCCTTCTCTCATAAAAGGCTTCTCACATCTTGAAAGTATCTCACTGGAAAGTTTCCTGGTATCCATAAATGAAAGTTTAAATACCCACTGGTTAAGTTTAATGAAAACAAAAGACAGGTTTCTTATTGTTTTTGTGGCTTGAGATAATTAACCTGTTCCAAGTTATGAATAATATTAGGGGAAAAATGGATTTTTCCCCAGTGCCACATGCTGGATTCTATCCATTAGCTGGATTCTATCCATTAGCAGGATAACAGAATAAAGATGGAAAGTTCATTTTATTTTGTTTTAATAGCCGGGATCTAGCTTAAGGCTATGAAGAAAAATATTCCAGAAAAAAATCCCTCATTGCATCCTGATAAGAGAGAGACAGTGAATAGTGGCTTGAAATGTTCCTGAATGCTGCATTTTAAGCCTGCCACATCAGTGGTGATATTCAATTTCTTTTACTACTGGTTCTGTGGGCGTGGCTTGGTGGGCGTGGCAGGGGAAGGATGTACTGCAAAATCTCCATTTCCATCCCACTCCAGTGGAAAGATATACTGTAAAATCCCCATTCGCTCTCCACCCCACTAACCTGCTTTCCAGCTCCGTTCTCCTGTGCAGGGTAACAACAGAACACCCAGCTGATCAGCTGAGACTCCGATCAGCTGGGACTCGGGAGGCAGTGAATAGATGGGGACGGGGCCGACCAGAGGTGGTATTTACCATTTCTCCAAACAACTCAAAATTTCCACTACCAGTTCTCCAGAAACTGTCAGAACCTGCTGTATCCTTTCTGATCATGTGACCCAGAATGGTATACTTGTAGCTTGTGTCTTGTGCTTCCCAGCATAACATAAAGAAATGCATCCAAGGGAAAAATAGAAACAGGCACACCCAGATAAAACCTATTATTTCATTACACAGAAGAACTCATTTTAGGGGACTGGAGGATAAAACATGCATTTTTTTTTTTTTGGAAGGAATTGGTTTAGTTTAATGAAAAGAAGGACTAGGGATGATAAGATAGTTCCAATATCTAAGGGGCTGCCAAAAAGAAGAGGCTGTGCATTTGTCAAACGTATTCTCCAGAGCACCTGAAGGCAGGACAAGAAGCAATGGGTGGAAACTAAACTAAACTCCTACCCTCAAAACGAAGCTATAGAGCACTGCACACCAGAACAACTAGACACAAGGACAGTTTTTTCCCGAACGCCATCACTCTGCTAAACAAATATTTCCCTCAACACTGTCAAACTATTCACTAAGTCTGCATTACTATTAATCTTCTCATCGTTCCCATTGCCCATCTCCTCCCACTTATGACTGTATGACTGTAACCTTGTTGCTGGTATCCTTAAGATTTATATTGACTGTTTCCCTATGACTATCATTAAGTGTTGTATCTTATGATTCTTGACGAATGTATCTTGTCTTTTTATGTACACTGAGAGCGTATGCACTAAAGACAAATTCCTTGTGTGTCCACACTTGGCCAATAAAGAATTCTATTCTATTCTATTCTATTCTATTCTATTCTATTCTATTCTATTCTATTCTATTCTATTCTATTCTATTCTATTCTATTCTATTCTATTCTATCAAGGAGAGAAGCAACCTAGAACTAAGGAGAAAATTCCTGATAGAACAATTAATTAGTGAAACAGCTTGCTTTCAGAAGTTGTGGTGTTCCAACACTGGAGGTTTCTGAGAAAAGATTGGGCAGCCATTTGTCTAAAATGGTATAGGGTTTCCTGCTTGAGCAGGGAGTTGTTGGATTAGAAGACCTCTAAGGTCCCTTCCAACTATGTTATTTATTTATTCAATTTATATGCCGCCCCTTTCCGAAGATCCAGGGCGGTATTTATTCTATTTATTCTATTTATATTGAATAAATTATATTAAGTTGCCTCCAGTAGCTATAGCTTGTATATAGGGTGGAAATTTTTTTTAGAAACCACGATTTTCCTATCTTCTTTAAAACCTACAAGTCTTTGGAAATTATGCAGAAATTTCAGGTAAGATGTCCCAAAGGACATATTGATTTTCCAAAAGACAACTGGACTTTCTTGGGGGGTTTTTCCCCCTTGAAAACACTTCACTTCTCATCTAAGAAACTTCTTCAGTTCTGACTAAATGGTGGGGAACGGAAGAATTTATGTTCTTTGCAGTTCTTGTCATATATCACTCTGAGGGTCAGTGGTTAACTCTCTAAGAGGATGAAGAAGCTTCTTGGATAAGTGAAAAGTTTTCAAGGCAAAACAACAACAACAAGGAAGTCCGGCTGCTTTTAGAAAAAGCACCTTTGAGGCACCCATGACTTGGATGACTGAGAATCTCCATTGACTTTTAGGTAAGACAGAGGTGTCTTCTGTTTTTTACAGAGGTCGGTCCTTTCAATTTGTGTTCCATGGGAGCCCAGAGGTCTGCAAAAACTTCATAAGGTTTAGTGAGAAACTAAATACAGTTGGTGGATGCAATGGCTCAGGGGCTAAGACGAAAGGTCAGCAGTTCAGCGGTTTGAACCCCTAGTGCCACATAATGGGGTGAGCTCCCGTTTCTGTCCCAGCTTCGAAAGCATGTAAAAAATGCAAGTAGAAAAATAGGGACCACCTTTGGTGGGAAGGTAACAGTGTTCTGTGCACCTTTGGCGTTTAGTCATGCCAGCCACATGACCACGGAGACGTCTTCGGACAGCACTGGCTCTTCGGCTTTGAAACGGAGATGAACACCGCCCCCTAGAGTTGGGAACGACTAGCATGTATGTGCGAGGGGAACCTTTACCTTTAAATACAGTTCAATTGAACAAGGAGTCATCCATAGCTTTTTTAGTGGGATTATCCACTGAAATTCAGGGAGCATCTGTGTTCATAATAACTCATCAATAGATATGCTTCTGAGAAGCGGCCAGCAGGGGTTCTGAAATAATGATAATGGTTATTTTCTTTCTCCTTCAATTAGCAAGTTCCGCATTCTGAAAATGCTTGAAAATTCCTATTCTGGAAGAAAGATTTTTAAGAGGAAGTCCTATAGAGTCTTTAATTGACACAAGAGTGAGTTCTTCAGCGGTATCATTCATGAAAGAAGTAAATCAATTTGATCAGTATCTTTGCTATTATGATGAGGCATGCTGCAATTTAAATTTTAATCAATTGCCATCTGCGTATTCAAGGGTTTTTTTTATAAAAGTTTTTTATTGTTTTCAAACACACATACAAACACACAAACAATGCATTTTTTCTGAACAAAGTATTGGCCGAGTCAAAATTTGTTCCACTTTAGTTTTCTCAAACACCATTTTATATATTTCACTTTTCACCATAAAATTCTTTCTCTCTGATTTTTTATTTTCCTTCTGTTTCTTCTAATATATAAACAATATTACCATTCGCCCTAATCTTAATCAATTTTTCTTTTTCCACTCCCCTCTTTACTTTTTTTCAAATTGAAACCCTTTAAATTGAAATCAATCATTTTTCTAAAATCTAAACCTAACTCTAAATTAACTTATTCAAATATTCTCCGATTACTCCCTGTTCACAATATATTATAATTTGGGGTATTTTCCCTATATTCCATCATTCCAATCATAAGTATTTAGTATTCAGCAGTTTTACCTATATCCCTCTTTTCCATTTCTTTTTTTTATCAGTTTCCACATATTTTCCCTAGATTCCATTATTCCAGTTATACATCTTAATTTTCATACACTTTTACATATATAATCCATTTCCTTCCCTCTTTTCCATTTCTTTTTTTCCAACTTAACCATAAGATAATTTCAAATATTTTCCCTAAATTCCTTTATTCCAATTATAAATATTTAATATTCATATATATATATATATATATATATATATATATATATATATATATATATATATATATATATGCAATATTTTTGCAATCAGGGTTTTTTCTTATGTTGCAAAAAAACCCTGATTGCAAAAATATTGCACATTTATACCTATGAATTAAAAGAAATAAATATTTGACCTCTACAGGGAGGAGTCATAAAATATGGGTGTGTCTGGCTGAAGAGGTCCAAGAAGGCCAAAATAGTGCTATCCCAGTCTCCCATAAGTCTCAGAAGAAACAACATAAAATGTCTGTCAGGCCTGAAAGCGATGAATAGAGATTTCATCCCACCATGGCCATTTTAACATCTTTCAACATAAGAAAAAACCCTGAAGAACACCAGCCTGAAGATGACGAATGAGACTTCGTCGAAACGTCGCCAAGACACTTCCAATTCTACGTGGGAGAAGACCCGAATAACCAAAGACCTACATATATATATATATATATATATATATATATAGTCTTTTTCTTTTTCGTAGGCTTTTATGTGCATATTCTTTCTAGCCAGGTTTTACCTACGTAAACTAAGTTGTTTTGTAGCTCTGGTTGTGTGAAATCTCATTCACAAGCTTCAGGGCTTTTTTTCTGTTGACAAACTGCAACTCTGTGTCTCCCAGAGAGCAACACAGAGTTGCAGTTTGTCAACAGAAAAAAAGCCCTGAAGCTTGTGAATGAAATTTCACACAACCAGAGCTACAAAACAACTTAGTTTACGTAGGTAAAACCTGGCTAGAAAGAATATGCATATATATATATATATATATATATATATATATATATATATATATATCCCATTTCCTTCCCTCTTCTCCATTTCTTTTTTATCAGATTAACCAAATAATACAATACTACAATTTACTTAAATATATATATATATATATATATATATATATATATATATATATATATATATATATATATATATATATACATACATACATACATACATACATACATACATACATACATACATACATATACATACAAGTTTCTGGGCCTTTTTTCTGCTGACAAACTGCAACTCTGTGTTGCTCTCTGGGAGACTCAGATAGCTATTTCTGCCTATTAAGGCGTCATCAGTGAGCCACACCCACTTCTCAGATATCCTCCCTGTAAAGGTACAACTTAGAACAAGCTATAGAACAACTTAGTTTACGTAGGTAAAACCTGGCTAGAAAGAATATAATAATAATAATAATAATAATAATAATAATTTTATTTCTATACCGCCCTTCTCCCGAAGGACTCAGGGCGGTGTACAGCCTATTTAAAAACACAGACAAAACAATGATATACAATTTAAAATAATTAAATAAATGGCTCAAATTTAAAACCCCAATAAATTTAAATACCCCAATTTAAAACTATTGTATTGATAGTCCGGCCTGGCGGAACAACAGGGTCTTCAATGCGCAGCGAAACACCCGGAGGTCAGATATCTTACGAATTTCCGGGGGCAGTTCATTCCACAGGGCTGGGGCTCCCACAGAGAAGGCCCTCCCCCTGGGCGTCGCCAGCCGACATAACTTGGCTGATGGCACCCTGAGGAGACCCTCTCTGTGGGAACGAACTGGTCAGTGGGAGGCTATTGGTGGCAGAAGACGGTCTCGGAGGTACCCGGGTCCTATGCCATGGAGCGCTTTAAAGGTGGTAACCAACACCTTGAATCGCACCCGGAAGACCACCGGGAGCCAGTGCAGCTCGTGCAGGAGGGGTGTCACATGGGCATAACGGGTTGCGCCCATAACCACCCGCGCGGCCGCATTCTGGACCAGTTGGAGCCTCCGAGTGCTCTTCAAGGGGAGCCCCATGTAGAGAGCATTACAATAGTCCAACCGGGAAGTAACAAGGGCATGAGTGACCGTGCGCAGGGCGTCCCGATCCAGAAAGGGCTGCAACTGGCGAATCAGGCGAACCTGATAAAAGGCCCCCCTGGCCACGGCCGTCATATGCATGAGTGACCGTGCGCAGGGCGTCCCGATCCAGAAAGGGCTGCAACTGGCGAATCAGGCGAACCTGATAAAAGGCCCCCCTGGCCACGGCCGTCATATGCACATAAAAGCCTACGAAAAAGGAAAAAAGAAAAAAGACACATTGTACCTTTACAGGGAGGATATCTGAGAAGTGGGTGTGGCTCATTGATGACGCCTTAATAGGCAGAAATAGCTATCTGAGTCTCCCAGAGAGCAACACAGAGTTGCAGTTTGTCAGCAGAAAAAAGGCCCAGAAACTTGTGAATGAGATTTCACAGAACCAGGGCTGTAGAACAACTTAGTTTACGTAGGTAAAACCTGGCTAGAAAGAATATGCACATAAAAGCCTACGAAAAAGGAAAAAAGAAAAAAGACATACATACATACATATATATATATATATATATTCAGATATTTTCCCCAAATACCAATATTCCAATCATAAATCTTGATATTCATACCCTTTTCCATATATAGCCCATTTCCTTTCCTCTTTTCCATTTCTCCCCCCCAATTTATCCGAATATTACATTCAAATATATTACTACAATTCACTTTAATGTCATTCATTTCTACATCAATACGATATAATTTCAGATGTTTTAACTGAATTCCATTATTACCATTAAAAAACATTCCAAATATTATAATCACATCTATTAAACCTGCTACCATTCATTTATAGTTATAAATCGTACTATCCTTTATCCCATCCTCTTTTTTTCTTTTTTTCCCTTCCCCCCCTAATTTTTCAGCCCCTCACTCTCCTAGTTTGCCCTGTATTTCCAACTGCTCTCCTCTTTTTTCCTCTATTCACCTTTCTTGTTTTATCACTATTAATCCCAGTGTAATCATTTGAATTTTTTATATTTTGTCTCTTCCCCTCTTCTTTTTCTCCTTGTCTCTTTCTAACCCCTCTATTTTTGTCCTTGTTAATCCCTGTCAGGTTTCAATGTCATCATCAAATAAATTGCATTTCCAAACAAATAGTCTTTGATGAAATCTTTCATTTATTAAGCACGACAATCTGTCCCCAATTATGTCATAGCCAACACTGACTTCCTGACCCCAAATCTTCCCTTTCCGTTCCCCAATTCTCTGTGTCTCATTAGCCATCTTCCAAATCACTCTCCCCATATCTACTACTTCAGCTCCCAGGAATGTCCCCCCTTCCAACCCATCTCCTAGGGGATATTATCTTCAGGGAAAATAAGTAGGTGAAAAGTCAAGCGTCCTATTGCCAGCTGCCCCCTCTTCTCCTCCTTATGTCAGCACTGGAACGAATGTAGTTTGAAGTGCTGACACCCAATGTAATCTTTAAAGTTCATCTTCATTTCTAACTTTTTCCCCTTTCCTTTTCTACCCTTTATTTGTTTCCCTTTTCTCATTAATTTTCTCCTAAATCCTCTCTTTTTTCCATTGTTACTCCCACCATAATAATTTAATTTTTCATAATCAATATCTTTATTTTTAATACTATTTTCTTGCTTCTCATTCTTGCTTTCTTCCACTCGGGTATGTTCCAGCATAGTCTCTAGTTCATCCAGTTTAGGTTTTCCATGCATCATTGTAAGCATTTGAATGATATGTGCATTGTTTTAATCATTTCAATTAGTTCCTGCATCATTTTGTTGTTTCTAACAAATGATGGACATTTAAGTTGTCTTTATTCCAATTTTAAGTTTTGTTATCCTCTACCTTCTTTGAATGTCGAGATCAAACAGCTTAAACAAAAACAAATTCTCCTCAAAAGTTCCCACCACTCTTATCACTTTAAGAAAAAAAAAATCCAAAATACGAGTTAATTATTGTAATGTATCTTTCCACCTGTAGATGTCTCTCTCCAATCGACACTTCCAGTCAACACGTTAGAAAAATGTCCAATTTATTTATTAAATCCACATTATCAATATTTGCCAATTTCAATCGTCTTCTTATTGTTTTAATGTTCCCCAGGTTCCAATTTTAATTAACATTCCCCACCACCCATTAGCTGCTGTTTCTTCATTGGGGTATCTTTTAGTAATTTAAAAATATTTCTTTTTTACCTGTTAGCTGACCAATCACTCACCCAGTACCAGTACTCCATCCAAATCACCACTCCTGCTCAAAACTTTATTTTGGTTGCCCCAGGTTAATGGTGTCTGCAATGGCCACCGCCCCCACCGCCAAGTTGAAGAGTTTCCTCTGACTTCTGAGGAACGTGCCTGTTCCTCTTGGTCTTCTGAAGTGCCTCTCCTTCTTCTCCATCCCTACAGGACAGATCTGGTCTGAAGACTCCCCGACAGCGGTTTGTCAGTCTGGGTTTTCGCAGGCTCATCAGAGCCTGCTATTCCCCTACTGTATCGCCACAACGCTTCCTGTCGAATCCCTCCCATTTGCGTATTCAAGTTGATGGGCATTTATTCTTTCCTTGTCCCCCCCCCTTTTTTTTTTCATAGTGAATTGGAGGAGGAGGAGACGAGAGAGACACATAAGTGGTTTTCCAGTTCTAAAGTACCATTATTGATCCTACACATTTCTGATGTTATTATTTCCAAACTTCCTTTCCTTTCTATTCGTCAAGGTGCTTCATTTGTGCCGAAAATGATGTACTCAAAAAAGAGTATATGCATGAAGAGATTGGATCATCTCCATCGTGCTTGCTTAAGTTGGGATCGTCAATTGGAAACTTGACATTCTTCTTCTTTTTTATATCTCTGGTTTTTTCCCCCTTTCCTTTCTGTCTTACACTAAAACTATAGTTCTCTGCACTGTTTTCCTATGCAATGATCAGTGCAGCTTTTGAGCAAGCAGGTAAGTTTCCCTCACTTTTGTGCCTTTGTTTATCAGTAGGTCCAGGGATTCAATCTTGGTTTCTTAGCCCTCCTTTTGCTTCTGCTTCTATTTCTGCTTCTGCTTCTATTTCTGCTTCTGCTTCTGCTTCTGCTTCTGCTTCTCCTGCTTCTGCTTCTTCTCTTCTGCTTCTCCTGCTTCTGCTTCTCCTCCTCCTTCTGCTTCTCCTTCTCTTTAGTTTTTGCTTCTGCTTCTGCTTCTCCTGCTTCTGCTTCTCCTCCTCCTTCTGCTTCTCCTCCTCCTTCTGCTTTTCCTTCTCTTTAGTTTCTGCTTCTGCTTTTGCTTCTGCTTCTCGTGCTTCTGCTTCTCCTGTTTCTGCTTCTTCTCCTCCTTCTGCTTCTCCTTCTCTTTAGTTTCTGCCTCTGCTTCTCCTGCTTCTGCTTCTCCTGTTTCTGCTGCTGCTTCTGCTTCTCCTGCTTCTGCTTCTCCTTCTCCTTCATTTCTCCTTCTCCTTCTCCTTCTCCTTCTCCTTCTCCTTCTCCTTCTCCTTCTCCTTCTCCTCCTTCTCCTTAGTTTCTGCTTCTGCTTCTCCTTCTTCTGCTTCTGCTTCCCCTTCCCCTTCTGCTTCTGCTTCTGCTCCTCCTCCTCCTCGTCGTCTTCTTCTTCCTCCTCCCCCTGCCCCTCTTGACATAATGGTGCTGAAGCTGTCTCCTACCGCACTAAATTGATGGCCATGTCCTCTATAGACCTTTCAGATTTGAAATACTAACATTATACCACCTGGCACAGTGTTTTCTTGTCAAAATAGCACACAGCTAGCTAACACCATTAAGTGCAAACTGCTCACAAAGAACAGGGATAGGTTTTGTTGCTCAGTGTGACATAGGTAGTCTTCATAATATAACAAGTATTTTGTTTTTCTCTTACTTCATTGGTGAAGACAACAGAAACAGTTTATGTGCTTATTTTGCTTATTTTTATCTTTTACACTTGTTCATGCCTTTGGCACATAAGAAGGACTAGCCATCATGGCAGATTTTATAATTCAATCAAAAGGAAGCTTGGCTTGTGTGTCCCTCTGCTGTTTAAACCTGGGGTTTTGCTGGAGGCTCAGAGGAAGGAGTCAATATGGCTACTCACAACTGAAGATGGGCTAAATTGTTATTGCTGGAAACCCTGCCATTTCTTCTATGCCAGGACAGACAAAAGATCTCCCACTGATAGCTGATAAATCAAAGGATCCCTTAAGGTTCCTCATGGTCTGTGGTTAAAGGCTAAGAACCATCAATTGCTGGACATGTGCCCGTGCTCTCTTTTCTATTGTTAGGCTTTTACAAAGCCAGCCAGATCGGATTTGAAATATCTACACTGGTACTTTGGTACTAATTGTTAATTGGTTTTGGGAGGCGCAATGAGTACCAAACAAATTTTCCTGTAAGGAATAATGTAGTGACTCACAAGGTAGCTGACACCGACAAGTTTTATTTTTATTTTATTTATTAGTTTATCAAACTTGTACAAGATAGCAGGTATGAATACTGTATGAACATGGACATGAATGAAGGAAATGAATGCAAATAAATGGAGACAGTAGGACGAGGATGGTAGGCACTCTGGTGCACTTATGCACGCCTCCTTTATGGACTTCTTAGAGAGTGAGGTCCACGGTAGACAGTTTGAGTTGGAAGCTGTGAGGGTTTGAGGATGTAACAATGGATCGGGTAGAGCATTCCAGGCGTTGACCACTCTGTTGCTGAAGTCATATTTTCTGCAATCAAGTTTGGAGCGGTTTACCTTGAGTTTGTATCAATTGTTTGCCCATGTATTATTGAGAAGAAACCGTTGACAGGTAAGACATTGTAGCAGACAATTTTGTGTACAATGCTTAGATCAGACCGCAGGTGGTGCAGTTCCAGATTGTCCAAGCCCAAAATTTCAAGCCTGGTGGCATAAGGGATTCTATTGTGAGCAGAGGAGTGGAGTACTCTTCTCATGAAATACCTCTGGACCTGCTCAATCGTATTAATGTCTGATATACAGTGTGGATTCCAGGCAGATGAGATGTATTCGAGAATTGATCTGGCAAAGGTTTTTTTATGCCTTAGTTAGTAATACAATGTTACCGGAGAAGAAGCTTCGCAAAATTAGGTTAACAATTCTTAATGCCTTTTTGGCAATGCTGTTACAGTGAGCTCTGGGGCTTAGATCATTTGAAATGAGTACTCCTAGGTCCTTGACAGAATGAGGGTCATCTACGAGGTCGTTTCCACCCAACATGTATTTGGTGTTCTGATTTTTATTGCCAATGTGTAGGACAGAGCATTTATTAGTTGAGATTTGGTGTTGCCAAATGCACGACCATTCTGACACATGGTCAAGATACATTCTGACACAAGTTCTAGCTTGTGCGTTGAGTACCAAACAAATGACAAGTACCAGGGCAAAGTTTTGCATCAAAATACATTGAGTACCAAATTCGATGAGTTTCAAAGCAATTGAATACCAAGGTACCACTGTATTTGATTCCAGAGAAAAATCACATCGTGAAGTCACGATGCCAACTCTACCTCCGTTTTTGGTGTGCTAGACCAAATTGTTAAATCAGATCAAGTCAGCTTTCTAAACCAATATTTTGCAGTATCAGCGGTATCCGATTCATTGCTTCAGATCAGCTTTCTGAATTCATTGGTCAAGGTGATTTGATTTAATGTTTCAACCAGATTGCCTTCAAATTGCACTTCCAGATTGAACATTCTCCCAGTGACATATTACAGGACAGAAACAATATTTAAAGAGGCAGAAGCTAACTGGTATCTGAGTTCTTCAAGCTAGCTGAGGAGCATTAGTGCATAACTGAAGTGGAAAATTATGCTTCAGTAAATAGACATTACTTCTTATTAGAACAGACAGAATGCTATTGCATTAAATGTTATACTGTATATCTGAGACTTGACTTCTCCCCCTCCCAACAGAGATATTTTAATCAGATACAACAGATACACAAATTTAATGTTGTTTGTTTGTCTCCTCTGTGTGATACTATATGATATAGTTCTCGGTGCCCCTTGCTGCAAGCATTAAAAGGAATTAAAAATGTGGTTCAATAAAAAATCATTAACACATATATAAAAGCAGCATAACAAACAGTAGAGGTTCAAAGAAATATACATGGGACTGATAAATAGAAAGTCTGGGAAAATGCAAATTTCATTTGCTTGAACCAGAAATCATATCCAAGATAAATGGGAGAGATTTTCCAGGCACACATACATCGAGTATGCCCACCACTCTAAATATTTTTTTCACCGGCAATCATGTTCTATTCTATTCTATTCTATTCTATTCTATTCTATTCTATTCTATTCTATTCTATTCTATTCTATTCTATTCTATTCTATTCTATTCTATTCTATTCCATTCCATTCCATTCCATTCCATTCCATTCCATTCCATTCCATTCCTTTTTTCCTTATTCTATTCTATTCTATTCTATTCTATTCTATTCTATTCTATTCTATTCTATTCTATTCTATTCTATTCTACTCTACTCTACTCTACTCTACTCTACACTACACTAATCCTATTCCTACTCCTATTCCTATTCCTTGACTCAACCCTCATGCCAGGTTCTCATACCTACCTTATACCAGTTTCTTTAACCAACATACACGGACACATATATACATAATCACATGCACACATTACCTAACAGCCAAACCCAGTCTAAGCACTGGGGAATTTCTATGGGCTAAAACAACAGATAAACCTTTTTTTGCCACCAGCCTTGATGCATTTGGAAATTGATCGCTTTAAAAGGAAAACAGCAATCCCCTCACCCTGAGAGAAATTAAACTTCGTAATAACAGGGCTTATACTGTATGCAGAGAGAATTATCCTTCAAATAGTTATTCCCTGTCAAATACTGTTTACTCTCAAAACATCTTTCCAATAGACATGGAATGCTATTTAAGGCAATATTGAAGAAATGAATCAGATTAACAGAGTTGGAAGGGACCTTATAGGTCATCTAGTCCAACCCCCTGCTCAAGCAGGAGACCTTACACCAGTGATGGCTAACCTTTTTGCCATCGCGTGCCAGGAGAGGGGGGCGGGGGAGGGTCGCGCGTGCACGTGCCCACGCACATGCGTGCGCAACCCCCTCTTCCCTCCCTGCTCTAGGAGTCTCTGGAGGCTGGGGACAGGAAAAAACGTCACTTCCTGTCCCACTGGGAGTCGGGAAATGGGCCCTTTCAGCCTCCATAGGGCCTCCAAGGGAGTGAGAAAGGCTGTTTTCGCCTTTCCCAGATACACAGAGAGGATCTGGAGCCAGGTAAGAAAGAAAAACGGGCCTTCCCCCACCCGCCCCCAGGCCCTCCAGAGGCAGGAAACAGCCTGTTTCCCTACTTCTGGTGGGCCCAGAAGGCCCGAAAATCAGCTGGCTGGTGCGCGCATGCGCCCCAGAGCTGAGCTGGCGTGCCCAGTAATATGGCTCCACGTGCCACCTGTGGCACACGTACTATAGGTTCGCCATCACGGCCCTACACCATTTCTGACAAAAGGCAGTCCAATCTTTTCTTGAAAGTCTCAAGTGATGAAGCTCCCACAACTTTCGAAGGCAATTTCTGTTCCATTGATTGTTCTCACTCTCAGAAAGTTCCTCCTCATTTCTAGGTTGAATCTCTCCTTGGTCAGTTTCCATCCATTATTCCTTGTCTGGCCTTCAGGTGCCTTGGAAAATAGCTTGACTCCTTCCTCTCTGTGGCAGCCCCTCAAATATTGGAACACTACTATCATGTCTCCCCTGGTCCTTCTCTTCACTAGAATAGCCATGCCCTTCCATCCTTTTGAGGTAGGTAAAATGAGGACCCAGTTTGTGGGGGCAATAAGCTGACTTTGTATATAAAAAAAGAACTACAGCTTGGGGGGGGGGCGAAAGCCCTACTAAGCAGGTATATACAAAAGTATGAAGGCTATTGCTTAATGCATTGTAAGCCGCCCTGAGTCTCCGGAGAAGGGCGGCATATAAATCGAACCAATAAATAAATAAATAAATAAATAAATATACCGCTTCATAGTGCTTTTACAGCCCTGTCTAAGCAGTTTACAGAGTCAATGCATTGGCCCCAACAATCTGGGTCCTCATTTTACCCACCTTGGAAGGATGGAAGGCCGAGTCAACCTTGAGCCTGGTGAGATTCGATCTGCTGAACTGCAGTTAGCACTCAGCTGAATTAGCCTGCAGTACTGCACTCTAACCACTGTGCCACCTCAGCTCTCTAGATCAATGGTCACCAACTAATGGTCTGTGGACCACTGGTGGTCCACGAGAAAATTTTGGTGGTCCAGAGAAAAATTATTCACATTTTTTATATTGCATTAAATCAGGGGTCCTCAAACAGGGACAGATACGTGCAATGAATGTTGGTGTTGCTGCAGACTCTCCCCCTTCAGGATCTCCTTGTGTGGGTTGGAGGGGGACAGAAATTCTGACTTGGGGTCTGCTTCAGCCTCCTGGTGCAGGGCTTGGGCGAAGGCTGGAGGGAAGTGCCACTGGTGGCGAAGAGCTGGAGGACCTTGTTCCAATGAGACTGCATCATGGCCTGGAACTGGCTGTCCATCTCAGCCTATTGAGCCTCCAGGTGCCGGTACCTGGCCTTGCACTCCTGCGGGTCTTCCCTCTGCTTGGAAAGCCTATGCTCATAGTCCTTAGTGAGGTGATTCTACTGAGCCTCCTTCTCGGTCAGATCCAATTTGAACTGAACTGTTTTGCCAACTCTTTCTCCTGGTGGCTGCTTAGCTCCAACAACTGCTTCCTGTTGGGGCCCTAAGGAGCCCAGGCAGGGAGACGAGGAGTGGCTGGGAAGGGTGGGGTGAGTAGAGGCTGGCGAGGTGCCCCTTGATGTGAGTAACATCAAGTTGGCCACACCCACCCAGTCACACGACCACTTAGCCACGGATTTAAAATTATGAATTTAGTGGTCCCTGAGGTCTGAAAGGTTGGTGACCCCTGCTCTAGATGATAGTTAGAGCAAAGCCAATGGTTCATTTGTGATTTCGCAGATGGTGTTGAAAACTGGATTAATTGTGAGCATGTTTCATGAACCCAACTAACCCTTCTATCTGATTTCTTGATAGTGGCATAATAGGTCTCAATCTGTTGATCCATTTTCAAATCACACTGGCCTAGTTCATTAATAAAAAGAGTCATACGAGTGGCTTTTTTGTGACTCTATGTGTGCACTTATCATGGATAGGGCAATATCATGTTTTTTTTTTTAAAAAACCAATGGGTTTTTTTAAAACTATATTTTAATTATGCTGAAAAATGCATAATCAACAAGCATCATCCATTATACCACTGAAGTTGCATACCCTGATTTACAAAACGCATTGGCTATGTCATTAGCATGCTGTTCAAGCCTGAATAACATGAGGCATCTGACATCACATTCTCTCCCTGTGGAGGACCAGGTAAGCCTAAATGCACACTATTCTCTGTTTCCTCTCAAAATCCAAGTTATGCAAAAAAATATTTCAGGAATTAATATGCCCCTTCATTGTGAAACTGTAAGAGCCGCTGAAAGCTGAAATGCAAAATTGGGATATAAATAATTTCAGCGATCACAATCGTCTGCACCAATCTCAGTTTCCTGCTATTAGAATTTCTCGTCTAGAGAGATTCACTTACAATCCATTTAAAAAAAACACACACACACAACCACCCAGAAACATTTTCTTTCCTTCATTCTGGCAATGAAACTCTACCTGTCAATCTCCTGATAACTTTGTTAGGGGTCAACCTGAGATCCCTCTGTGACTCCTTTTTCTAGCTTTGCGCGCCTGCCATTTCTGTGATAACTTTATTCCACTTTCCTTCCTTGTTCTCTATCTTTGGTTTCTTTGTGAAAGGTTGTGACTTTTGCTTCTTTGTGCTTTTATTTATGTCTGTTTTATCTATTCTTTTAAAGGTGCTTTGATTTAGATTTAAGGATCAGTGAGGATTTCATTTCCTTTGGCTTATTAGGTTGGCAGCCCACAATCCTTGATGGAATCAGGAACCCTGTGATCAATGCCCATAGATTTTTGTAAAAGAGAACACTTCCTAAGCATAGCCTAGTTATACTTGGTGCCAATTTAGATCTTCTCCATTTCTCATGGTCTCTACTTATCCTTAGGGTTGAGCATAAAATTCTAGATAGGTTGGTACCAATATAGGTCAGCTAGAATTTATTTACCCAGTTAAATGTATTCGTTATCTTTATCTTTTATTCAATCTCTTTTCATTCATCGTTAATCTTTAATCACTTGCCCTTCCACAACCAAGTTTGAGAAATCTGCTTGAGAAATTCAATGGCTTTAAAATGTGAGAACTGCTCCCAGGCAACCCTCTCCATTCTCCACCTTAGAGTGACCAGATTTGAGACATTGTGATCTACATTTCCTCTCTGTGTGTTTCTTATGAAAGGCTGGCAGATACCTAGGGGACAAAATGGAACCTTCCATATCTCTTCTTTTTTAATTGATCAGAAAGTGAGATTGTTCTTTTTCTTCTGAGTGGTCAGAGCTAATTGTACCAATTAAAAATGAGCCAATGGTGTGCAACAGCAGCCAAAAAAGGCAATGCAATCAGTGGTAAAATCCATTTTTTTTTTTTTACTACCGGTTCTGTGGGCTTGGCTTGGTGGGCGTGGTGTGGTGGGCATGGTGTGGCTTGGTGGGTGTGGCAGGGGAAGGATACTGCAAAATCTCTATTCCCACCCCACCCCAGGAGGAGGATACTGCAAGAGCTCCATTCCCACCCCACTCCAAGGGAAGGATACTGCAAAATCCCCATTCCCACCCCACTCTGGGGCCAGAGTGACCTATATGTGGGAATTCACTGTCCATGCAGAAAAAAAATGAAAAAAAAAAAAATAATTTATACCTGAGAGAAATATGGTTCCCCCTTTCTTTTCTTTTTGCATGAATCATTTTCAGTTTAGGATTAAATTCTTCTGGGGACCCAATTTATATATTTCCCCCTTTATTTTTCCCACACAGAGATTGAATCTGGCGTAAACAAGTATCTATATTAGCCTAAGCAAATCTGCAACACAGTTGTTTGTCTTTGATAAATATTGATGGTGTGCCAAGCCAAGGAACACAAAATCCACATCAATAGAACTGGCCATATTAAGAAAAGTCATTTAGAAAATAAGATTTTAAAATGGTATAATACACATCAAGATTTTTCAATACCTAATCAGCAATGTAGTCATTTGAAGTAATAGCAAAAGTAATTCTGCAACGGCAAAACCTTTGATGGTTTTGCATTTGAGTGACAATATTTCATTACATTAATCAATCATTGGCACCTTCCCCCAACCTCCCATCTTTCCTCATCCAAACTCATGAATTTGCTCATTTGTTGTAACTGTATTCTGCAGAAATAAAAAAAAAATCTAATGTGCTGGGTTTCATATTGCATCAAGCTATAGGTTTATTTAAAATTTAATCATGGTTTATTAAGTTGCTTGGGGCCATTCAACTTGCTGTACCGTAAGCTATGAGGTAGATACTATTACTCTGGCTGGGTATACACAAATGGTGATGTAATCCAAAATGAAACAAGCCACTTTAAGGCTTAGTAGAATCTCTGAATTATTCTGTGAATCTATAATGGATTTTTGATGGCTAGGATTTTCCTCCAAATCCCCTTACAGCTTCCCGAATTCTTAGCAATAGGCAGTTTGGAGGTTGTTAATTCTAAAAGTTGTCTTTTCAGTACATCCTGCCCAGTTGGTAAATCTAGACGCAAATTGATGGTTTTATTTAAGCTTATGAGGCAGTTAAAACCTTGTTCTTCTTGGAGATGTTGATGTATTTCCATGATTCCAATGGTATTAACAGCTAAGAAGTCTTTGTGTGAAGTCCTTGGTGCTCTGGGAGCTTGGTTGTTTACCTGCAGATTATTATTATTATTATTATTATTATTATTATTATTATTATTATTATTATTATTATTTAATCTTTAGTGAGATTCACAGCCTTTGAGGCTGGTTAATAGCTCAGTAGCTTGAGTCCTAACCAAGGACCTAGGAACTGTTAAGGTATCGTCGGAGGATGTAAGCTGTTCCGAGTAAGGTGGTTTTTTGTAGAGTCAAAATGTTCAAGTCCGGCAAATTTAGAATTTCTAAATAGCGGGGTAGCCCTTTGGGTATTGCTCCAAGGGCTCCAATTACAATCAGGACAACACACAATTTCTTTTTCCACAGTCGCTCAACTTCAATTTGCACGTCCCAGTACTTTGTGATTTTTCCTGCTGCTTATCTTCAATCCGTGCATCACCAGGTATTGCAATGTCAATGAACCATACTTTTTTCTTTTCAACTATTGTTATGTCAGGTGTGTTGTGGACCAAGTGCCTGTCAGTCTGAATCCTAAAGTCCCACAAGATCTTGAGTTTCTCATTCTCTAAAACTTTCTCAACCTGATGTTCCCAGTGGTTTTTGCTGTACTCAAATCCAAACTTCTGGCACAATTTCCAGTGAATGATCCAGTGAATTATTATTATTATTATTATTATTATTATTATTATTATTATTATTGTTGTTGTTGTTGTTGTTGTTGTTGTTGTTATTATTATTAGTTTGATTTATATGCCACCCTTCTTCAGAGACTCAGGGCAGCTTACAATGCTTTTTAAGCAATAGCCTTCATACTTTTGTATATACCTGCTTAGTAGGGCTTTTGCCCCCCCCCTAAGTGGTGTTCTATTTTATACAAAGTCAGCTTATTGCCCCCACAAACCGGGTCCTCATTTTACCTACCTCGGAAGGATGGAAGGCTGAGTCAACCTTGAGCCTGGTGAGAATTGAACTCGCAGTAATTGCAGGCAGCTGGCAGCTAAATACTACTTTAACAGTAGTTTAGTCCACTGCACTACCAGGCTCCTAATGTTTCACTACCTAGTTGAGTAATGAAATGTCTACAAGCAAACAACCAAGCCCAGAGAGCTCTAAGGATTCCACAGTTGAACCTTGAGCTACATCTATTCTCCTCTATTGAAGTCTTTGTGCCAAAGTGAACATACGAAACTCACAAAGGATAGAAAACTGATATCAAGAGGTATTCTGGGAGGTGATTGGCCCCATCCAGCATTACCAATGGGCAAAGGATTGTGGGAAGTTTAAAAGTTCATTGTACCTAAGATTCTTCTAAAAAGAGGTGACATGCATTGTGTCTTGGGCACGATATCTGTGGGCAAAGCTAAGACCCCTATACCCGTGTGGTTTATCACGAAAACTGCATACCTTTCCATTTCACAATATGTGAGCAAGGATACAGAGAACAGCAGGGATGGGATTCCGCCAGTTCAGATCGGTTCAGGCGAACCAATAGTTCTGACAATCAGCTGGCCCCGCCCACCCACCCTGCCCTATCCTGTGCTATATTTCCTTCTTTCTGGCTCAGCTAATTCATGCGGCACAGCTGATTTCCACACCTCCACTGTTCTACTTACCGGGGCTGCCTTAGAAGGTAAGCAACTGAGCTTCAAATTGCTGCATTTTGGACATGTGCACACATGCGCGCGCAAAGTGCACGCTCATCGAACCGGTTGTTAAACCAGTTGCAGCCCACCACTGGAGTACAGCACTTTTCACTGATGACCTGAGACTGGCTGCTCTTGTTCTGTCCCAACTATGGACCCCAAAGAACACAGCACACACAAAGTCTGTACAAAACTTAAATTTACTAAAATAACTCAGTCGTTTCCAAACAAAGGCTGTTAATAAACTTTCTTAACAGCCTACAAGAAAACAAAGATAAAGTTATCACAATCTTACTAAGGTTGGCAGAAATCCCAGACGCAATTTGCAGAGAATCCAGACACAAAGGAGAATGAAGTAAAGTTGTTCCCTACAAATTGCTTCAGTCAGCGTTCCTCCTTAAATAGGCTAAGGGAGTGGCCAATTAGCCCCAAGACTTACTCTCGAGGAGACCTCCTCCTGAGGAGCCACTCCTGCCTTTTGGCAGCTCTGCGTGCCTGTGCATTGAGAAGAGGCTCCTCCTCTTCTTCCTCTTCACTTATGGGAGCTTCTGGAGGTTCTGAAGGCCCTGGCTGAATCCCTGCCTCTGGCACCACATCTTCTCCAGCCTCCTCATTGTCTGACTCGAGTGCCAGCTGCACAGGCTGCTGGTGCAACACCACACCAGCCTCCTCACTGTCAGAATCAGCTACAATCCACAAAGGCCGCTGACTGGCCACAACAGCTATTAGGTAGGAAAAGATTTGGTCCTTATTCATGATCTCAAATTCCCACTAAAGGAAAATTTGGCAACAGGGGAAAAAAAGTTTCATATACGAATATAAAAATATAAAGCAAGTATACAATTAAGAATTACAAATACATACAGGAGAAAGTCTAAATTTTGCTTGCTAATTAAGTTGCCCTGCCTCCACTGACAGATGTGCTACAGACATGAAAAAGCAGATGTTCACCTCTAAAATGATCTAAATTCTGGCACCGTATTTTCTTTTTAAAAAAAAACACATGCACACTCAGGCAGCCCATACAGACCACTTGGGAGAATAATAAAGACATAACTTGCTATCTTTCAAAGCCATTCCTATTCTTTTAAGTTCACATACACAGGTGTGTTTGACAAGATTGTGATATTCATTTCATGTGCGAGTCTGTAATTAGCTTGATTTAAGGGAGAAAATGGGCAATACGTTGCTTTGAGGAAAGTGATTACATTGTTTTGCTTATTCATTTATCAAATTTATATGGTTGCCCATCCTACAAAAAGCAACTCTCAGCAGCTTAAAAACAATCGAAGGAACCATATTAAAAACCCTAAAATATTAAACAATTATATTAACAAAATCAAAATATCACTGAAATTTTAACATATACAGATCACAGGACACAGAGATGGTGAATATATCAATCACGGTGTTCTGATTCAGCTCCCCAAACATGACAAACTCTCTGTAGTTGAAGCAATGATTCCTTTATTAGGAGCGCCAGAAGCCCCAGTAAATAGTTTCTCTCTCACCACAGGCTAACAAGTCTGTCTGGCAGGGAGATGAATAATTGTCTGCCACATCTATTCATTTCCACCCCCTACCTTTTATCCCCAGAGCTAGGGTGGGGCTTCGCTTGCAGCAGTGGCTCTTCCGTCCCAAGGATCGGCCCATGGATTTCCACTGCTCTCCTCTCCTCTGCCTTCTGCACATCAGTGCATCAGGCATTGGACCCATATGTTCTTCCTCTTCCTCATCAGCCACCTTCAGACCTGGGGGCTGTTGACTCTCCATCTGAGGGCTGCCAGCAACCCCAGGCTCTCTCTCTCTCTCTCTCTCTCTCTCTCTCTCTCTCTCTCTCTCTCTCTCTCTCTCTCTCTCTCTCTCTGCCTGCTCCATTCCCTCTTCCCCCTCAGAGCTCTCAGGTTGCCTTGATGCTGACTCTGACTCCCATACCTCCTCCTCATCTGATTCAGCTGTTGGAGGGTCAGGCGGCTGACAGGCCACAAGACACAGTGGAGCCATCTAAGAATGTCTCCAGATCCATGGTACACCCAGATTTGGTGACACAATCAGGTCTTGAGAGATTGCTGGACCGTTAATGGGGATGCAACTTACCTGACTTTGGGGTGAGGTGGAATGAAGGGAGGACATTCCATTAGGCAGGCACTGTGGCAGAGAGTGGATCCACCAAATGTCAGTTCCTAGCAGATGGTCTTGAAGCATGCCCCTTTGCCAGATCTAATGGGACAGGCTATTTATCTTTTTTTTTTCTTGTATCCATTTGATTTCATGCATCCTGAGAGTTTATTTATTTATTTATTGGTTTGATTTATATGCCGCCCTTCTCCGGAGACTCAGGGAGGCTTACAATGCGTTAAGCAATAGCCTTCATACCTGCTTAGTAGGGCTTTCCCCCCCACCCCCCAAGCGGTGTTCTTTTTTTATACAAAGTCAGCTTATTGCCCCCACAAACCGGATCCTCATTTTACCTACCTCAAAAGGATGGAAGGCTAAGTCAACCTTGAGCCTGGTGAGATTTGAACTTGCAGTAATTGCAGGCAGCTGGTGTTGCTTAACAGTGCTTTAGTCTGCTGTGCCACCAAGACTCTTTTAGAGTTCATGATCAAAAATCAGAGAAGTTCATGATCATGGACCATGAAAGTTCATAAGAGGGAAAAAAGTGTGTGGCTCAACATGCCATGTTGAATTTATATTTACTGACAAAGAAATAAAGGGAAAGTGGAAGCAGTACTCTCTGTCCAGAGATGGTATTCAGCCGGTTCGGACTGGTTTGGGAAAACTGATAGTGGTGACCTGTGGGTGGCCCACCCGCCTGGGCACAATCCCATCCTATATTGCTGTATTTTTGATGCCACGTGCATGTGTGGATGGCTCACACACACAAATTGCCATGTTGTTTGACTTAGCATGCATGTGCAGATGGTGCGCAAGAGCAAATTGCCATGTTTTGTGAGGCCACACTCATGCACCGCACGCACGCTCACATTTCTGGTTCTGGGCGAACCATTTGCTACAATATGTGAATCCCACCTCTGGCTCTGTCCCATATTTGGGTAGCCCAGGTTGCCCTGATAAGAAAAAAAAAACAACCCCCACTTAATCTCTCCCCTGGTATAGCCGACAAAGCGAGGAGAGCCCGTGGCTTAGAGGTTAATACATCTACCTAATATGCAAGCAGCCCAGGTTCAAATCCCAGAAGGGTATGACTAGCTGATGAGAGCTAAATATCTTGAAATAGATCTATACTAGTCTCCCTTTATTTTTTTGTTGGTAAACATAAATTGAACACACACAAAAAATAGTTTGTTGCGAAAGTGACTGCCTGCAAAGGCTCCTGGATTGGGGCTGAAAGGAGAAAGCAGAAGTGTCCCATATTTGGGTAGATCAGGTTGCCCTGATTTTTTTTTGGGGGGGGGACACTCAACATGCCATGTTTACAGTCAGAGTAACAGAGTTGGAAGTGACCTTGGAAGTCTTCAAGTCCAACCCTCTGCTCAAGGCAGGGAAGCCTATAATATTTCAGACATTTAAATGGCTGTCCAATCTCTGTTTAAAAACTTTCCAGTGATGGAGCACCCAAGTCTGGATGCTATGACCCTTTCTAGATCCTAGATTGGACGTGTGCAACTTTTTCCTCTCAGTGACCTCATGGATGCTTGGCATAGTGAAAAAGGCTGAAGCAATGAGCGATTGAAGCCAAAGAGGGTGGAGATACACCCACTTTGGCTCCACTCTCTCACACTCATGTCCCTCACCTTCTGCTTCTCCCAAGCAGCAGATGGCAGAGGAGGGAAAGGGGAGAAGACTTTTTGAGATTGTGATATGAGCTAGATAAGGCAAAGGGCTCATCTCCCCCTCTGCAAACTTACTAGTTTATTGTTAGTCCTGAACTCACAGTGGCCAGGGCTGCAAACTTCAACAACCGAAGGCAGAAACACCCCCCGCCCCCAATTTTAGAAGCTTTCCCCCCCAAACCTCTTATTTTACAACATGATCATCCTTCCTGGGTTCTTCTGGATGAGTGGGAAGAACTTGGCACTTTGTACAAAGAACTGTCTCTCCCAGGGATGTTACATTTTGGATACTGACATCTTATAATGACACATTCCCTCTCAGCTCTTCCCCTTCCCCTCCCCGAAAAACAAAGTTCTTGTCAAAACTCTCAGGCTCATGAATAATGCAAGCCAGCACCAAGCTTCCTTCAAATGCGTTTGGAGGAAATACAAAAATCGACGGAAAAGGCAAGTGTAGGTGGGCAAGCACAGATGTATGAATATCATCCCCCCTCCCTCTTTCAGTCTTACAGCTTCCTCCTTGCCATCATTCCCGGTTCATTTCACCATACGTTGAAGCCAATATCCCTCCTCCTCTTTGTCTTAGGATGGCAAAAGTTGACAAGGGTTCTTTTCTTTCTTTCTTTCTTTCTTTCTTTCTTTCTTTCTTTCTTTCTTTCTTTCTTTCTTTCTTTCTTTCTTTCTTTCTTTCTTTCTTTCTTTCTTGGCTCTTTGCTCACTCTTTTGAGGAGGGGGCCTTTTGGAAAAGGGTGTAGACCAGCGAAAAAGTTTTTCCCTCCTTTAGGGAAGTTTTTATCTCAAAAATTAGCAAACCTGTTCCCCACCATCACCAAAATATCTACTTTAATCACTTATTGCAAAGCCTATGCTATATTACCTTGTGCTCATACTAACATCTACTGTATATACCCTATCTCTAAACAACCTAAACAATTCCATTCTCTTTGTTTGCTTGAGCTTCCTCCAAAGCCTTTGGCCACTTCAACGATGGCTTTTGTTGTCCCAACGGTGCTTTTTCAGGAGGCAACTGGACTGTCTTGTTTTTTCTTTGAAGACATTTCGCTTCTCATCCAAGAAGCTTCTTCAGCTCTGACAGGATAGTGGGGAATGGAAGGATTTGTGCTCCTTGCACACAGCTGGTCATTCACATCCTTTTAGAGGGTCGTTGAAGCACTTGGAGGTTTATCTGTGTTCTCAGGGTCACTTGAGCAGTGCTAATGGTTCCTTGTAGTCTGTAATTTTTCCTCTGGAAATCCATTCCTACTCCCACACCATTCAAGGGTTTGAATGAGAAGTGAAATGTCTTCAAAGAAAAAACAAGAAAGTCTAGCCTGCTGAAAAAGCACCTTTGGGACAACCATGACCTGGATGACAGAGAATCTCTACAGATTTATGGCTTCTGTTGCTATCCGCTGTTGTTCTAAACTATGGGCTTGGCAGTTTCTCAGTCTATGCCAAGGTGAGAAAAAAAAAGGTGCTTTACCAGCTGCTAGCTGGTTGCAGCTTCTCCGCACTTCTCTGAAAAGGTGTGTTCTGCCTTTCGGTTCAACTTATCTTCTGCTGGTGAGGTGCAGTCCATGCCTGCTCCTCCTCCACTGTCACATCTGTTGATCTGGCAGCTGTTACTTTCCCTAAGCTGCAATATCTTCTTTTTCTGCTCTCCCACATAACACAAACCTGCTCTCAAACACACCCACACTCTTTTTTAATTTTTTTTAATTTATTTTTTTTATTTTTATATGCCGCCCTTCTCCGGAGACTCAGGGTGGCTTACAATGCATTAAGCAATAGCCTTCATACTTTTGTATATTTCATACAAAGTCAGCTTATTGCCCCCACAAACCGGGTCCTCATTTTACCCACTTTGGAAAGGATGGAAGGTTGAGTTGACCTTGAGCCTGGTGAGAATTGAACTCGCAGTAATTGCAGGCAGCTGGATGTTAAATGCTGCCTTAGTAGGAGGCATTAGCCTCCTACGCCACTCAGGCTCCTCAGGCTCTAATGAAGAAGTGCCCAACTTTAAGACTCATGGACTTCGACTCCCAGAATTCCCCAGCCATCATATTGACCATCGCAAGACTTTCCTTCCACAATTCCCCAAGATGAAGAAAAACCAACATGAGTGCAAAAATGTTAGTTTGTGTTTGTGGATGTGCTTGCAGCAACTACACTGTTTTTATGCAATTACTCAGATTACTTGGGATTCACAGCTGATTAACTAGGGCAGGGGTCAGCAACCCGCGGCTCTGGAGCAGCATGTGGCTCTTTCATTCCTCTATTGCGGCTCCCTGTCACCAGTCAGCTCAGTTAGGACAGGTAGAGGAAAAAGGATGCCATGCTAGGAGGAGACTCTATGGTGGGGGGAACCGAACTTCCAGTTGGCAGAGGAAAAAGGATGCCACACTAGGAGGAGACTCTATGATTGGGGAACTGGACTTCCGGTTGGCTCCAGAATTGAATGGGGGGCTTCCGGTTAGGACTTTTGTGGCTCTTTGAGTGTTTAAGGTTGCCGACCCCTGAATTAGGGAAAAGACTTTTCAGACATGACAATTTGAGACTATTCTGATGAGAGTTTCTATTATCCACACCTTGAAAAGTAGAATACTGTGTGTGATTTTTTTTTCTTTGAAAGCGTTCATATTATTAATGTGACTGCTGACGCTGTTCTTATTTAAATACTACCGTTTCTCACCATTTCCCTACTTTGCTGTGAAATCGCCCAATTTCATATTTCTAGAAAAAAGAAAGCCAGAGGGTAAGAAACTGAAGTGTAATGAGACACATTTTAAAGGTTACTCTGTGTAATAAATCTAAGTATTTTGCTATTCCAACTTCGGAGGCATTTAAAAATTAAGAACCAACCTGAGATATGAAGCCAGACCGATTCACTCACCTCTAAGCGTACCCTGGCATTATCTGGGTTCCCAGACTGAAATGCAAGCAGGATCGACTAATTTCCATCACCATAGGTCTCTGCAAAAGACTGCTAGTTTTTGCAAGATGAGAGAAGATTGTGATCGCATTGCGATCTAGACAGTTCATGGCATCGCCATCTCTCTAGGAGTGACATGGAGTGATATGTGACATGATAGCAGTGTTTCCATATCTAAGGGATTGCCATAAAGAAGAGGGAGCCAACCTATTTCGCAAAGCACCAGAAGGCAGGACAAGAAGCAATGGATGGAAATTTATCAAGGAGAGAATCAACCTAGAACTAAGGAGGAATTTCCTGACAGTGAGAACAATTAATCGATTGAACGACTTGCCTCCAGAAGTTGTGGATACTACAGCACCATGAAGTTTTTAAGAAGAGATTGGACAATCATTTGTCTGAAAAAATTTAGGGTTTCCTGCTTGAGCAGGGGGTTGGACTAGAAGACCTCCAAGGTCTCCTCCAGCTTTGTTGTTCTATTATCCTTATTTGCAGCTTCAGAGAAAAGTACGGGAATAAGGACATGGAAGATGTCATTTTATGCCAGTCCCAATTGATGGATCAAACTAAGAAATCAACTTCTCACCAAGGCTAATAAATCTACTGTTATGGACACCACTTACAATAACAGAGTCTGAGAAATCTGACTTTGCTGCATATTTTCCTCCTTCTTACAGTTCAGTCAATTAGGAGGCATCTCCCTAGGCCAATATGCCTGAGCTACTTCTTGTTATTGTTGTTTTAAATTTATTACAGTCACCGACTCTAATAAACTCTGGGCGGCTTATAAAATGTCATATTGAAATTCTGGATTATATGCCTAGGTCACAGTTCCTGCATGTCTCCATCAAGGTCATCTTCTTATTGTCTGCACTTTAGATGGTTGGTAGGAGTGGTGAAATCTACTTTGCTACCAGTTCGGGAACGGGAGCGCGCAGGAGTGTGTGTGCTATGCGCGCGCCTCTTCTACGCATGCACAGAGGGTCAAAAATGGGACATAATGACATCCCGACGGGTGGGCGGCGCTACCGGTTCGTGTGAACCGGATAGATCCGCTGGTTGGTAGGCTTTACGTCACCATTGGAAATTGCCTTTGGAATGATTCATCTTGCGCCTAGCAGAGTTCAGCCCCCAATGAAATATAACCGCATGGGAACACAAAACTGAAATGAGAAAAACACAAACATCTTGTGTGGAAGTGTCTTCATAAATATAGTCCCATGCAGTGGTGAAATGTAAAATTTGTTACTACTGGTTCTGTGGGTGTGGCTTGGTGGGGGGTAAATGTGACTGGGTGGGTGTGGCCAACTTTTTTTTTTTTTACTTTTAAAAGCATTTTTTCTACAACCTCTTCGGCCAAAGAGGTTGTAAAAAAATGCTTTTAAAAGGCTCTGACGATCCCAGCTGAGTTGCCTGATCATCAGAGGCTTTTGTTTTCTTTTAAAAACATTTTTTTTTGCTTTTAAAAGAAAAAAAAAGCCTCTGACAATCAGGCAACTCAGCTGGGATTGTCAGAGCCTTTTAAAAGCAATGCTTTTAAAAGGCTCTGACGATCCCAGCAATCATCAGAGGCTTTTTTTTTTTTTTTTTACTTTTAAAAGCATTTTTTCGGCCGAAGAAAAAATGCTTTTAAAAGTTAAAAAAAAAAAAGCCTCTGATGATCTCATGGCTCATCTGGGCATGGAGCGGAGGGCAGGGATTTTTGCTACTGGTTCTCCGAACCACCCGCCATCATTGCTATCAGATCGGGTGATCCGGTCCGAACCGGGAGCATTTCATCTCTGGTCCCATGAGACAGACATCCTCAAGACTCCAGGATGTTTGCCAGACATAAAAAATCACACCTGTTCCAGGAAAAAAAAAAATTAATTTGTACAAGGTTGGCTACCACTTTATTAATGCATATTTTGTACAATTAAGGCTGTTTCGCTCCTTTCTCTTTGTTTCTCTACTGCCACCCTGGGACTAGGCAGAAACTAGATTATTCTTCTACTGTGGAGTCCCTTTTAGGTCAAGAGTGTCCACAGAATTTGGTCAACATTGTCAGAGTGGCAGCTGAAAAAGTACAATCATCATCATCTTTTAACGATCCCATAATCCCTTGCAGAGTGGAGTCTGGGCAACTGAATGGAGCCAACTGTTTACTGGCCGGATGCCCTTCCCATCGCCAATGTAGAGTTACATTCAGCAGATAAATTGTCATCGTGCCCACAGAGATAAATATCTGCCTTTACCTAGGCTCGAACTCATAGCCTCCTGATTGTGAGGTGAGAGCTCCACCACTCCAACTGAAAATGTACAATGCACATTAAAAAAGAGAGAAAGGGAAAGAAAATCAGGCAGAGCTTTGCACTCTCTTAATGATTTTTGACCACATTTCTGCAGAATAACCCTATTCTAGGCGATGGGATAAATATTAAGGCTTATTTTAAAACCACTTTTATAGGCTACCCAGGGAGAAATTAATTTTAGCAAGTTTAGCTGGAGTGTTGTTTTCTTTGGAGTTGATATTTAAGCGCTCTCTTTTATGAAGATGATTTTCAGCAAACTCTATTGAAGCAGGAGAGCATCTTCCTGTAACAGTGAGGACTGAAAGCCACACAATTAAATCATTCTCTCCTATCCGGGTTTACAGATGTGACAAAGACAAATTTAACTAAAAGGAAGGCGGGGAAGGTGTAAAAATAAAGGGATCAGAGTTGAGAGATTGAAAGCTTCTGCAAACAGTTACCAAGCTTCCCCTACTCTATCATGAGCCTCAAACTGACACATAGAGGAACAATATATAACACTTGTATTGAACCTTCCAGTACAAGTGTCGATCACATTGAAAAGGGAAAGTGATAAATTGATACGGAAAGTGCACTACAGGAGGTATAAATGTAAGATTCTGGAGATAGAACTGCAAAATTTAGTTACTTTCCCCCTTCTTTTTGTTGTACAGTCTTGCCATGCCAAAGATGAGAGAACAATATTGCCAAATCACATGATGTTAACTATAGTTTAGGCAGACAGAGTCTGGTAATGTTGGAACTCCTTCCTTCCTTCCTTCCTTCCTTCCTTCCTTCCTTCCTTCCTTCCTTCCTTCCTTCCTTCCTTCCTTCCTTCTCAGCCCCATCTCCTCCCTCTTTCTCATTCCTATCTTCCTTCCTTCCTTCCTTCCTTCCTTCCTTCCTTCCTTCCTTCCTTCCTTCCTTCCTTCCTTCCTTCCTCTCCTCCTCCTCCCCCTCCTTTTCCTCCACCTCCTCCTCTTCCTCCTCATCCTCAATTGATTTTGTGCCTTCAGGTCAATGTCAACTATTAGCAACCACATTCTCCATGACTATCTGTTCCTAATCTACTTCATTAGATTTTCCAAGGGTCCCATCAGCACCACTATAACTGACTCCATCCCCACTTGCTGCTAGTCATCCTCTTTTCATTCCTTCCACCCTTCCCAGCATTAGAGTCTTCTCTGGAGAGCTAAGTCTTTGCATAATACATCCGAAAGTAAGATAATTTGAGTCTGCTTATTTGTGCCTCAAGTGAGAAGCCTGGGTTGATTTGTTTAATGATGCATTTGTTTTCCTGGCTATCTGTGGTATTCTCAAGAGCTTTAAGGAGAATGTTAAAAATGAATTTCAGAATTGGTTCGTGCTCTTTGCAGCAGCTCAATTACCTGTAAGATATGTGTATTTTGATAACACATTACAACAGAATGGTTCTGCTGGAATAGCTTATGAAGGTTGCATTTGAACTCCTTTAATGGGGAGAAATGAAGGACACAAACTTCACTTCGTGTATGCAGAAATTTATTTTATTTTCTGTTTTCCTCTCAGAATATGCCATGAGATTTTTATTTTTTTTCTCCTCATTTACACTAGGAAAAGATTTGCCTTTTCAAAACCTGCTGAATGCGTTTTTTCCTTCCTTCACAGTGTTTATTTGGATGAGAGGGAGGGAGGAAGAATGGGAGAGAGGGAGGGAGGGAGGGAGGGAGGGAGGGAGGGAGGGAGGAAGGAAGGAAGGAAGGAAGGAAGGAAGGAAGGAAGGAAGGAAGGAAGGAAGGAAGGAAGGAAGGAAGGATACTTCTCCCAATGGTCCTGGGGAGTCCCATTTGGAGAACAATTTGGGGATTTATCTCTACCTTGGATAGCCTTGGTCAGAAATATCTTCCAATTCCTCTGGCGCTAAGTAGAATGGAGAATGTTGAGTGACTAGTTGCACAAAGCTCTATTTTAAGCACCCCTGGGAGAATGTACAATGTCTTGGATGTAACATTTAATTCCCTACAAAGGAAACCCTGTCATCTAAACTTCTGCATCCTAAATGTGACTTTAATACAATAGCTCTTACCATAGTTTCTTTCTAGGTCATTGTTTTGATGAATACTGAAGCCCAGCCCCAGAGCTTTGCATATTCATTCAGACATCAGTCACAAAGCACAGAGGCTGGGCTCTGAGTTGAATAATGGACTTGCTTGCAAGGCGGGTGGTGATATATGCAGACATTTTCAGTAGACTGAGGCTTTGCTTGTGATGGATGCTCTCCCTGGAGACAGGAAACTTGCTAAGCTTATCTGCAATTCCAGGCAAGGGAAGCGAGAGGAATAGGATTCCAGAATCCTCTCCGTACACAGAGATGGACTCAAAGCAAAGTAAGCTTAGCCTGGTTAATTCAGTGAAGTGCCTTCTAAAGGTAAAGGTAAAGGTTCCCCTTGCACATATGTGCTAGTCGTTCCCAACTCTAGGGGGCGGTGCTCATCTCCATTTCAAAGCTGAAGAGCCAGCGCTGTCTGAAGATATCTCCATGGTCATGTGGCCTGCATGGCTAAATGCCAAAGGTGCACGGAACGCTGTTACCTTCCCACCAAAGGTGGCCCCTATTTTTCTACTTGCATTTTTTACATGCTTTCGAACTGCTAGGTTGGCAGAAGCTGGGACAAGTAACGGGAGCTCACCTCACCCCGTTATGTGGCACTAGAGATTCAAACCGCTGAACTGCCAACCTTTCAATCGAGAAACTCAGCGTCTTAGCCACTGAGCCACTGCGTCCCTTGCAGTGCCTTCTAGGAGGCACCTAAGCTGCCACTTTCTGGTTTATAATTCAAGAAAAAGTCTGGAAATCAGCCAGGGGGCTAAACAGGGTCATCTGTTTCATTGAGTTTGGAGGCAATAATGCAGGAGCAGTCCATTTGTGAGACTGCCAGTTTGGTGTAGTTGTGAAGGTACCAGCTACCGTTTCCCCCAAAATAAGACATCCCTTGATAATAAGCCCAATTGGGCTTTTGAGCACATGGCAATAAGGCCAAGCACTTATTTCAGGGTTCAAAAAAATATAAGACAGGGTCTTATTTTCAGAGGAACACGGTAGAAACTGGGAGACTGTGAGTTCTAGTCCCGCCTTAGGCACAAAGCCACTTAGGTCATTCTCTCTCAACCCTAGGAAGAAGGAAATGGCAAACCACGGCTATCATGCCACCCCTAGTTCTTGAGAGTAGTGTTCCAATATTTGAGGGGCTGCCACAAAGAAGAGGGGGGGGGTCAACCTATTTTCCAAAGCACCTTGAAGGCAGGACAAGAAACAACGGATGAAAACTAATCAAGGAAAGAAGCAACCTGACATTAAGGAGAAACGTCCTGACAATGAGGACAATCAATCAGTGGAACAATTTGGCTCCAGAAGTTGTAGGTGCTCCAACACTGGAAGTTTTTAAGAGGAAATTGGACAGCCACTTGTCTGGAATGGTATAGGGCAATGAGGGCTAACCTTTTCCAGACTGAATGCCCAAAGAGCACGCACGCATGCGCAAATGCATGCACATGCACCCAAAACCCCAAAATGCAATGCACACATGGCCCCTGCACTTGTGCCTGCCACCTGTGCATGCAGATGCGCCCCCCCCACACATGTATGTGCATCCCCCTTCACATGCACATGTGCCCCCCAAGCATGCACCTCCATGCGCATGTGTGTTCCGGCCCCCTGCACGCGCCCTGCGCATGCTCAACAGACACCCGGCGACCAGCTGGCCAGCGGGAGGAGTGGGTGCATGCACGGTGCAGCTTAACTAGGGCAATGACTCGCTTGTCCACAGAGAGGGCGCTGCGTGCCACCTGTGGCATTTGAGAGAGAGAGAGAGAGAGAGAGAGACAGAGACTCCTCATATGGAAGGAAATATACTTCCAAGTTCATCTAGTTCATCGGGATTCTCTGTGCACAGTCACTCATGCCCTCGTCACCTCTCGCCTTGACTACTGCAACGCTCTCTACATGGGGCTCCCCTTGAAGAGCACCTGGAGGCTCCAACTGGTCCAGAATGCAGCAGCACGGGTAGTGACGGGAGCAGCATGGCGCTCCCATGTAACACCACTCCTGCATGAGCTGCACTGGCTCCCAGTGGTCTTCCGGGTATGCTTCAAGGTGTTGGTTAAAGTGCTCCATGGCATCGGGCCTAGCTATCTTCGAGACCGCCTGCTGCTACCGACGACCTCCCATCGACCCATGCGCTCCCACAGAGAGGGCCTCCTCAGGGTGCCATCAGCCAATCAATGTAGGCTGGTGACCCCCAGGGGGAAGGCCTTCTCTGTGGGGGCACCTACCCTCTGGAATCAGTTGCCCCCAGAGATAAGGAGAATCCAAGACCTCAGTGCCTTCCGCCGTGCCCTTAAAACCCACTTTTTCCAGCAAGCCGGGCTGGCTTAAGAAGAAATTTTTAAATGTTTTAATTGGTTTGTATTTTTAATTTTGGGCCAAATTTATATATATTTTAATTGTTTTTTAATATTTGTATTTCATGTTTTTTAATTCTGGCTGTACACCGCCCTGAGTCCTCAGGGAGAAGGGCGGTATATAAATTGGAAATAAAATAAAATAAAATAAAATAAAATCTGACAAAGATTGGTGAATATGATTCAACAGGAATCAGACCTATGAGAAACCTGGCCTTCCATTTTATCATGCTTCTTTGCTGCAACCTGAATGAAACTCTTTTAATACCAGTGAAGTTCCTTTCAGCCTTGGAAGTTGAATTTTTTCCTTAATTGCTGTGTAACTTTGGCATGAAATATAATTAGTGCTTTGCAGCCTGACATATAATAGTCAAACATGGATTTCAACTCAGAATTGCAGTTTATCCATTTTATTTAGGTGCATCCTTTTCCACTGTTACGGGAGGGGCGGGCTTAAAGCCTTTAGGAGAATATATATATAGCTTAACTAGCAAGGTTTTTTTTCTTTCTTTTTCTAAATACAATGTACCTCATTCTTTTAAGGTTAAACATGGGGAGAAGCCGGGATCAAAAGAGAATAGTACAAAACTAGTACAAAATTGCAACTAGCAATGTGTTTTCCAAAATCCGCGCATTTCTTCATAAGGTGAGAGAGCAAAAGTTGAAGTTAAAAGAAATATTGGAAGGGGGAGAGAACAACAGGAACAAATTGCTCTGTCCAGGTAAAGAACTTGAGCAGGGGGTTGGACTAGAAGACCTCCAAGGTCCCTTCCAACTCTGTTAAATCTGTGAAACCGCTTCTGAGATTTCACCAAGAAAACTGCTGGGATTTCTCCAAGCAATTGCCTTCAGCTCGCCTAAGATCACCTGTTCTGCCCCAACTTCGGATTTCCAGAGAATGTGACACACACCAAGCTTCGCAAACACTGTTTAATTCCAAACAAACCCCTTTCAAGAATGCAGGCTTCCCGTGCAAAGTTATTAAGAACAAAGTCCAACAAAGGTTGGCAACCAGCCCAGAAAACCAGATATGAGAAGTCGCTCGCTCTCCAAGATGCTCTGTAGTAATGAGACATTGTTTCTAGCAAGAAAGCACTAGCTGAGTGCGACTTAAATAAGCTAAGGGAGTGGCCAATTATCCTCAAGCCCTACTCTCGAGTAGACCTCCTCCTGCCTTTTGGCAGCCCTGTGTGCCTGAGCATTGAGGAGAGGCGCCTCCACTTTGCTCTCTCCACTGAAAGGAGCCTCTTGAGGTTCTGAAGGCCCTGGCTGAGTCTCTGCCTCTGGCATCACATCCTTTTTGGCCTCCTCACTGTCCGACGTGAGCGCCAGCTGTGCCGGCTGCTGGCGTGACACCACACCAGCCTCCTTGTTGTCGGGATCAGCCACGATCTGCGCAGGCCACTGGCGGGCCACAACATCACCTGTTTGCAGGTAAGAATGTTGTTGACTTTCCTGCATTCTTCCCTTCAGACGCTGTAACTGGGAAGAGAATAGTATATCCAAAACACCTTAATAGAAGAAATGAAAACCAACTAAATCCACCAATTTATAAACAAATCTATGAAAAAGTTTATTTTTTAAAAAAAAAACACTCTAAAAGAAGCCTGAGAACAGTAAAAAACAGTCTTTGTTGTCAGAAAGACATCAGAGTGAATGCGAGATGAGACACCGTACGGGAGCTCTTCTAAGGCTGTTGATGCCATCGCTATTTCTTCCGTAGTCACCCCTTCTATCTCGGGTGGCACGGCAATTTAGACAATGTTCTCTGAAGGAACTTTCAAAATGCAAACAAGTGAGAAAATAGAGAAAATAGTTTAAGTAGACTGCACTTGATTCATAAAGGCATAAAAGCCAATGCTTTCAGTTGGAGTCATGAACGAATCAAGAGTAGCTGCATTAAACAAAGGCCAGGATAAGATGCTCGACATAATTAGTATAGTAGCTAGTAGTCTAGTTATTCAATGCAGCTCTTAGTAAAACATTCATAAAGGAGGTATGTCTAATGTTATTTGGAACTTTAGTTCAGAAAAATTGTGAAAGGAAATAAGTTAATGCTGTGCTATCTGGTCATTGTCATCTCCTAGTGACCCACATAGATATGGATTCTTCATGACAATCTGTCCTTAACAAGGTTTTTCAGCTCTTCCAATGGTGCACTCGTTGGCACTGTAACTGGGTCTACCCCAGGGATGGGCTTCAAAAATTTTAGCAAGGGGTTCTCTGCCCAGTTGCTAGGTGGGTGTGGCCATGGTGAGCATGGCCTAGTCAGCCTCCTGAACCATAGGGGGGCGGGGAGGGCATTTTTGCCCTCCCCAGGCTCTGGAGGATTTCCTTGAACCTCTGAAAGACAAAAATGGCCTCTCCAGTCTCTGGAGGCCCTCTGGAGGCTGGAAACAGGCCCATTTCCGGCCTTCCCGAACTTCTGGTAGGCCCGTTTTTCACCCTCCCCGAGCCTACACGTGCCCTGCACTTACCTGCATCCAAAACAGGCCGTGTGGGGACTCCTGGGAGGAGTCCAGCTGTGGGCGGGGCCAAGCTGTGGGCGGGGCCAGTCAGGAGTGGGATTTGGGGGTTCTCTGAACTGCACAGAATCTTAGCTAGAGATTCTCCGGAACCTCTGTGAACCCACAGCAGCCCACCCCTGGTCTACCCACCTCGTTGCTGCATGTGTGTGTTTGTGTGTGTTTTTAATCCACTACAAATTCTTCAAGGGACAAATTTATTCCCAGCAGATCCATAGCAAGGCAGATGTGATAGAAACAATGTTAGGCATGGATTTCTCCTGCTTCTGAAAATATCCATGATAAGAACACATGGAATTTGCACATTTGTCCTACAATACTGAGAAGGAGGGGTAAAGAATCTCTTCTACACTTCTGTTGATCTTTAAAAGTTCAACGTGCCTATTGAGATTTTTGTAGAGTAGAAATTTTTCCCCAATGATTTCAGTGAATATATCATGTCATCCTTTCCAAAATCTGGGTGGTGGGGGAAAAAACACGGAAGAGAAGAGGCAAAAAAGGAAAAATTGTAACATAAAACAAAACCAATAGGAGCTTTGCATCTATTGGCTTCTGTCATAACTAGCCTAAAACCTTGAACTTTAAGGGTTGTTTGTTAGAAAATAAATGCTTGCATTCAAGCATGAAAGCAATGTAGGATAATAATAGCACAACATTCCTACCTTTGTGCTGTGGATAAATATTCTACTTAGTAAAATATGAGGTCTTTTCCTCCTACACATGTCTTTCGAAATGTGGAATATTTATTCCAAAGAAGGGTGTGTGAATAAGAAATTGGAATGCATATACGTAAATACACACATACTTTGATACGCAACACGATGGTGTGATTGCAAGTAACATTCCTTCCAAACCATCATTTCTCTCACAATGGAAATTTCAACATTCCAAGTCACACACCCATTGAAAGCAGAACTCCGAGGCAGGTGCATTCCTCAAAGAACATCTTTATTGGATACATCATGTCGGCACAGCCGGTGAAAACCAACTCTAATGTTTCCTGTGGTTTTTACCTACCATATTTTTCAGACTAAGTGAAAGTCACACCGGCATATAAAATGCACTAAGATTTCAAAGAGATAAACATGAAAAAAAAGTTTTTGCTCTCCCCGGCCCCCAGGAGCACTCTGCAGGCTTCCCAAATCCTCTGTGTGTCCCGTTTTTGCCAAAAACAGGTCAATTTTTCTCAAAAACAGAACATGAAGAGGGTTTGGGAGGCCTGCAGAGTGCTCCTGGGGCCTGGGGAGGGCAAAAATACTCCCTTTTTTTGCAAAAAAATGAGCCAATTTTTCCGAAAAAATGGTCTCGTTTTTGGCCTCCCAACTCCCCATGCATCGCAGTTTTGCCCTCCCCAGCCCCCAGGAGCACTCTGCAGGCCTCCCAAACCCTCGGCATGCCCCATTTTTGCCAAAAACAGGTGGGGCGAAGTTTCGGGAGGCCAAAAATGGCTGTATTTGATGTATAAGATGCACCAACATTTCCACCCTCTTTTGTGGGTGGGGGGGGGGAGTATGTCTTATACTCAGAAAAGTACAGTAATTAAAAGAATAAAATCCCCCTCTCTCACATTGTCCAATGAGGATGGATGGCAAGCTCATCTCCTCCTTCAACAGCCACCTGTTATGATGACCTTGGTTCCCACAGGAAAACTTTTTGTTTTGACTGCTAGCCAAGCTATCTACTTCCCCCCCTCCCTTCCCCTTCTCAGGTTTGGTGGCAACTATGAGGCAACACAAGATGGCTTCAGCCAGATTTGCTTCAGAGTTGACAGGAAGCATCACTCTGAGCTACCTTCTTGACCAACAATGATCACATCAAATTCTTTGTTGGGTTGATGGTTTTGCATGTTCTTTTAACAAACGTCTGCAGTGAAATAATGTAGGTGGCCTCCTGACCCAACAAGTTTCCAACCAATAGTATTCTCCATCACCAACTCTCCTTCCCAAATAATTCAGTTCCAAACCTATGGATGTGGTTTTTGGGGAAAGTTACGGTTGTAGTCATTGGTTTAGTACTGTGATAGTGAGCCTATGGCACGCATGGCTGAGGTGGCATGCAGTGCCATCTTTCCAGGCACCCGAGCCATCACCCAACTCACCTGCACTTGTGCATGCGCATGCGCCCCAGCTGGTGTTCAGGCCTCCGGGGCGCATGCATGCAATTCAGGAGACCCTGAATTGGAGCTCTCCTGCGCATGCGTGCACATTTGTGCATGCATGCGAGAGTACTTGTGTGCAGCCTGCACATGCACAGATGGCATTCACACATGTGCATTGTGTGTGTGAAAACCACACACATGTGTAGATGGTGCGATTGCGCATGCAGTGCATGGGGGAGCCACATGAAGACTGTGTGCATGCACAGATGGTGTGGTTGCACACGCAGTGCACGGGGGGGCACATGCAAAAGCCGTGTATGCACAGATGGTGCAGTTGTGCACGCAGCACCCGAGGAGGAGCCATGTGTTAGCCCGGGTGGCAGATGCACATGAGAAGCATGAAAACAGGCAAAGCACTTATCTGTTCAGCACTCGTGAATAAAAGGTTCACCACCACTATTTTAGGATCTAAATTAAATTAAACTAAACTGGTCCAAATCCTGAACTACGCTTTCAGTCAGGAGACAGCTTAACTTGTTTTTTAATACAAACAGCCACAAAAATATATGGGAAAAAGTCAAGAAATTTAGAATTGTGTCTTCCCAAAAGTTGGCTGTCCAGTTTCTTCTTCAAGCCCTCCAGTAAGAGAAACACGCCACCGTTCTGTGTAATATGGGAGTATTATTAATATTAATATGTGTAATATTCTGAGTAATTATGGGAGCAATATGGGGCTCACATATAACACCTCTTCTATGCGAGCTATACTGGCTTCCGGTGGCCTTCCGAGTGTGCTTCAAGGTGTTGGTTCTTACCTTTAAAGTGCTCCATGGCATAGGACCTGAGTACTTACGAGACCACCTGCTGCAACCGATAACTTCCCACCAACCAATACGTTCTCACAGAGTAGACCTACTCATAGTACCATCATTAAAACAATGCCATCTAGTAGTTCCAAGGGAGAGAGCCTTCTATGTGGGGGCACCTACTCTTTGGAACAAAATACCCCCTGGAATACGAATAATCCCAGATCTTTGCACTTTCCGAAGTGCCCTGAAGACCTTTCTGTTTCAACAAGCAGGGCTAGCATAAACATCTAAATTCTATGCCAAGGTCTTAGCAGATACACCAAGTTGACTCAATTTATTATTTACTGTTTATATATATATATATAAATTATTATATGTATATGAAATCTTAATCTGTTCACCGCTCTGAGTCCTTCGGGAGAAGGGCAGTATAGAAATTCAATAAATAAATAAATAAATAAATAAATAAATAAATAAATAAATAAATAAATAAATAAATAAATAATAGTTCCAATAGCCAATATGTCTTATTGCCGACACTTGTTCCCAAACGTTCTTCTAAATTCTGCTGAGTTGTAATTTAGTTCAAGATAGACTTCTCTCTTTAAGTCATGTCAACAAGCAATTTTTATCCATTACTTGGTGACAACAGTTACACTACTGTACTGCGCACAGAATTTTATCCTGATCCTGTGTACTCATTACCAATTGAGATGCTACATTTTGCACCAGCGGAAGTGTCCAGATTTTTCAAGATAGCTCACACAAATGCATTGCAATACAATAGCAATAGCATTTAGACTTATATACTGTTTCATAGTGCTTTACAGCCCTCTCTAAGCAGTTTACAGAGTCAGCCTATTGCCCCCAACAATCTGGGTCCTCATTTTACCGACCTCAGAAGGATGGAAGGCTGAATCAACCTTGAGCCGGTAAGAATCAAACTGCAGAACTGCAGGCAGCTGGTAGTCAGCAGAAATAGCCTGCAGTACTGCATTCTAACCACTGCAGCACCATGGCTGGTACAATGTTTGTACTGTAGTGGCACAGTGGTTAGAATGACTACTAACTGCAGTGGTTAGAATGCAGAGCTGTGTTGGCACAGTGGTTAGAATGCAATACTGTAGGCTACTTTTGCTGCCGGCTGGCTGCCTGCACTTTGGCAGTTCGAATCTAACCAGGCTCAAGGTTGACTCAGCCTTCCTGTCAGCTTGGGAGGCCATCTTTTTCTTTGGATCTTCAGGGCTGCCACACTTAGTGCTGTGAGGAACTGGGATGGGGAAATTGCATGGAGTTATAGAGATATCTAGCCATAATAACATTCTTTTCTCTGGGAGTCAAGGACATTCTGCCTGCACCTGGAGTGGCATGACTGGGAGGCATCTCCAGTTGGGATGATGCATTGAGTGGACCATGTGATGGACATGTGGGTGCAGGGGAAGGGACTCAGACTTTCTTTTGGGGTGGGGAAAACCTGGAAGCTTTCAGATTCGGCTTTTCCCAGATGTGCCAATAGGACATCTCTAATAAAATGGAACTTCGAGGAATTTCTAGCCTTGGAGTCTTCTTTCGTTAGGGATGTTACTTGGAACCCTGACACTTCCATCCTTCCAAGGTCAGTAAAATGAGGTCCCAGATTGTTGGGTGAAACATGCTGACTCTGTAAACCATTTAGAGAGGGCTGTAAAGCACTGTGAAGCGGTTTATAAGTCTAAGTCAGTGGTGAAATCCACTTACCTTTGCTACTGGTTCGGGAACAGGAGCGCACAGGAAGGCACGTGTGCTATGCACATGCACAGAACCTTCTGCGCATGCACAGATGGTAAAAACTAGGATGTAATGACATCCCAGCAGGTGGGCGGAGCCTCCTGCTGCCAGTGCTACCAGTTCAGTGAGCCAGATAGACCCGGGGGGATTTCACCACTTGTCTAAGTGCTATTGCTATTTGTGTGGGTCTACCTTGGAAAACACCTGGACACTTCAGTTGGTGCAAAATGTAGCATCTCATTTGGTGATGAGTACACAGGAGCAGGCTAAGATTCTTTGTGAAAAGTCCACAATGGTAAATAGCTTTTTCAACTCAATTGGAAGTTAGCTTTAATCAGTGGAGCTCTAAATGCTTAAAGTCAATCTAGAAGAATTTGTAATCTCATTGAACCTATTGAGCATAAAGTTAGCAAGGAAGTCAGTCTTTCTTCATCACTTCCCAGCTATGGAGCTCATTCCCTTGGGTGTTGTGCTTAGCGTCTCTTCTGCCCAACTTCAGAAAAAGAATCTGCACTTTCCTTTGGATCTGAGTGACAATCATTTTATTCGGGTATTGCTGTTACTGAACTTTTAACAGTTTTATATTTTGCATTGTTTTGGATGGTTGGCCATCTTAAAGCCTTCATGGTTAAGAAAAGTAAGAGTTGCAACCTGCCCAACAAATAATAATTTAAAATATTCCACTGATCTGCGGTCTGAATATTTCTTCCTCATATTGTTCAGAAGAATTATAAACTATGGACCGTCTCTTTCTCTCCTCATTTCCCCCACCCCACCCCACCTATTTCCATTTTTGGAAATAGAAAAATAAGATTCTACATAATTGATCGGGATTCGTGTTCATTGAGCATCAAAGCACTCATATGGAGTGAAATAATGAACAGAAAGAAGAATCCACAGTAAACAGAAATTTCTCACCCAACAAACACCAAGATTAATGGGATTTTCCCTATGCAACCAAAAAAATCCCACCACTGGACTCTAGTATTTTGCAATGTTAATCAAGGTCTCCATATCTCTCTCTCTCTCTCTCTCTCTCTCTCTCTCTCTCTCTCTCTCTCTCTCTCTCTCTGTGTGTGTGTGTGTGTGTGTGTGTGTGTCTCTGTCTCTGTCTGTCTGTCTCTCTCTGTCTCTCTCTCTCTCTCTGTCTCTGTCTGTCTGTCTCTGAGTCTCTCTCTCTCTGTCTCTCTCTCTGAGTCTCTCTGAGTCTCTCTGTCTCTCTCTCTGTCTCTCTCTGTCTCTCTCTCTCTCTCTCTGTCTCTCTCTCTCCCTCCCACTCACTCACTCTCTCCCCATGACCAGTTGCTATTTGAAAGCATCAAGAGGAAATGCAGAAATAGCAGATATAAATTTAATGCAATGAATAACCAAACTAGAGATTCTCGAAGCTGAACAATTGGATGTGATCGCTTTCGAAATTACGTAGATGGAATGGTAAATGAGTTTTTGTATCTCCTTGTATGTGCTTAACTGTTTTCCCTTTGGCCATGTTTCAAATTCAAACATTTTCCCACCTAAGAAGGGGAAGATATGCAGTATTGATCAACAGAATGAAAAGGTTTAGCAGAACTCTTATTTAGGATGCCATATGGTTGTTCCAGAAAATGCAACAAAACTATAGAGAATAGTGGATTGCTATGAACTTGTAGGCAGTTTGGCTCTTCAAAGAAGGAAAAGACTAAGGGCCTTAATGGAAGAACGATCCAAATATCCTTGGATATTTTTATATCAAGAAATATTCCTACTATTATTTAAGATAGAGAAGTTCTCTCAGCATAATCCATACTATCATTTTACATTTTGAATTCTAAGTTAGACAAACCATCACCCTGACAGCTCTCAAGCTTCATCCTAATATTCATCCAAAAAGCACTTACATACCATCTAATAAAATTACTCTTCATAGACCTAAAATGGGAAAAGGGATAATGTAGAAAAATCTGTCACTAAAGCTTGAATACATCTTCTCCGAGTAACCTTCCTGCCTTCAAGAACTTTCAAACGAACCTGTGGATGCTACTACTTGTCAAATGACCCTGACCACACAGATAAACCTCCAGGTGGCCTTAATGACTCTCTAAAAAGGATGCAAATGACCAGCTGCCTGCAAGGAATATAAATCCTTCCATGTCCCACCATCCAGTCAGAGCTGAGGAAGCTTCTCGGATGAGAAGTGAAACCTCTTCAAAGAAAAAACCAGAAAGTCCAGTTGCCTCTTGAAATAAAAGAACCTTTGAGACAACCATGACCTGGATGTCTGAGAATCTCCCTAGACCAGGAGTGGGCAAATATGGCCCCTTTATGATCTGTGGACTTCAACTCCCAGTATTCCTAAGATAGCTTGGCTGTCTCAGGAATTCTGGGAGTTGAAGTCCTCAGGTTGTAAAAGGGCCACAGTTGCCCACCCCTGCCCTGTTGTGGCCTGCCAGCAGCCTGCGCGGATTATTGCTGATCCCGACAACGAGGAGGCTGGTGTGGTGTCACGCCGGCAGCCGGCGCAGCCGGCGCTCGCATCAGACAGCAAGGAGGCTGAAGAGGATGTGGTGCCAGAGGCAGAGACTCAGCCAGGGCCTTCAGAACCTCCAAAGGCTCCTTCCAGTGGAGAGAGCGACGTGGGGGAGCCTCTCCTCAATGCTCGAGCACGCAGGGCTGCCAAAAGGCAGGAGTGGCTACTCAGCAGGAGGAGGTCTCCTCGAGAGTAAGGCTTGAGGATAATTGGCCACTCCCTTAGCCTATTTAAGCCACACGCCGTTAGTAAGTTTCTTGCTAGAAACAACTCGTATTATTATCAGAGTATTTTGGTTTATCATATCTTGTTTTCTGGGCTGGTTGCCAACCTTTGCCGGTCTTGTTTATTCTTGCTACTTAATAAATTTGATAAGGACCATTGGTGTGTGTCAATATCCTCGGAAATCCGGAGCTGGGGCAGAACATGCCCTAGACACATGTGGGTTGAGACATACCCAAATGAAACATGGGGAAGCCAATGGATTTCCTTGAATTACGTTTGTGTGGTTGCAGTTATCGTTGCCTGCTCCCCCCTCCCCCGCACTGCCGCCCTCTCTTTTACCTGCTGAAGAAGAGACGGAAAACTCCGCTGGATCAAAACCAAAGTGAGTATTTGCAGATCCCCTGAGAAGGAAAATTGCTGAGCTCTGCTAGCTCTAATGGCTCGTAATTTGCTAACACGCCTTAAGGCTTGCAAAAGGCATGACATACATCATGTCATAATAATAATACCTGTCGATATGAAATATACAAGTGCCATTCCTTTAGGAATCCTTGACACCAAACCTCGTTAGGAGGGGCTAAATTTATTCTCTTACAGGCTTGACTCCCAGCAGCCTTCTTCTCTTGCCCCTGCTTTGTTTCCCTTAAATAACAACTAACAAAAACTGGCATTCAGTGACATTGCTCAAGCCTTTCCAGTGAATTGGGGGACCACATCAGCCAGGTTGGGCAGCTGAGACTGGAAACAATGCTATCCCAGGCAAGGCACTGGTTTAAATGGACTTCAGAAGAAATTAGTTTCATGTCTATTCATAAGTCGAATTAATGTTGTGGAAGCAGCTGATAAGAGGCTGGAGGGTGGGCAGTTCATTTACTGTTGCTTGGACATTATGTTATACGGGGAACACAGCTTGGAGAGACTGGTCCAACCGACTTAATCACATGGAAAAACACATTGGATAAATTCTCTTGCTAACCTCCCAAGCTCCCTATTTCTAATTAACCATGTGAAAACCTTTGGGGGTTATTTCTATTCTGTAAACATAGAAACATGCACTATATAGTTTTGCCCCTGCAGCATCATCTAGTCTATCCAGAAAATTTGCAGTGGAAATATTTATTTATTTATTTATTTATTTATTTATTTATTTATTTATTTATTTATTTATTTATTTATCCAAGCATGTATTAGCTAACAGATATAAGTATAAACATGATTATGAATACATGAAATGGATATGAATGAAATGGGGACAGTAGGACAGGGACAGTAGGCACATTGGTGCGCTTATGCACGCCCCTTACCAGATCTCTTAGGAATGGGGTGAGGTCAACAGTAGACAGTCTAAGGTTAAAGTTTTGGGGGTTTGGGGAAAAAACTACAGAATCAGGTAGTGCATTCCAGGCATTGACCACTCTGTTGCTGAAGTCGTATTTTCTGCAATCGAGTTTGGAGCGGTTCACTTTAAGTTTGTATCTATTGTGTGCTCATGTATTGTTGTGGTTGAAGCTGAAGTAGTCATTGACAGGTAGGACATTGTAGCAGATAATTTTATGAACTATGCTTAGGTTAGTCTGAAGGCAGTGTAGTTCTAAGTTGTCTAAACCCAAAATTTCAAGTCTGATGGCATAAGGTATTCTGTTGCGAGTGGAGGAGTGGAGGATTCTTCTCGTGAAATATATCTGGACTCGCTCAATTGTATTAATGTCCGATATGCAGTGCAGGTTCCAAACAGAGGAGCTGTATTCGAGAATTGGTCTAGGAAATGTTTTGTATGATAGTTAGCAGTACAATATTACCAGAGAAGAAGCTATGCAAGATTAGGTTAACAACTCTTAATGCCTTTTTGGCAATGTTGTTACAGTGGGCTCTGGCACTTAGATCATTAGAAATGAGTACTCTAAGGTCCTTGACAGCTTTGGGGGACACCACTGTTAACAGGTGCAGGATTTGATAGGTGTTGAAATGTACTGTAGTTATTATAATACAACAGAGATCTAATGGGATGAAGTGGCTCAAGGACTGAACTAGAGTTTGAATCTCCCACTCAGTTCTGTAATGTGTTGACGAACAGACTAATCATTGTACTTAACCCCAACTTATCTGGCATGGTTGTTTGAGAGGAGAATATTGGAAGGGGAGAAAACAATATATGCTATCCAAAGAAACCAAATGAGTTACAAATCTAGTCAACCTGCCATTTGTACATCAAGTTCCAGAGACTAAACTGGTAGAGAAATTATGGTATTTAGCATAGTGGTTAAAGTGCTGACTCAGAACCAGGAGACTGGAAGTTCTTGTCCTACCTTAGGCACAAAAGCTGGAACTTCCGGTTGATGTCATGGTGAGAACAGCTGGAAAATCGAAGGCTCTGCAGAGCCCTGCAAAATCCAGCCGGCACCTGCTGTCAGGAGACTCTAAGGGGTCCAAGCCGCCTTGTAGGGATGGAGAAGAAAGGAGATGTGCTTCATGGACTACGAGGAACTTGCAATTTTCTCGTTAGGTCCGAAGCAAGCTCTCCTGAGCAGCAGCAGGGACGATGGCCATTTTTGGCTAGTCACAAGCTGGGACAACCGGGACCACAAGATTTGTGCTGGAGAGTTCTGTGGACAAAGCATTGAAGCTGGGTGAAATAATTTCCAACTCTTACCTTAAAGGCTTAACTTAAGTACAAGAATTTTAAAAAATACTCCAAGTGTTAAGGAAGATTAAAGATTGAAAATTAAGAGATGAAAGAAATGCCCAAAGGCAGCTTTAAAATATAGAAAACTGAAAAAAAAAGCTTAAACAATTTGAAAGGTGATTTTTGGGAGAAACTGTCTGTCTTTCTTTCTTTTTTAAAATTTTTTATTATTATAACATAAAATGACATTACAAGACATACAACATTTATATATATACTTTCTTAACAGCTATTTCGTGATGATCTTCTAGTATTTACATTTTCTCCCTTTTCCCTTTATATTATCCCAGCTTCTTCTTGTCCCCTCTCTTTTAATTACAGTGTATTTATTAAGAACCCTATTAACTTTATATTTTCTATACATTGACATATTCATTATTTCCTTTTTTACATTTCACTCCTATTTTTCTTCTCCGTTATTCCTATTCCTATTCTTCAGCCACTTATACCATTTGTGCCAGATTATATAATATTCCGTATCCTCTTTTTCTTTAAGCTCTTTTGTTAATTTATCCATCTCGGCACACTCTGAGAAACTGTCTTTCTTATTGTATCTTTAAGCCCCCTGGATTTATCAGAAAATCAGCTGTTTTTGACATATTGTTTAATGTTGGAAGTAGAAGAGCCATCTACTGGAAGAAGAGGGGCATGACAGTGGGAGAATTTTCAATGAAAGTGTATTATGTCTAATACATATAAAAGAAGAAAGTAATCAGCACTCGGAAGGCGGCTTGACCTTGAGTCTATTTTATAATACGAATTGGATATTTTGAAATTCTCAGTGAGTTTCTTTTCTTTTTTGAAAATTTTTAAGATGAACAAAATTGCAAATTTAAATTGCAAATAATTAAACTCCATTGAAATTGGTTATTAGATTGTGAATTTGAAAGATTGGAGAAAACCTAGTGGATTAACTTGGACTTGGATTACTATAGCTATTTGATAGAACATTACCTGAGGCAAAAGAAGAAAGGTGATAGAAGAAAAGAGAAAAGAAGAAAAGTTAAACAAGACTTTAAAATCTGGACAATTGGGAAGATAAATAATTAGAAAATCAAAAAGCCATAAGAACTTTACAGATTATAAATTTAGGGGATCGGAGGTATAACTATGGGATTGACTAAATCTTACTAATAATTGGCTTTGTTGGAGTTTTTAAACACTAAAGACATTGGAACTATAGAAGGATATTGAGTAATTTATATCAAATTGTTACAAAATGGACTATCAGGAGATAATAGAGGGATATGAAGAAATAATTTTGATGCTCAAAAGCATGCATGAAACAATAAAGAACAATAAGGAGACAAGGGGATTGTCTAAAGATAAAGAAATGTGTATTAAAGCTTCTCAACAACTGGGGGAAAAGATGAATATGATATTCAGAAAATAGATGAGAAATTAGAAGAGGCAGTGGAAGAGAAAAATCAAATTGAGATGGAGAAAGACAAAGATAATGAAGAGAAAGGATTGATAAGTAGGAATCAAATAGATAATTCATTTAAAGTTTATAATAGAACAGAGAAAAAAGGGAAATCTCTTCAAAAAAAGAGAAAGGTTTAGATTTTAAAAAAAGAAAAATCTCTTCAAAAAAAGTAAGATTTATGGATGGGTGCTCAAATGAAACAGCAGAAAGAGGTAAAGGGCAATACGAAGGGAACATTGAGTGGATATAAAAATATCAAAAAAAGTTATAAGATTTCAAGAGAGAGGAATAAAAGGGTGACTAAAAAGTCAATAAATGACAGAACTCCCAAAAGGTTAAGAGATGTGGGATAGTGAGAAAATATATTAATAAAATGGAAAAGTAGAAAATATAAATAGGGAAAATAGTAGCATATATACTAATAGACAATAGAATTTATTATAATTAAAAATAAGCTAAGGTTAAAAGATGGAAGTTTATAAGATTAACAGTGTGTTAAAATATTTTAAGGATTAGAAATTGTGGGGATTTTAAGATATAATCCCGGGATTGATTAAATTTTGTTAATATTTGGCTTTATTAGTAGTCCTAGACATTTCGGATATCGAAATTATAGTGGAATAATGAGTAATTTTTAAATATTAAATATTAGTGATTTAGTAGGAGATAACAAATAAATGGTGCAAAGAAATGTTAAAAAGGTAAAGGTTCCCCTTGCAAATACATGGTAGTCATTCTCGACTCTAGAGGGTGGTGCTCATCTCCATTTCAAAGCCGAAGAGCCAGCGCTATCATGACTAAATGCCGAAGGTGCACTGAACGCTGTTACCTTCCCACCAAGGTGGTCCCTATTTTTCTACTTGCATTTTTACATGCTTTCGAACTGCTAGGTTGGCAGAAGCTGGGGCAAGTAACAGGAGCTCACTCTGTTACGCGGTGCTAGGGATTCGAACCGTCGAACAGCCGACCTTTCTGATCGACAAGCTCAGCGTCTTAGCCCCTGAGCCACCCTGTCCCCCATAAGAAATGTTATTTCAGTTTAAATGTATTAATGGGAAAAAACAATAAAGAATTAAAAAGAGAGAATGGTATTGGTGAATTTGGAAGATTAGGACTATGTATACTTATTTGTATTATTATTGTTAACATTGTTTAAAAAGGACATTGACCCAGTCAATACACTGTCCACAAAATATGCATGGTATGGATAAAGTAAAATAAAAAACTTGGGGGGAAAAAGCTGGCTGGGTGACTAATCATTCTCTCTCCATTCAACCCACCCTTCACAGGGTTACGACTGTGGGGAAAACAGGAGGAAAAAGGAGTGTTAGGTATGTTTGCTGCCTTGAATAACTTATAAAGTAATAAAAATGAGATAAAAATCTAATAAATAAAATAAAATAAAATGTCTACTTCTTTGTAGTGTTGAACACCTGAATAGATTTATTTCTGGTTCAGTGTTATGTGTCTGAATACCTGCAATGTTTTGCAGGTGAAGAGAAGGGAGGAGGCTCCTGTCCTTCTCTTAAAGTCCTTAGGAAAGACTAGTCCTTAAAGTCCTTAGGAAAGACTAGTAGTCTTCAGCCGGTTCGGACTGATTCAAGTGAACCGGAAGTGGCCGGCGTAATACCATCCTATTTAGCCATGTTTTCAAGGCTGGGTGCATGCGCAGAAGTCCGGGCACATGTGTGGAAGACGCACATACAAAATGAGTGTGTGCACATGCAGAGAACCAGTGGTAAGAATATGGGAAACCCATCAGTGGTGGGTTGCCCCCGGTTCGGACTGGTTCTATAGAACCGATAGTAAAACGAGGGAGGTTCCACCCACCAATCCCGACATCATCAGAATGCTTCTGCGCATGTGCACAGCCCCGTTGAGTAAAGATAAGTAGAACCCCTGAAACCCACCTCTGAGAAGGACCCACCCTAATGGATCAAGCAGTAAAAAATGGTAGCAGAAAGTTTGAAAGATTCAAACTTGCAAGATTCTGTTAATGTAACCCTACAACAAAGAGGATTTAGAAGAGTCGAGTTTCCTGTTTGGTTTGTCTGGGTGGGCAAACAGTATTTATCCACTGATTTTGTTGTTAAAACAATAATCTGTGAGAAAGATAATGAGCTTGGCGGTTGGCACAAAATATATCTCATCACAACTTTTATTATTTCCTCTGGACGCAGTAGTAAGGATTTAGAGTGGCTTATGGGCAATTATAACCTTTAAGAGTGTCCATGATGAGATGGTAGTGATCACTATTACATAAATATTAAATCTTTAGCATGAGTCCAGATACAAACATTTGCCCTTTAAAAAGAAAGCAAAAAAAAAATATTGTAACCTAAACATCCGTGCTTCTAAAATGAAAATTTTGACGTTGGAAATTCATTAGACATGGATATTTACATACACAGCACACGTGCAAAGAGAGAAAGAGAGGCATTTAATGGCAGGCGAAATCTTAAAATCAAATGAAGGGATATTTCTCCAGGGAAGAATGAAAAAGAGGACTCTGGTTGCTTTGATATGTGATATATTTGGCCTGTTATCCTACTGAAGCTTTTTTATCTCCCCACCTGCTGTAACACCATGGAAACAAAAGTTGAGCCATTTTTTCCCCCCTCCTGAGAATGTGTCTGAGTTTTTCTCTCCCCTTACCTTTCATTTTTCGCACATCTTCTCTTGTCACCAGCTCAGGGGTGGGGGAAGAATTTTCTCTGAAGGGGCCCTGATTTTGTTTTTAGAGGTGGGTGGGTGGGTAGATGGATTAGCAGCCATCTTAATCCTACAATGTCTAGGACAGTGGTGGTATTCAGCTGGTTTTATCCGGTTCGAGTGAATCTGTAGCGGCAGCTGTGGGAGGCTCTGCCCACCTACCCGGATGTCATCACATCCCATTTTTGACGCTCTGCGCATGGGTGTGTGCTCACATTTGTGAACCGGTAGCGAAGGTAAGTGAATAGCACCCCTGGTCTAGGACTACTCAACCTAAGTTGCAGGAATCTGGATGGCTACCGGCTGAAAACTGGTAGTATCTGCTTTCATTTAGGAGTCATTCATGAACTCCAAGTTCTCAGCAAGATGCTAAAATGAATGCAAATATTATCCATACATGTAGCCATCCACCCATCTGTCTCAGAAAATATGTGGCTCTATAGTGTCTATTCTGAGCGGCGCAGTGGCTCAATGGTTAAGACACTGGGCTTGTCAGTTGGAAAAGCCAACAGCCCAGGTTCGAGACCTGAGCACCACACAATGGGGTGAGCTCCTGTCCTCGCTCCAGCTCCTGCCAATCTAGCCATTTGAAAGCACGTAAATGCAAGTAGATTAATAGGTACCATTAATAGGTGAAAAGGGAACAGCACTCCACGGTGTCATGCTGGACACTTGACTGCAGAAATGTCTTTGGATAGCTCAATGGCTTTGAAATGGAGATGAGCACCAACCCCTAGGGTCAGCAACAACTAGAGGAGTAAAATCCACAGGAACTCCTTTTTATATTGTCTATTCTATGCCCCTCCATCCAGTGGTGAAATTCAAAAAAATTTACTACTGGTTCTGTGGACGTGGCTTGGTGGGCATGGTGTGGCTTGGTGGGCATGGCAGGGGAAGGATATTGCAAAATCTCCATTCCCACCCCACTCCAGGGGAAGAATACTGCAAAATCCCCATTCCCTCCCCACTCCTGAGGGAAGGATATTGCAAAATCTCCATTCCCACCCTACTCTGGGGCCAGCCAGAGGTGGTATTTGCCAGTTCTCTGAACTACTCAAAATTTCCACTACCGGTTCGCCAGAATCTGTTGGATTTCACCTCCCATGAAATGTAAAATGGGGAAGCCTGAGTAAGAAAGACTGATTGACTCAGCACATGTTATATTTGTCAGCAGAACGATTTTGATCCAAACTTCTTCTTTTTTTCTGTTCTTGCTGTTCTTTTTTTTTTTTTCTTCCTATCTTTCAGGAAGATAGGAAGCTTCCCATTAATTGCCCTAAAAACAGGCAACAGCCAAGATGCTGATTGCCATGATGGAGGATCATAATTTAGCACATCTGAAAGATACCAGATTAAACGAGACCATATTCCTTCCTTTCACCTGTTTGACTTTTAATGGTAGTCATTGAGTTGCCCTATGAGGTGACTTCAGCTAGAGCTGCTATTACATTTTCTAATTGCACAGATCTAATATTCAGCAAATAAGAACCTAAGCAAGAATAATGACAAACCTGCCTGTAAACCATTAAATGATAATAATTATCCATTTGTTTCCTACACAGGGGTTAACCATCACACAACCCTCTCTGTGCAATCAAACAAATGCCAGACTGGTCACCTAAGTCAGATCTGGGCATTTTATGGTTCCCCCCCCCCCCCCCGGGCACATCTGGCCCTTTACCTGTCCCTGTCTGGCCTACCTGAGGTCAATTGGAAATTAACTGTAAATAAGTGTACAGCATGCATGCGATACAATTGCTCTGATTTTATTTTGAAGGTGACTGCTTTTTTAACAATTTACATATGTGTCTATGTGCATGCCTACGCACCTGTTGGTTCAACCCACCACATTAGACATGGATATTTGCATGGGAAAATTAATTGCCCACACCTGATCGAGATATCCATGAAAAATCAGGGCTTGTTACAGACAGAGAAAAGTACTCCAAGCCCTCCCACTTTTCAGGATATAGACAATTTGACTCCTTAAAACAAGGGTGTCAAACTTGATTTCATTGAGGGCCGCATCAGGGTTGTGTTTGACCTTGGCGGGGGGGGGGGGGGCAGAAGGCGAAGCCAGCTCAACATCACTCATGTCGGGAATGCCTGTGGTGGCCCAAGCACTCTGCCGGAGAAAATGGGCTTCCAAGCTCCATTTTCAGCTGCAATGGCCTCCTGCTGCCAGGCCTGGAAGCCATCTTTTGCATTGGGCCTTCAGGCCTGCCACATCTCCTACTGTGGGAAACTGGGAGGGGGGATTGTATGGATCCAGGGTGATATATAGTCATAATAACATTCCTTTCTCAGAGAGTCAAGGACATCTTGCCCTGCACCTGGGCGGCTGGAATTGGGAGACATCTCCAGTTGGGATGGTGCTTTGATTGGACCATGTGGTGGACATGTGGGTGCTGGGCAAGGACTTGGACTTTCCTGTGGGTGGGGAAAACCTGGAAGCTTTCAGATTTGGGTTTTCCCAGGTGTGCCAATATGACATCTCTTATAAAATGGAACTTTGAGGAACTTCAAGCCTCGGAGTCTTCTTTCGCTGGGGGTGCTACTTGGAACCTGACATTAACCTGAATCTTGACACCTGCAACCCTCTGCCGGCAAAAATGGAGTTTGCGAGGGCTATGCACAACCCTCCCAAACTCTGTTTTTGCTGGCAGAGGCACCATGGGCCGGTCCGTCACTGTTTCCAGGGCAGCCCCACAGGGCAGATCTAAGCACCTTGTGGGCCAGATCCACACCCCCCCCCAAGCCTTGAGTTTGACACCCTTTCCTTAAAACATTTAAAGGCAGAAATGGAGGAAAAAGCTATGAGAACATTCCAAATATTATTTTTTTTAAAAAAATGGACTTTCAGGACTCTGTGGGATGTCCACCTAATTGAGACAGAGGGATACGCCTCAGTGGCGTAGCAGACTAAAGTGCTGTTAAGCAACACCAGCTGCCTGCAATTACTGCAAGTTCAAATCTCACCAGGCTCAAGGTTGACTCAGCCTTCCATCCTTCCGAGGTAGGTAAAATGAGGAGCCTGATTGTGGGGGCAATAAGCTGACTTTGTATAAAAAAGAACACCACTTGGGGGAGGGGGGCAAAAGCCCTACTAAGCAGATATATACAAAAGTATGAAGGCTATTGCTTAACGCATTGTAAGCTGCCCTGAGTCTCCAGAGAAGGGCGGCATATAAATCGAACCAATAAATAAATAAAGTATTCGAGGTAACAAATTTCTCCAGGGACCTCCACTTCAGATTAAGAATTAATATTTCCTATCCTGTGTTAAGTCTTATGTTTTTATTTCTTTACAAAATTTAGATAATTGGGTTTTTGGGATGACCTTGAATGAAACCTTAGGTTGGGTACAATACATTATTAATTTTATTCCTATGATCTGTCTAATTTGCAGTTTGCAAGAGGACAGACGTTAAGGTGACCCCTTGAAGATGGATGGTGGCATCTGGGAAGCTGCCAAACTGTTATGGTAAACCAGGAGACAGGGACAGGACGGGAAGATCCAGAGGGCTCCTGGGAAAAATGGTCTGAGGTCTCCAGCAGTCCACCATACAAGCTTGGCTGGATGCAATAAATACAAAAAAATGAGAAAAGCTTTCTTAGTAAAAATAAAAAAAATAATTAATAAATATCGCATTTTTTGGAGTATAAGATGAACCTTTTTCCACCCTAAAAGAGGCTGAAAATTTGGGTGCATCTTATACTCAGAATGTAGCTTTTTTGAAGTTTTTTTTCAGCCCTAACGAGGTGCTAGTGAGTGAAGCCATCTTCCCAGCTTTGCCTGCTCTCTTGACTCTGTGCCTTAGCGAGCCACTAGCAAGTGAAGCAATCGCCATGCTTTGCTCTGACTCTCAGCTGTTCTTTAGAAGCTTTTTTTCAGCCCTAACTAGACGCTAGCCGAGTGAAGCGAGCTCTCCCCGCCCCCCATGTGATTTGCCTGCTTTTCTCATTGCTGCTTCCTCTCAGCTGTGCCTTAGAAGCTGCTTTCTAACCCAAAGCAGGGGATAAAAAAACCAGCAAACTAATGTGCTGAAGCTGACCAGACTAAGGATGCTAGCCAGATGAATACCTGGTACAATGGTGAAATCTAAAATTTGTTAATACCGGTTCTGTGGGCGTTGTTTGGGGGGGGGTAATGTGACTGGGTGGGCATGGCCAATTTTTTTTTAACTTTTAAAACCATTTTTTCTACAACCTCTTGGGCGAAGAGGTTGTAAAAAAATGCTTTCAAAAGGCTCTGACAACCCCAGCTGAGTTGCCTGATCATCAGAGGCTCTTTTTCTTTTAAATGCCTCTGCCAATCAGGCAACTCAGCTTGGATCGTCAGGCATCGTCTTGAATCTTCGTCTTGTCAGCTTGGATTGTCAAACTCAGCTTGACGATCAGGCAACTCAGCTTGGATCGTCAGAGGCATAAATGCCTCTGATGATCGAAGCTGAGTTGCCTGATCATCAGAGGCTTTTTTTTCTTTTAAATGCCTCTGACGATCCAAGCTGAGTTCTGATTATTGTGCTGCTCAGCTGGGGACAGGGATTTTTGCTACCGGTTCTCCGAACCACCCGCCTCCATTGCTACCGGATCGGGCAATCCGGTCCGAACCGAGAGCATTTCACCCCTGACCTGGTAGGCAGATTTTTTTCCTCCCTATTTTCCTCCCAAAAAACTAAGCTGTGTCTTATACTCCGGTGTGTCTTATACTCCAGAAAATATGGTAAACATATTTATTTATTAAAAATACCTAATAAAAATCGCAAGCAATGTTTTCATGACTGTAAGGTACAGCACAAGCTAAACCTTTGAACTTTGATATTTACTGGGATGATGGTTGACTATAGCGGTCTCAACACACGTAGAAGATGTTAAGGGAGGCAAAATTCTAGACAGAAACAAAGGGGACCAGACAGTAATAGTCCCTACGAACTGCATCTTCGTTCCTGTCACGAATTCAGTGATATTGGTGAACAATTTAGCAGCAACTGAAGGTTAATTAAGGAATATTTTAAGTGCATTATGTAAGTTTCTTGTGAGAAGGTTGTTGTGATAGAATCCCGAAAATGAAGTAAAAGGTTATTTCACTGGAGCCATGTGTAGAATGGACGATGCATTCTGGGTAAATGCATAACATCATATTGGCACCTAAGGACTTGTCCCCCAATTAACTGGTTGTTAATAGGCAAATTCGTTTTAAATAGAGACTTGGGGTAGTTAAATAAAGTTGGGATTTGATTGTCAGTGATTTCTTAGCCCCTCTTGCTCCTGAAAAATATTTTCACATTAAATCTGGTATTTTGCATAAAAAGCATGTGAAACATCTTACTAAATATAACGCGAACAAAGCAGCCTGTTTAAAGCAATGCAAAGTGAGTTTAGCCTTATTTCAAAAGATGAGAACGGGCATAAGCCTGCCCAACGGTAAGAATAAAATCTCGTGAAAAGAAAGCAAAATTTAAACTATCTGATATAATAATCTTCTGAGATATTTTGGCTTCACTGATACTGAATGAAGTTTCTTTGTTTGTGGTGGTTGGAATGCTTTTGGAAACAGCTGCCTTTTTTTTTTTTTAAAAAAAAGTCCCATTTACAATCTTAAAATAGCTACAGAAGAAAAAAAAGGGAGAAAGAGAAAGAAAATTAAGTGTGCTGAAGGAACTGAAGAAGCTTCTTGGATGAGAAGCAAAACGTCTTCAAGGAAAAACAAAGAAAATCAAGTTGCCCTTTGAAAAAGATGCTTTGGGACAACCAAGACCTGGATGACTGAAAATCTCCATAAACACTCATCCCAGAAGCTCTTCTACAGTTCATAACTCAGAACTAGAGAAGCTTCTTGGATAAGAAGTGAAACGTCTTCAAGGAAAAAAAAGAAAATCCAGTTGCCTTTTGAAAAAACACTTTTGGGATCCAAATTCTAGAATTAAAGCCATGCTAAAAATTTTCTTGTCATTTCTCAGACATGGTGGGGGTTTTTTTTTCCTTACTTGCCAAGGAAACTTCTTTTTTCTATCCTCATCTCAGTGCACATGTAGGAAGTTAGCACCCACCCCTTTCTTAGAAGAATGACATATTTTAGGAAATATTAAAAAGGCAGAATATTATGTTTCCCTGGATGAGAAATGGAGAAGCATGTTTTAAAGACAAAGCAGCTCCCACCTTCCTGCCCCCACCCTTTTGTTAAGGGGCCAGAGGCAGAAACTCAATCTTTGTCAATGGATCATCATCTGCAACACAATGGGACCCATTTAGCAACAGAAACTCACCACATGGCACCTGGGAAGATTACATCAGCCAGCAAGGCTAGCTAAGACCCAAACCCCCTGGGAGTCTGACAACCAATCAGGATACTCTTTCTGGGCCCCAGGAAGTTCAAAGCCAGAGAGGGCATAAAACCCGGGGACTCACTGTATCTCGCTCCTTTTCTGTTCAGGAACTCAAGCCATGTAATCCTGTCCACCATTAAACCATCTTTCCAAGCAGTCTCCATGTTTCCAGTGTCTTTTTCCTCACTTGGAGCTGAACCCAGAAGGATATTTCTTCCTACACACGCAAGAAGACATTTCAAAGATCTAGAGAACATTCACAGAAGAGCTACAGTTTTAGGACTGTTAAGGTGGAGGGTGGTAAATTATATTTCCATTTTGGCATACTGCAGATGAACAGACTGCGCTTTCAAGATGCTGATCATGATATCTTTGCAAAGCCCAAGCCTGGACCTATTTTACAGATAATGAGCAATTAGTGAACATTTGTGAAGAGCTTTCGAGATGCTAAGTGCTGCATAAGTGTTAAGCATTATTAGCAGGGTGGATTATTTGCCATAACATTAGAACTGTGTCAAAAGGGCTCTGCAGACTTATCTAAGCAGTTTATGCAAACACACCAAGAGCTTTTAACTATCAGAGGCCTCAAGGAGAGACCTTGTGTTGAGGGTTTGCAAAAAAAAAAAAAAAAAACAAGGAGCAGGAGAAGAAGACAATCTTGTTCTGATCCTCGTTAGAATCTTGAGGGAATCTCTACCTCAGAGAAGGTAGACGGGTTGAAACCCATTGTCCCACTTCCACAGCTATCTTCAGCGGAAATCCAAGATTTTTCTACCCCTTATCTTTCCACCATTGAAACTCTGTCATCCCGTCATTGTCCAAGATCCCAGATCCCAGATCCACTTTTTATTTTTTATTTTTAAATAAATAAATAAGTACCTAAAGAACAGTCAGTAACTCAATTGTACCATCATGGCTGTTGTCTTCTCTTTTTTTAATAATTTCTATTAAACAGGTTTTTTTTTAAAAAAAAAAAGAGAAAGAAATGTTTACCATTTTCTTCTTTGCAACATTTTCACATCAGTAATCATTTCTTACATATTCATTTTTCTCCCTTACTTCAATTTATTGTTTATACATATGCTTCTAATATTGATTTATATACATAAAAATAACAAGGTGCTTAATTTCAATCATACATTGTGTGTCAGTTCCATTTCCACTTGTTGTTGCTACATTTCAACTCCTATATCTTCCTCATTTAATCTTTCCTTGCCCTTTATACCTCTCCTCTAATCATTCATAACATTTCTCCCATACCATAGTATTCCCATAGTATTCTGTTTCCTCCTTATCTTGTATTTCTTTTGTGAGTTTGTCCATTTCTGCACACTCCAAAACTTTTCTAATCAAATTCTCTTCCATTGGTGTATTATTATTTTTCCAATTTTGTGCATATATTATTCTTGCTGCTGTTATAATATGTATAATTATATATTGTATTTTTTTGTCATATGTCCTTGAAAGAATTCCTAACAAATATATTTCTGGCTTCATCTCTATACATTGTCTGATTATCTCTTCTAAATATATTCTAATTTTACTTCAGTATTGTTTTACTTTGGGGCATGTGGTAATATGTTCCCTGATTTTGTTTACATTTCCAATGGCAGCTGTCTTGATCATACTCTGCACACTCCTCTGATAACATTTCTGATTCAATTTCCAGAAAGTGCTTTGGAGTGGTGGTAGTGTAAGCAGGGCAACTGCTTGAACACCTTAAATCAGTTTATTCTTAATCTTTTCTTCACCATGGACCCCTTTAAATATCTTTTTGTGGCCATGGACCATGGGCAAAAACCAGAGATGGGTTTCAGCAAGTTCTGACCAGTTCTGGAGAACTGGTAGCGGAAATTTTGAGTAGTTTGGAGAACCGGTAGTAAAAATGCTGACTGGCCCCGCCCCCATCTATTCTCTGCCTCCCAAGTCCCAGCTGATCAGGACGAAATGGGGATTTTGCGGTAACCTTCCCCTGCCATGTGCACCAAGCCACACCCACCAAGCAATACCATGCCCACCAAACCATGCCACGCCCACCAAACCATGCCAACAGAACTGGTAATAAAAAAAATTGAAACACACCACTGGCACAGACCCACCAAGACTTAACTCAAGATTTAAATCATAATATTTAAGCCTTTGTCGACCCCCTGTGATGACAACGTCCCCTCCCAGGGGTTCGCAGAACACAACTTGAGAACCACTGCCTTAAATTACATCTGCTTCAGACCTGGAAGCCATCCTTCTACCTTTATGCCTTCGGGGTTCAGGTCTGCCACAAATTCTACTGTGGGAAAATGGGAGGGGGATTGTATAGAGCGAAGAAGATATGTAGTCAAAATAGAATTCTTTTAGAAAGTCAAGGCCATTGTGCCCTGCAGCTGTGCTGAGAAGAATGAGGAGGCATCTTCTGTTCCGGAGGGTACATGATTAGTTCGTGTGGGTGAGGGGCAAGGACTTGAACTTTTTCTTGCGTGAGGAAAACCCGGAAGCTCTCAGATTTTGGTTTTCCCTGATCAGTAGTGGGTTTCAAATCCCGGCGCTACTGGTTCGCTACTGGTAGTGCATGGGCGCACACACTCACTTTGCCAGTGTGTGTCGCTTCTGCGCATGCACAGAGCATTTTTGATGACGTCTGAGTGGGTGGGCGGAGCCTCCTGCTGCCACCGCTACTGGTTCGCGGGAACCGGGGCAAACCGGGAACAACCCACCACTGTCCCAGATGTGCCAATATGACATCCCTAATAAAAATTAGCTTTGAGGAAACTCAATCCTCAGAGTTTGATTCATTGGTTACTTGGAACTCTGACATTATGCATCTGCATTACCCTAGAAAATCCATAGCAATAGCAATAGCAATAGCACTTAGACTTATATACCATTTCAGAGTGTTTTAGTGTTGTGGCCTGTCAGCAGCATCAGGTAGTAGCTGATTCCGACAGCAAGGAGGCTGGTGTGGTGCTGCGCCAGCAGCCTGTGCAGCTGGCACTCGAGTCAGACAATGAGGAGGCTGGAGAAGGTGTGGTGCCAGAGGCAGGGATTCAGCCAGAGCCTTCAGAACTTCCAGAAGTGAAGAGGAAGAAGAGAAGGAGCCTCTTCTCAATGCACAGGTGCACAGAGCTGCCAAAAGACAGGAGCGGCTCCTCAGGAGGCGGTCTCCTCGAGAGTAAGGCTTGGGGCTAATTGGCCACTCCCTTAGCCTTTTTAAGGAAGGACGATGACTGAGACAATTTGCAGGGAACAACTTCGTTCACTCTCCTTCACATTTTGATCTTAGTTCTCTTATCAGTTTCCTGCAAATTGCTTCTGGGCTTTCTGCCAACCATAGTAAGATTACGATTATTTATTCTTTGGATTCTTGTAGGCTGTTAAGAAAGTTAATTAACAGCCTTTGTTTGAAAAAGACTGATTTAATTTAGTAAACTAAGGTTTGTACAGATTTTGTGTGTGCTGCGTTCTTTAGGGTCCATAGCTGGGGCAGAACATTTACAGCCCTCTCTAAGTGGTTTACAGAGTCGGCCTATTGCCCCCAACAATCTGGTTCCTCATGTTACTGACTTTGGAAGGATGGAAGGCTCTGTCAACCTTGAACCTGGTGAGATTCGAACTGCCAAATTGCAGGCAGACAGCAGACAGCAGAAGTACCCTGCAGTATTGCATTCTAACTACTGCACCACCACAGCTCTAGTTGCTTTAGGTTGTTGCAGATTGATTCCAAGGCACCCTACATCCTTAGCACACAAATACACACAGGTTTGGAATGAGTGAATTTCACAAGCATCGGGCAGAATGGCAGGATTGTGGTTGAAAGTCAACAGAGAGTGTTTGACCTAAAACTGTTAATTTAAAAAGAGGGACTCCCTCGGTCTATATACCAAATGAAGGACCCATTGGGATCCCCATATCAAAACAACTTACCTTATGTGCGGCCAGAATCTGAAAATAACATTTAACACAGCACAGGACTTAAGCAAAATGGTTCAGTTGAGATCTGCATATGTGGAACTGATTTATTTATTTATTGGTTCAATTTATATGCCGCCCTTCTCCGGAGGCTCAGGGCGGTTTACAATGCATTAAGCAATAGCCTTCATACTTTTGTATATACCTGCTTAGTAGGGCTTTCAGCCCCCCTCCCCCAAGTGGTGTTCTTTTTTATACAAAGTCAGCTTATTGCCCCCACAATCCGGGTCCTCATTTTACCTACCTCGGAAGGATGGAAGGCTGAGTCAACCTTGAGCCTGGTGAGATTTGAACTTGCAGTAATTGCAGGCAGCTGGGGCTATTTAACAGCACTTTAGTCTGCTGTGCCACCAAGGCTCATTGGGGTAGATTGCAGGGGTGACACCGAAGTATAATTTTATCATATTTTATCTATATCTTACATTATTGTATTTTATTCCAATTTCATTTTAGACCGTATCTTATTCCAATTTCATTTTACATTGTACTTTATCCGATTCCATTTTAAATGACTTTTATCAAATTTTAGTAATCATTTGTTTCTGAAACTCTGTGTCAGGTTTTCAGGCTGTCTTCAAATAAATTGCATCGCAAACAAAGTCTTTTATAAAACAAATTTCCATTTTATTAAACACAGCACTTTTTACACTGACTCGTTGCAGCCGGCACTGACGTGCTGACCCAAAACCCCTCCTCTTCCTTCCCCCACTCCTCTCCATTCATTGGCCATCTTCCCAATCATTCACCCCTAATCTACTGCTCCAATTCAAAGAATTTCCCCCCTCCCATCCATCTCCTAGGGGACATTATCTCCAGAGGAAATAAGTAGGTGAAAGGCAACCGTCCCGTTGCAGACGCCTGCATTCTCCTTCTTATGTCAGCACTAGGATAAATGCATCTTGACGTGCTGACACTCTGCACTTCGATATGGCCCAAGGGATAATCAATAAATAAAGATTAATTTAAAGGGGGGAGGGGGGGTCAGTATTTTTTTAAAAGAAGGAATGGGATAGATATGGTATGCTTGGTGAATCAAACAAGCACACGTATTTTTAAATTCCGCCCCCTCCTCCCCCAAATTCCCTGCTTGAATTGCACTTCTCTAAGCTCTTCAAGATAAATAGAATTGAAGGATTGTGTGCTGCAATTCATGCTGAAATGCTATATATAATCAAAACTAATTTACAATAGTACCTTCTCACCCTTAGTGCCTATGAAGGATGTGTGGGCTGTTGCAGCTCCTCCCACACCCACCCCCCACACCCACCCCCCACCGATAGCCAAAAGCTATAGAAAAGATAATGCCCTACATTTAGTGGTTTATAGAACAGCAACAGTTTTGGACAGTGCTAAAAATAATTATTCTTTAAAGCGATGAACACACAGGCAGAGACAGTGGAATAAAAATAAATGCAAGAGTTGGGTGTTGCGTTAAACATTTCTCTGCATTTTTATTTTTATTTTAAAAAAAAATCTGTGTACAAAAGGGACTTGAAATGAATCACATCTCTGGGTTGTTGTTGTTTTTTGGTTTTTTTTTTTTTTCTGGATGCCCATTAACTGGCTGGCCTCCATCACGCCAGTCTCCATCACTCCAGTTCATTTCTTGGATGGATCTTGTAAAGACATTTCAACAGAATTGATGCAAGTGTCAGAACTGCCAGACGTAGTCTGTAAAACGCAGAAAACCATTAAAGCAGTGGTGAGTTCCTCCCGGTTTGGCCCGGTTCGGCCGAGCCGGTAGCGGTGACGATATGATGTCACCGAACCAGTTTTCTTTATTCGGGAGCTGGGCCCTCCTGCCCCCCCCGAATTATTCTTACCTTTTATTTGGCCCCGCCCCCAATCTATTCGCTGCCCCCCCCCGAGTTCCAGCTGATGGGCTAGAAGGAAAAAAAAACTGTTTAAATTCTTTCCGCGGGGCTTTAAAGGGCCGACCTACAGCTGATCAGTGTTAAAAGACAGTGTGGTGGTTTTCAGTGTGCTCGAAAAACAAATGAGTAGACCGATGCCTCCAAAAACAAATGGGTAGACCGGAACACTCCAAGTACAAATGGGTAGATTGGTACAGCTCTGCAAGCAGTTAAAAGCCTGGTAGACCAGTACCTCTGCTAAATCCTAAAGAATTGTCACATGACCATCAAGCCACACCCACAAAATAAGCCACGCCCACAGAACCGGTAGTAAAAAATTTAGAACCCACTCCTGCATTAAAGGACAGTAGAGAAGTCACTTGGATTTTTTTTTGCTGGTCTAGTGATTCTATAGAGTTTTGCATCCCAGATCTGATCATCCTAACAAGGCTTTGTCCTTCCCGGAACCCTTGCTATTTGTTGTTTTCAACAGCTCTTTGGCTCTTTCCCCTCTCTTCATTACCTTCCTGAACATTTGGAGATTTTCCAGTTGAGCTACAAGGAAGAAGCAATGGGGTATGACTGCTAAGTTACTTAGCTCAGCATCAGTTTTTATCAGGTATTCAGTGATGTAGTAACGCCTTAGGTTTTCTCCATGTACGGTTGTGTGCCTGACTGTCACCAGTGATATTAAATAAGCACATGATTTACAAGGGAAGGAAGGGATATGATACGATCCAGATATGATAGCTCTACTTTTTAAGGATGAAATAGTCACACCACTCCACACCACCCCCATTCAGTTAAGGGCATATCTAATGAAGGTCTGTACCCAACTTCTAAAGATTTGATCAGATTTTTTACCCCGAATTTCTTTTCCTCAGCTTCTTCATATGTCTGATCAATGCTTGCGTCTTATTCATTTTTAATTTGACTTGGGTGACACATGTGCAGTTTTGGTCTCTGCGTGCATGAATGATTGGATCACAATCATTGTTTTGACAACGTTATCTCTGATTAAGGCAGTGTTTCTCAACCTTGGAAGCTTGAAGATGGGTGGACTTCAACTCCCAGAATCCCCCAGCCAGTGCTGGCTGGGGATTCTGGGAGTTGAAGTCCACCCATCTTCAAGCTTCCAAGGTTGAGAAACACTGGATTAAGGGATTAGCTCTCTAGGCTGTTTGCACAAAAGGAAACCTGCTTCTCCTTAAACGGCTGGTTTACATGAAAGACACAAAGGGGGCTACCTCCTTCCAAATCACTTTTAAAATAAACATTTTATTAAATATGACAATTCCAAAGAATAGAAAAGCAATACAATCTTAAGAAAAAGATAGAAAGCGCATCAAAGAGAAAAGCAAACACAGAAAGAAAAAATAGAAAAGAAAGAAAAACAAGAATGTTACAGAAAATGAAAAGACATCTGTAAAGAAATTACTTCCCCTTCACTACAAGTATAAACAATTTTAGTAACTTATCACCTACCCTCAAAATACCACTTCCTATTGTCAGAAGAAATATCCTTCTGGGTTCAGCTCCAAGTGGAGAAAAAGACACTGGAAACATGGAGACTGCTTGGAAAGATGGTTTAATGGTGGGCAGGATTACATGGCTTGAGTTCCTGAACAGAAAAGGGGCAAGACGCAGTGAGTCCCTGGGTTTTATGCCCTCTCGGGCTTTGAACTTCCTGGGGCCCAGAAAGAGTATCCTGATTGGTTGTCAGACTCCCAGGGGATGGGGGGTCTTAGCTACCCTTGCGGCTGATGTAATCTTCCCAGGTGCCATGTGGTGAGTTTCTGTTGCTAGATGGGTCCTATTGTGTTGCAGATGATGGTCCATTGACAAAGATTGAGTTTCTGCCTCTGGACCATTGACAAAGAGTGGGCACCGGAAAATGGGAGCTGCTTCGTCTTTAAAACATACTTCTCTATTTCCCATCCAGGGAAACACAATATTCTGCCTCTTTAATATTTCCCAAAATATTTCATTCTTCTAGGAAAGGGGTGGGTGCTAACTTCCTAGACTATATCACACCCTTATCTATAAACAAATACTTAAAGTCTCCTTGTTCAAACCTGATGAACAAAAGTCAATTTAGGGTGGATGAATTCTGGAAGCTGAAGTCCATACATCTTAATGTATGGACTTCATACATTAATCTATGAAGATTCTCAGTTATCCATGTCATGGTTGTCCCAAAGGTGCTTTTTCAGAGCTTAAAAGCTTCTTGGATGAGAAGCAAAACATCTTCAAAGAAAATCCAGGAAGTCCAGTTGACTTTTTAAAAAGCACTTTTGGGACATACATCTTAAAGTTGTAAATGTTAAAGAAACACTGCCCTATAACATCACTCTATCCTTAGATGCTGGGGCATCTAACCAATGAACATGCCATTCCAAGCCATCAATTCTCACTTAAAGATAATTCAACAGATGAATTGGGTTGAGTGTTTCTTGTTCATGTTATATGCAGATGAATTTAAAAGGTGAGCAGGAATGCTTATGTGAGCAAAGTGGTCAGAGATAAAAGGCAAGCAAACTTGGATCCCCAGCTGTAGGCAAGATTGACGGAAAGCCAAGATACTTCTCAGCCATGAAAGGGGTAATCAGACACACAAATGAGTAGCACTGTTAGAATGATTTCATAAGATGCTGAAATGACTTATACATTTGCTTCCTTTGCTGTTGGGCTGGCATTGATCGTCCTTTCTTCTCTTTCTCAAGACATGTCATTCATTTTGAGTGATCTGCTCATGAGAACCTCATAGCTATTGCCAACAGGCCAAAACTAATGATGTTGAAGGGTTTTGTGTAGCAGCTGGAAATTGGAATCTCTGCTTCTCAATAAATCTAAAATAAGAGACAAAGATAAGCTCAGCTCTAGATTCCATGTACATGTCCAAGCCATTTTCTATAAAAATCAGAGGTGGTATTCAATCAGTTCTACTGAACTGGTAGTAATGATTCTCTGAAGTTCAGAGAACTGGCAAATCGCACCACTGGCTGGCCCCACTCACCCCACCCCACTTTGCCCTATATATCTTGCCTTCGTCACACAGGCCAGCTAATTTCCGCGCCTCGCCTCTGCGCCTTGCCCGCTCTGCTCTCCAAAGGTAAGCATGCTGCCCACTTGCCTTCGCCTCAGGTTGGGGCCCAGGGACACGCCATTCCCCGGCTCCAGCCTTGCCCCGGGGCCTCCGCCTGTTCACCTTTCACTGCAGCCAGATTGAGGAACATGCCATTCCCCAGCTCCAGCTTTGCCCTGGAGCTTCCACCCGCTCACTGCACAGAGAAGCAGCAGCCATGTTGAATGCTGTTTCTCTCAGCTGCAGCGCTTTCCAGATGAGACTTAGAGGAAAGCGGCGGCTCACAGCTGCTAAATTGTACGAGACACTGTCCCAGCAGTGCAGAGAGAAGCAGCTGCTTCCCCGGAGAACAGAGATGGAGACGAGCAGGCCCTGAAAGGCTGCTCAGTCAAGCCTTGCCACGTGGTGGAATCTGTGCATGTGCAGATGCATGGAAGCTGCGCTCACATTTTTGGCGAATCGGTGGTGAAATTATTTGAAACCCACCACTGATAAAAATGATTTGCTGGTTGCCTGGCACCCAAATTTTGATCATGGGACTGAGAGAGTGCTGTGATAGTCTTGTGGGGTAGCACTTTAGATGTTATTGTTGAACTGGGGAGCCACGGATTCAAGTCTCACTCTACCTGGATCTCATGGAATTATCTTTGGTGTTGTACTCATATGGGGAGGTTATGTATCATTCTGTTCTGCCCCAGCTACAGATCCCAAAGAATGCAGCACACACAAAGTTTATACAAAACTTAATTTACTCAGTCTTTTTCAAAACAAACACTGTTAAGAAACTTTCTTAACAGCCTACAAGAAAAAAAGGATAAAGTAATCACAATCTTATGAAGGTTGGCAGAAAGCCCAGAAGCAATTTGCAGAGAATCCAGATGTGAAGTAGAGTGAACTAAAGTTGTTCCCTACAATTTGCTTCAGTCGGCGTTCCTCCTTAAATAGGCTACGGGAGTGGCCAATTAGCTTCAAGCCTTACTCTTGAGGAGACCTCCTCCTGAGGAGCCACTCCTGCCTTTTGGCCGCTCTGTGCGCCTGTGCATCGAGAAGAGGCTCCTCCTCTTCATCCTCTTCACTTAAAAGAGCTTCTGGAGGTTCTGAAGGCCCTGGCTGAATCCCCTGCCTCTGGCACCACATCTTCTCCAGCCTCCTCATTGTCCGATTTGAGTGCCAGCTGCACAGGCTGCTGGCGCAACACCACACCAGCCTCCTCACTGTCAGCTACAATCCGCACAGGTTGCTGACGGGCCACAACACATTCTAAACCAATTTGCTAACAGCAACATATCAATATAACAATAAAATAAGTGTCTTTACTGATGCTTCAGTGATGGTTTCTTGTTTTCAGGTCCTGTACGAGAGTATATTCATAACCTAGATTGTATATAGTCACATTTAACCTGGTGTTTTCTATCTTGGTTAACGTGGGTTTCTAAGATTTCAAACAGATGTTTTGTCAGATTTAAGTACAGATGTCAGGAATGGAATTTGCAACTGTCTCCAAATGCCATAACTATAAATTGATGCTACCCTATATCCGCATTCTGGAAATACAAAAAAAAAATAAATTGGTCAAGAACAACTCTCAGTGAAAATTTGTTGAGCTGAACTTAGAAGAAGGAACAACAATTTTGTCAACATTAATGCAGTCCAAAGATGCTGGGTCTATAACAGGGGCGTCAAACTCGCGGCCTGTGGGCCTGATGCATCATTATGCTGGTCCCACCCCCACCCAGTTTAACGAAGGGGGGGAAAGACCCAATACATCACGTGATTATGCTGTGACGATGTGAGTTTGACACCCCTGGTTTATAATTCCTAGAATTTTTACCCAATTGAGAATGTTGTGGTTTAAAATTCCAATACATCTTGAGGGAACCAGATAAACGAAAGTTGAGTGTAAACAAATAATGAAAGTTGCTTGTGAAGCAACAGGTTTTCCTGCTTCAAGTCTCTGCGTTTGCATAATCATCCCTCGACTTCCCCATTCACCTCTTTAGCTTTGGGAGTTAGTTCTTCCATCGACGCTATTTAATTTGAAATAGTCTCAACACCAGATTTTACCTGAAGCAATGCAATATTAAATATTCCTGAGCAAAACACAGTTCAAAGGCATTTTCAGCAATCAGGGGCCAGGGAGAGAATTTAGATAAGGTGAATAAAAAAAAACAAACAAACCCTCAAATCTCAGAAGCGGGAAAAGAATTGACTGAGACAATAAAATGCCTGGAGAAAGCCATCCTAAGTTATCAATATGCTCTGTTATGAGAAGTGAGAGCTTCTATATCCCAGAGAGTCATGCCAGTTGTCAAGATAATCCTTGCAGTTTTCACCCAATACTTTTCTCCCCACCTCCATCCTAAACTGAAAGTGCAATTTCAAAAAAGGAAAAGAGAAGGAGGAGGAAGCAGCAGTCGTGTGTGTGTGTGTGTGATTTTTGCTTGCTTTCCTTGTCCATTTCATATGATTTGGGAAATAAACAGGGGTGAAATGCTCCCGGTTTGGACCGGATCGCCTGATCCAGTAGCAATGGAGGCGGGTGGTTCGGAGAACCGGTAGTAAAAATCCCTGCCCCACCCGCCCATACCCAGCTGAGCTGCACAATCATCAGAGGCTTTTTTTTTTTTACTTTTAAAAGCATTTTTTCTACAACCTCTTTGGCCGAAAAAATGCTTTTAATAGAAAAAAAAAGCCTCTGATGATCGCACAGCTCAGCTGGGATCGTCAAAGGCTTTTAAAAGAAAAAAAAAACTATTTTTCTTTTAAATGCCTCTGACGATCCAAGCTGAGTTTTTTAAAAAGCCTCTGCTGATCAGGCAACTCAGGTGGGATCGTCAGAGCTTTTTGAAAGCATTCACCGAAGAGGTTGTAGAAAAAATGCTTTTAAAAGTAAAAAAAAAAAAAAAATTGGCCATGCCCATCCAGTCACATTACCCCCACACACACACCAAGCCACACCCACAGAACTGGTAGTAACAAATTTTAGATTTCACCACTGGAAATAAAGGATAAGGACTCATAGATGATTAATAATGTGATAGCTTTGGAATGAAAAGATGAAAATCGGTTTTCCACTTTATGGAAATCATCTTCATTGTTGTAGATCTGTCATGTTATTGAGGCACTGGACCAGAGGTGGTATTCAGCCAGTTTGGGAGGAACGGTAGCGGCGACTTTGGGTGGACCCACCCCACCCCACCCGCCCCGGCGTAAAGATGTCCTATTTAGCCACATGTCAGGTTTCGATGTCGTCTCAAACAAATTGCATTTCAAACAAATAGTCTTTGATAAAAAAATCTTCCATTTATTAAGCACAACAATCAATCTCCGACTCCGTTGCAGCCAACACTGACTTCTTGGCCGAAACCCTTCCTTTCCTTTCCCCACTCCTCTGCGTCTCATTGGCCATCTTCCAAGTCACTCTGCCCATAATCTACTACTTCAGCTCAAAGGAATTTCCCCCCTCCCATCCCATCTCCTAGGGGATAGCATCTCCAGAGAAAATAAGTAGGTGAAAAGTCAAACATCCTCTTGCCAGATGCCCCATCTTCTCCTCTTTATGTCAGCACTGGAGTGAATGCAGCTTGAAGTGCTGACACCACATTTTTGAGGCCAGGCACAGGAGCGGAAGGAGCTCTCGCAAGCAAAGCTCATGCACAGAAGGCTGGGTGCATGCACGGAAGGCATGTGTGTGCATGGCAAACCAGTGGTAAACATTTCTGAAACCCACTGCTGCACTGGACTGATGAAAAAGCTAAACAGAACCAGTTTGATGTAGTGGGGAAAGTCCCAGGTGAGAAATCAGGAGACTGGGAGTTTTAGTTCCCCCTTAAGCATGAAAGTCAGCTGGGTGATTTTGTGGCCATCACTAGGACATCATGTGAGTTCTAGTCCCACCTTAGTCTTGAAATCTGGCTCAGTGACGTTGGGCCAGTCTCTCTCTCTCAGCCCAACTCATCTCACAGGGTTGTTATTATGGAAGACAAGGGGGGATAAGCAGAATTAATGTATGCTTGCTGTCTCAAAGTCTAAAAAACATAAATAAATAAATAGGTAGAGAAACCATGGGATGTGTACCAACTACTTGGTCATTCTCAGCTGAGAGATGTAGACCATAATTAATTATTTAGATTCATGTGGAGTTCAGAATGTATTCAGTGATTAAGTATGTGGTTGCTGGGTGTTTTACATTTTAATTATACAGATTTCCCTTGAACTCCCAGCAGCCTAAATACTGTACACTGCTTCTATCCCCAAAATTATCCATGACAGAACAGTTCAATTTAGAGTGATTCCCCGCTGCTTCCAATTCCTTTTAGAAAGCATTGTGTATATCTGTCCCATCCCCAAAATGTTGAGGACAAGGAACAAATGGCATTTATCATATGCAAATGAAAAAATATAAGGGCAGTTCCTAGGACAAAGAGGGTCAAATCTATTGAACCACCTTCCCCTTTAAAATTCCTCCTTGCAAAGGAAAGGAAAGGTAAAGGTTCTCCTTGCTCATATGTGCTAGTCGTTCCTGACTCTAGGGGGCAGTGCTCATCTCCATTTCAAAGCCGAAGAGCCAGTGCAGTCTGAAGACGTCTCTGTGGTCATGTGGCCGGCAGACTAAATGCCAAAGGCTCACGGAACGCTGTTCCCTTCCCACCAAAGGGGGTCCCTATTTTTCTACTTGCATTTTTTAATGTGCTTTCGAACTGCTAGGTTGGCAGAAGCTGGGACAAGTAACAGGAGCTCACCCCATTATGCGGCACTAAGGATTCGAACTGCTGAACTGCCGACCTTTCGATCGACAAGCTCAGCATCTTAGCCACTGAGCCGTATGAGACGTACCTATGAAACGTACTGTATAAAACATACCTACAAATGAAGGAATCAACCAGCTTTGCAGAATCACAGCATTTCCAAAAAGTTTTATTGCAATTTCAAATACTCTGAAGCTAAGCCAAAAATAAATGAGCTTACGCCTCAAATGGAGCTGATGGCAAGAGTTCATACAAGCCGGGAATATCTCTTTCACAGAGTGAAGGCTGAAACCGACTTGCAGGTTGTAGCAGGCTTGCTGAGTCTATAAAGGTGAAAAGCCAGGTTCACAAATTACTTATCTTAGAAACCCTCTGGATCTTTTCATATCTCAGAAGATCCAACTTTTGCCCTAACGGTTCCCATTGCCACCATCTAAATACACCTTGGGAAAGGAGGGAGGAGGAGGAGAAGGAGAAGGAGGAGGAGGAGAGAGAGAGCTAGAATAATTTGACTGTGTATATATGACAAACAGCATCAATTTCTCAGTGGATGCAACTTAGCAAATAAGGAATTCACATCACAGGTGTTTATGTCCTGGAATGTTGATATCCAAACAGCATCTTTAATTTGCTATCAATTTAATGTTAAATGACACCACTGGGGAATTCTCACCTCTTGAGATTGTCAAGAACCCCTGCACACTAGATGTGCTAAGCCTACGTCTTATACAAATATAGAATTTGATGAGTGATTTTTTTATTATTATTAAAGCCACTGGCCAGAATTGGAAATAAAAACACATTTAAAACATAAATAAATACAAAAATCAGATGAAATATTACAGTTGGGTTGAATCCTTCTTTCCCTAAAAGAGACTCAGAGCCGTGTGCACATTCCTAAACCTTCTCCCTAAGAGCAGTTGAGTGTTTTAATCCAAACCAAAAATGATATTTCCTTCTCAAAAGCTGGACTGTACAACTTTCGCTTGTGCTTTTGTTCTGGGGCAGAGGCTGTTTTGGCTGCCGACAACTTGTTCTTTGAGCGCTTGCAATGTTCACAAACATCCTGAAACATCTCAGCCAATTAGTGTCAGAGAGGCTTCTTGCCACTGGGAAAAAAATGCAGTTCGGATGTTGGAATTCAGCCTGTCACTCACGACCACCCATGATTTGCACTGATAAGACCATTAGAGTCCACCACCCCCCAAATCCCAATAATTTCAGCTTTCAACATCTTGCTATACTTAAACTGAAGGAAATTGCTTGCTGTAATTCCTTGTGTTTCGTGTTTAGTTCGCCTGAGCTTAGCAAAAGCAGAAACAAAATTGCTCTTCAACTTAGACCATTTCCAATTATTACTGAAATGTTTCAGATCTTGAAACAAAAGACCTATCTGAGGAAAAATGAGGGGAAGGTAGGCACCATTGTTCCTTCCTAGCGTGAATAACATCAGAGAAATCTTTCTTACCACAGGATGACAATTTCAAGAGCTAGGCTGGCAATAAATATATTTCATTAGAGAAAGAAATAGGAGTGTGTGTAGACTTCTCCTTCCTTTTCCTGCTGGGTTTGTCTGTTTGTTAATAATTTAAACTTGGCAATTTCTAAACCAAATTATCTGCTGTTTGGGAACAGCCATCGTCAGCTGCTTTCATGTCAACTGCGATGAAACGGAGCACTGTCAGGCTTTTAATCCTGATAATGCCATGCGGAATTGCTAAACATTTTGCCTCTAGGGGACATGACAAAGCTTATCCAAGTTTACTTTTCCAGGTGGAGCTTAGTGTATCTCCAAGAATGAGGAGCTGAGAGGGAACTGCTCATCAGATCCCAGGAAAGTTCTGTAGATAATTTGAGCAGCTGATGCCTTGAAATGAGACAATGACAGGAGACTGAAAATTTTGTGGGATGTTCTGAAGCAGTGTGGATGGCCCAAAACCTTCTACTGACTAGAGTGAGGAATTCAATAGTGCTCTATCACTTAATGGAAAAAACTCAAACTTAACAAATATTAACAGATTAACAGAGTTGGAGGGGACCGTGTAGGTCATCTAGTCTAACCCCCGCCCAAGCAGGAGACCCTATACCAGTGGTGGGTTGCTCCCGGTTCGCACTGGTTCTATAGAACTGGTAGTAAAACCGGCGTGAGGCTCAGCCCACCCACACAATGTCATCATGGGTGATCTGCGCATGCGCAGAAGCATGTGCGATCCCGTTGTGAACCGGTAGTAAAGGTAAGTAGAACTCACCCCTGCCCTACACCATTTCTGATAAATGGCAGTCCAGTCTCTTCTTGAAAGCCTCCAGTGATGAAGCTCCTACAGCTTCCAAAGGCAAGCTGTTCCATGGGTTGATTGTTCTCACTGTCAGAAAATTTCTCCTTATTTCCAGGTTGAATCTCTCCTTGATCAGTTTCCATCCACCATTCCTTGTCTGGCCTTTGGTTGCCTTGGAAAATAGCTTGACGCCTTCCTCTCTGTGGCAGCCCCTCAAATATTGGAAGACTGCTATCAACTTTATGAAGGTTGAATCCTGGTTCATAATGGATAATGGGACAGAATAATCCACCATGACTGAAGATAGCAAGAAGGCACAAGCTAACAAAGAAATCATTCTTGATTCCTCCAGGATTTGAGGATCTGCTGCTAGGTTATCTTGGTTCAACTATCTTCTAAACTAAAGAGAGACCACAGTTAGTCTTCATTATCATAAGGATACAAGTTTTGGACCATTCACACTAGTCCAGAATATCCCACAAAATTTCCCGTCTCATGTCATTGTCCCACTTCAGGTGTCAACGGCTCAAATTATCTACTGTTCTTCGCTTGGGAGTCTTTCTGTTGCTTTTGATTCTTGGCTGTAATTCATATTTGAATATTATGAAGGGGTTCCCCCCACTCCCCAATTAGTTTTCGCTCTACTTTGCCTTTAAACTATTGACTATTGAAGAGATTTCTAAAGTGCTGTCAGGAATCAAGATAAAAACCTGAAGGAGGAAAGAATTTCTCAGGAAGAAAAATATTCACAAGCCAGGGCATTTTGTCAACTGTAAAAACCCTAGTGGGCTCTATTAAGAAGCGATTCCAAAGCTGAAGCGGGTAAAAAGAGATGCTCAGCATAAGTTGGAGAAGAGAGAGACCTAACAGCTGATACTGTGGCATCTTCATTGACTATCAGTCAGTTTGGAATTGAATTCAACGTGTTGACATAGAGATTTAAATCCAGTCATGTCCTGGGAGCTACCTGTTTTGAGATCTTTTCCTGCAAAAGGTTTCTCTCCCTTCCTTTCCATTTTATCTTCGATGTTAGGCTGCCCCCCTGATGCTCTTTTTGACTTGATTATTATACCAGTTGCAGAGACCATTCACTCGTGCCGGTTTTTACGTCAAATGTTTACAGACATCTCTAAATCCTGCTGCAAGGCCATTTACAATTTGTCTGAAGGGTGTATCAAGAAATACTGAATACATTTTTTTATTATTATTATTCATTTTTATATGCCACCCTTCTCCAGAGACTCAGGGCGGCTTACAATGCGTTAAGCAATAGCCTTCATACTTTTGTATATTTTATACAAAGTCAGCTTATTGCCCCCACAAACCGGGTCCTCATTTTACCCACCTTAGAAAGGATGGAAGGCTGAGTCGACCTTGAGCCTGGTGAGATTTGAACTCGCAGTAATTGAATTGAGGATTTACATTTTAAGAGGACAAAACCAAAGCTGAATCGAGATCTTTCACAGTTTGATGGGTAATCCTTCCTGTTGATTCCGATGAAGTGATCGTGGTGGGGGAGACATACCCTTCCCGCAAATCCTTAAAATTTACATTATTTTTTTAATTAAGACTCCAACATTATTGGCCTTTAAAAGACTGTGCCAATACAGCAAGGAATTGCCTTTTAATTAAGCCATCCAAGAAACTTTTAAAGGTTTTGGATTAAATGTGGACTAACATATCCTGAAGCTTGCTTGCTTGCTTTCTTTGTTTATTTTTAAGCTAGCTGTTTCTAAAATACACATGCAGGTGCACGCATGTATCTGGCTATTGTATTTCTTCATTTATCACGAGGCATGCATTTGGCCCTTTTCAATAGATTCTGGGCAATTATCTCAGCTTGATAAAGAAAAAGGAAAAAGTCATTATCGCCAGGAGAAGTTGAGTCTTAGTGCGTGAAATAGAGGAAAAGCCTGGATGATGAAAACAGGCAACAACAGACTGAATATTTAATAATCAATCATTAAAGAAAGACGAAAACAAGTTCAGGGGCCTAGTGATAGGCCTGCAGACTTTTCACATGCAACAAAACAAGTATCATGAGGTTTTCATTGAGCGACAAGCTCAGCAGGAAGCTCCCGCGAGTTCTTGCAGTAACTGCATTTTTTCAGATTATTCTTTTAATTTGTTTCAGCGCCTGTAGAGCAGTCTTGTCTCTGGGAAATATGAAGAAAATCAAAATGGTGACTAAACTGAGGTCCAAGCGACGGTATTTGGGTGGGGTTTTTTTTAGATAACAGATTAACAGAGTTGGAAGGGACCTTGTAGGTCATCTAGTCTAGCCCCCCCCCCACCCATCCAAGCAGGAGAACCTACACTATTTCTGATAAAAATGGCAGTCTGGTCTCTTCTTGAAAGCTTCCCACAACTTCCAAAGACAAGCTGTTCCATTGGTTGATTGTTCTCACTGTCAGCTGGCTGGAGAGAGGTGCGCGCGCATGCGTGGTTGAGTAAGCTGGGCAACGGCTCATGTGCCCACAGAGAGGGCTTCACATGCCACCTATGGCACGTGTAGGTTGGCCCTACGCGTGCCACATGGCCCTACACCATTTCTGACAGATGGCAATCCAGTCTTTTCTTGAAAGCCTCCAGTGATGAGGCTCCCACAACCTCTGAAGGCAACTTCTGTTCCATTGGTTGATTGTTCTCACTGTCAGAAAATTCCTCCTTATTTCCAGGTTGAATCTCTCCTTGTTCAATTTCCATCCATTATTCCTTGTCTGGCCTTTGGGTGCCTTGGAAAATAGCTTGACGCCTTCCTCTCTGTGGCAGCCCCTCAAATATTGGAAGACTGCTAGAGCAGATATGAATTAAAGTTCCTAATGAAGCAGATGATTCACAACAGAATAGATCTGAAGATCCAGAAATCACATGGGAGTTGAATCTTTGGGACTGGGTTCCTCTCAGATCCATGACTTGCTTACTTTAGATTAGATTTTTTAGATTTTAGAATTCTTTATTGGCCAAGTGAATTTGTCTTTGGTGCATATGCTGTCAGTGTACATAAAAAGACAAGATACATTCGTTAAGAATCATAAGGTACAACACTTATTATTATTTTATTATTATTATTAGTCATATTTCTATGCCGACCACTCTCCCAGGACTCTGGGCAGCTTACACCAAAGACAGTATACTAAATAGCATATTGCCCCCAACAATCTGGGTCCTCATTTTACCCACCTCGGAAGGATGAAAGGCTGAGTCAACCTTGAGCCAGTGAGATTTGATCCACTGATCTGCTGAACTAGCAGTCAGCTGGAGTAGCTGCAGTACTGCACCCTAACCACTCCGCCACCTCAGCATCTCGGCACTTAATGATAGTCATAAGGTACAAATAAGCAATCAAATCATACTAGGAAACAATCAATATAAATCGTAAGAATACAGCAACAAGTTCTCACAAGTCCGGTGGCCCAAGAAGTCACACATATAATTGGCTACCAAGATGCACTAGAGATCTTGAGGTTGATAAAGTAGATCTCCTCTGGCACAGCAGAAGGCTCTGGGATATATATTTGGGTTGTAGAGAGGGGAGGAACATAGCACCATTTTTATCAAGGTGATTATAAACTCTGTTTGTTCTCTCCTGTTGAGTTCTCAGATGTCTATCTGCCAACTGATAAAAAGAGAGACTCTGATAAGCATAGAGAAATGCAAAATGTTTCCAAAAATATAAAAGAAGCATATCTATCCATGTCTGGAGGCGACTCAATAGAGCAACAACAACAAGATCTGTAACTCACGAGCAGAAACACTGAACCTCACAATAACTGTGTCTATATGGGAAGCATAGTTAATATCGACCCAGCTCCAACGTCAAGTTGACATCCGGCATTCTTACCACTTAGCCAACCAACCAAGCCAACCAACCACCTTGCCTCCAGGAATCCCATACAGATGGTGACCTAGAACCTGGCTGGCTGGAAAGGGATGGTTGATAACGTACTAATGAACTTGCTCTCTAGATTCGGTGTAATAGCCATTCAGGAAACCTGGTTAACCGAAGTGGATGGACCAGTACAACTGTCAGGATTCCAGGGATGGGCCTCCCCAGCAGGGATAAAATGCTTTGAAGTCTGCTGCCAGTTTGCTTCACTACAAGTTCGCTGTTAGTGCCCATGCGTGGTGCATGCCAATGTGCACTTTGCACACATGCGTACCGCAGGTGCTACCATGCAGCGCTGAAAAAGGAGGCTTAAGAAGCCTTTTCTAAGATAAGTAGAACAGTGGGGGGGGGACAGCTGTGCCGCATGATTTAGATTTTCTAGAAAGTAGGATTTTCAGCTTTCTACTGAATATAAATTATGCAGCACAGCTGATCATCAAAAATACCAGTTCGTCTGAACCGATAGCATTTTTTTTACTACCAGTTTGCCTGAACTGGTAGCTTTTATTACTACCGGTTTGGGCAAACCAGTCCAAACTGGTAGCATTTCATCCCTGCTCCCCAGCCCAAAAAACAAAGTGAAACCCTCTGGTGAGTTATCCATTCTTATAAAGCAAGAATTACAATAGCAGGGGGAGAAACTGCACAATGAAGACAAGTATTCATATTTCCTATCTTTTAAATTTGGATAAGAAGAGTTCGAGTTAATACTGGTGAATGTGTATATCCGTCACTGAATAAGTAAAAGACAAAGAGGTATTCAGAAAGGCATTTGGGAGAAGGGGTAAGTTATTTTCTGCAGTAAAATGTGTTAAATTAAATTCTTAAGAGAGAAAACCTAGACAGAGCAAACATTATAGACTATAGACTAGAGGATATAATGGAACTTAAGCTCAGGTAAACCAGCACATGATTGTTGCCTTCATTTTAAATTGTTGAGATGTGATGAATATTACTAAACAAATTGGTATCAATGTTATTCTGGCTGTTTTTATCTTTGGGACATGCAGAAGTGTTTGCTTGCATAACCCACTGTGTTGTCCTGTGATTCTTAAAACCACACAGAAGCTGATGGCAATTCAGCATTTGATTGTTTATCAAGGGTTTGATTATAGCATAGCAACTGGCCTGGATATCATACATCTGCAATATTAGTTAAGGAATGGACAATAAATCAACTAGACGGTTTCCCTGTTTGAAATTTGGCATTTATCACAATGGTTTTGCATGTATGTATGTTGTTTGATGTAGTTTTTTTTTCTTTATACAGATCTTTCTCTAATTATTAGTGTTTATCTTGAAGTAGTAACTAAATATTTATTTGTTTATTGGTGGTCTTCTTAATATCTAATGGGCTATTTTTTTCCCTCTTAATCTGAAGCTTCATTGGCATGAATGCAGTATCCTTTCAACTCTAACTTTTCTAAGAAGGTTAATGAAATTTGAAACTTTGTCTTCTTACCAAAGGTTTACTCAAGAAGTCATTTGAAGTTGACCAGAAAATTACAAAATAACTTACTTTGTAATTGCTTGACTAAAAATAATCTATCCTATTTCATACTTTTCTAAGAGTTGTGTTGCAATTTTAAGGAGCTTAGGTAAATCTGTAAGATGCATATTTAGAGTGAGAAGTACATATTTTAATAAGCATTTTATAAGATTTTTTAAAGGATGGAGCAATGAAGAAATGGAATGGATCTATCGGTAGACTAGAATTGTACACCTTTCCTAAAATTTGGTTTGGGATGTGATTGGGCAACTTGGAGAACAATCGACTTTAAATGATAAAATAAAAATATCAATAGCACTTAGACTTATATGCTATTTCAGAGTGCTTTACAGTCCTCTCTAAGTGGTTTACAGAATCAGTCTATGGCCCCCAACAATCTGGGTCCTCATTTTACCCACCTAGGAAGGATGGAAGGCTGAGTGAGTGAGCCTGGTGAGATTCAAACTGCCAAATTGCAGGCAGCCAGCAGGCAGCAGAAGTAGCCTTCAATACTGCACTCTAACCACTGCGCCATCAAGGCTCTAGTAGTCACTAATAAAGGAGAATATTTGTAGCTCAAAGTTGAATGAGGGGTCCTTGGTGTCTCTGAACTCCATTTGCAGAAATTTCATTACTCAAACTAGATAATATCATCAGTGCCAGTGATAACATTACCTAGTTTAGGTAATGAAATGTCTGCAAGAAAACAGCCAAGCTCAGAGAGCACCAAGGATCACTCAAAAGTAGTTTCCTTCTATTCAGGTGACAAATGCAAACTGAAATTGGCAAATACGAGCTTCACCCAATACCCAGAGGCAACAGCAAGATGAGTACAAAAACCGATATCCACCACAGCTCCAGGCGTAGGCAATGGAAGGAACAGTAGCAGTCAGTGTTTAAGGAGTTGATAGAGTAGTCAAAATGTTTCCACACAACAAATTAAAACAGTTCAAAGGTGGTGGTCTTGTTGGCAGTAGCAGCAGGCATCTTTGTACTTCAAAAATAGTACTTTTCTCAGTAAAATTGACATTCATCATAGACAGTGCACCTTGTTGAGAAGTTTTAGTAATCACATAGTGATGGTAAGTGTTAGATCAGGCGCAGGAAATGAAGACGTGACCAGCTCGATACATTTAGTAACTTATTTAGCTACAGTAACAAGACAAGACAAGACTGGCCGCGCGCTGCTGGAGCTCTCCTTATATTCGCTCCAGCAGTCGCACCGCCCCTGACAGAGATTCAAACTTTCCCGCCCGATGGCTGGCAGCCAATCCGGGCGGATGTCCTTGTAAGGACATAACACTCCTCCCCTCTTAGTCCCGGAACTGTCAATTTTCATTAATGAAAGTCACGTAATCACGCAGGTACGTAGGACGTCTCGGCACCCTAGTTGACCTGCGCAGTCTCACTTCTTCCTCGTTCACAACCTGGACGGACGGGGCTCCTGTGTCTCCTGGTTCCCTCCCCGGAACCGGGCTCGGTTCGGCTGGCGAGTGTGCGGGGTCACCCTCAGCGCCTCCGGCCGGACCGCAGACCTTGGATGGCTGGTTCTGGTGGTCTTCCTCCTGGCCTGTGGATCTATCGTCTCGTTGCAGTTGCTCAGTTCCGACCCGGGAAAAGCGTCTGAGTCTCGGTAAGTCCCAGGCTGTCACTTGCTCCTCCCTGGTCTCCCGGGCGCTGTGGTTCGGCTGCGGTTCGGCTCATTGTCGTCTGGGGGGTGGTTCGGATCGGTGCCCTCGGGTCCGGTCTGCCAGCTGTGGTGTTGGCTCGTGTCGTGCTGTCCGACCTCGCAGGGGTGGCGCAGGTCCCCTTGGTCAGGCTGGCGTTGGCCTACCCCATCAGGTTGGCGGTGGTCGACCTGGTCGGGATGTTGTTGTGGGGCTACCTCTGCGGATTGGTGGAGGTCTCCCCTGTCAGGGTGGTGCAGGTCTCCCTGGCCGGGTTGTTGTCGGCTTTCCCTTTGCCCTAGTCCCTGGTCTACCGCCGGTTGGTGACTGGGGTCATCTGGGTCGGGTTGTTGTTGCCGGGTTGTCTTCTGTGTTGGGTGGGGGTCCCCCTCACCGGGGAGTCGTGTGCCACCCTCACCCATGGGTAGTGGGGTGCCCATCTTGGCTGTGTCCCGGTCTACTTGCCTGGAGCGGAGGTCTCCCTGGCTGGGCTGGCGTCAGCTGCCTTCACTGGCGGGGTGCGATGCTTCCCCTCTGGGCAGGTCCCGGTCTACTCGGGGGCTGGGTTGGTAGTCCCTTGCCCTGTCATGCCGGGTGCCCACCTCGCTGGGTTGGTGTTGCCATCCCCCATACGGCTGGCCCCGGTCTACCGTGCTGAACTGTCGATGTGATAGTGCCTGGTAGTGTGCTTGGCCGGTGTTGTGGCCCCGCCCTCTGAGCCTGTCCCCTCGGAGGAAGAAAGCTCCGAGCATGAGGAAGAGGAGTCAGCCAGGCCTCCCTCTCCAGGCCCCTCCCCTCTGGCATTGTCTCAAGTGCCGGCTGAGGGAGAGGAGACAGCTGATTCGAGTCAAAGTGATAATGAAACATCATTCCTGGACGCACGCCTCCGAAGGCGTGATAAACGTTTGCAGCAGTTTAGGAGGCGTGCTAGGGATTAGGACTGAGTCACTGGACCACACCCCAGAGACTATATAATAGAGGGTAGTGGTCAAAGGATCCTTGTGACGAATAAAGCAAAACCTTGGACAGTCACTAAAGCCTCGTCCGGAACTGCTGGGAGGAATATTATTTCTGTTTGGACTTTCTTGAACGTTCGTATCTTATCTGTCTGTTTGTGAAAATAAAGACCCTTGGCAGACGGTGTGTCTATTGCTGCCAAGTTGGAGATAAGAACTGGGTGCGTTCCAAAGTGTTTCCTTAACCCTCGACTGGCTGTGTGTGTGTGTGTGTGGGTACGGGGACAGATCATCCGGCCTCGTTGGGGTGGCGGTGGTCTGCCTCGCAGGGGTGTGGTAGGCCTACCTTGTCGGGGTGTCGCAGGCCTACCTTGCTGGGGTGTTGTAGGCCTACCTCATCGGGGTGTTGTAGGCCTCCCTCGTCAGGCTGGTTTTCGTGCGCTCCCCCCACCTTTTCCGGAGCTGGTCGATGTGACGTCTACAGACCTGTCCATCTTCCAGCTCCACGGTGTAGGACTTCGGGCTGGTTGTGCTGTCTATCTTCCCCTTCAGCCACTTAGGAGAGCCATTGAAATTCAGTGCGAAAACTGAATCTCCCTTGCTGAAGGCGCGAAGCGGGCGGCTGGCCGTTGCGGTCACTTCTGGGCTGTATTGGGGGTGCAGCCGGTCCAAGGGTGACCTCAACCTTCTGCCCATCAACAGTTCGGCCGGGCTCTTGTGGGTAGTGGCCTGCGGCGTTATGTGCTGGGTGAGGAGGAAGTTGTCTATCCTTTCCTGCCAGTCTCCCGTGCCCATCTTGGTGAGTGCCTCCTTGGTGAGTCTCACCATCCGTTCCGCTTGTCCGTTCCCAGCCGGCCTGTGCGGGGCAGACAGGGCATGGCGGATGCCCAGTCTTGCCAGGAATGCTTCCATGGCCAGGGATGTGAGTTGGGGGCCGTTGTCGGAGACCAGCACATCCGGTAGGCCATGGGTGGCGAAGAGGCGGCGCAGGGCCCGGATCGTTGCTTCTGTTGTGGTAGATGCCATGGGTACCACCTCGAGCCACTTGGAGAAGGCATCTACCACGATGAGGAGGTGTCGCCCTTGCATCGGACCCGCAAAGTCGATATGGATCCGTGACCAGGGGTTGCTGGGGGTCTCCCACTTTGCTGTCTCGGTTTGTGGCGGCGCTGGGCGTACTTCTTGGCACGGGTCACATCTGGAGACCCACTCTTCGATGTCTCTGTCCAGTGAGGGCCACCAGACGTAACTCCGTGCCAGGGCCTTCATGCGGATGATGCCCGGATGCCCTTTATGTAAGGTCTCTAGGATCCGCCGTTGCAGAGTGCTTGGGATCAGCACCCTGTCTCCCCATAGCAAACAGCCCTTCATGGTGGACAGCTCCTTCTGCTTCCTGGCGAACGGGCTGAACTTCTCCTCCGTCTTCTCGGATCGCCACCCCCTGAGGATCCAGGACTTCACTTGGCGGAGTGTGGGGTCTTTTTGGGTGTGGACGGCCACATCTGCGGATGAGACTGGACAGCTGGCGTCGTCATCTATGTGGAATAGGTGGAGCGTGGGGGCTGGGTCTTCTACAGGATCCTTCAATGGGCATCTGCTCAGCGCGTCGGCATTTCCTATGGCTGTGCCTGGCTGGTGCACGAGCCTGTAGGAGTAGCCGGCTAGGAAGATGGCCCATCTCGTCATCCGTGGGGACATGAAGGTCGGGGTGGGTTGGTCGCCTGCGAGGAGCCCCAGGAGTGGCTTGTGATCGGTGACTATGATGAAACTCCTCCCGTAGAGATACTCATGGAATCGTTTCACTCCTGCAACGATGGCCAGGGCTTCTTTGTCCAGCTGACTGTAGTTGCGTTCCGCGCCGGACATGGTTTTAGAGAAATATGCGATTGGGGCTTCAGCGCCGTTGGGCAGTTCGTGGCTGAGGACTGCCCCCACCCCGTATGGCGACGCATCGCAAGTCAGCTTGATGGGGAGTGTCTCATTGTATTGGATGAGGACGCTTTTGGAAGTTAAAAGTCCTTTTATGGCTCGGAATGCTGCTTCCTCTTCTTGGCCCCACTTCCAGGAAGCCGCTTTCCCCAGCAGGCGGTGGAGTGGCTCAGCAACTGTGGCTTTCTGTTTGAGAAATATGGCATAGAAGTTAAGCAACCCAAGGAATGCCTGAAGTTCCGTTTTGTTTTTTGGGCTTGGAGCTTCATGGATTGCTTTCACTTTTGATTTGGTGGGGTGGATGCCAGTACTATCTATGAGATAGCCCAGGAACTCGACTTCCTGTACTCCTAGAATGCACTTATCACGCCTGACCCTCAAGCCCTTGGCCTTGAATCGCTGCAGGACAAGCCTGAGCCTTTCAAGGAGTTGTGCTTGTGAGTCTCCGGAGATTAGCACATTGTCAAAGTAAGGCACCACCCCTGGAACGCCTTGGAGAAGGCGTTCCATCATAGATTGGAAAATGCCGGGTGCAGCGCTGACTCCAAATTGGAGGTGGTTGCATTTGAATGCCCCCCTGTGCGTGACAATTGTTTGCGCCTCCGCCGTTTTTTCGTCCACTGGCAGTTGCTGGTAAGCCTGGGCCAGGTCCAGTTTCGCAAAAATTGAGCCAGTTCCCAGGGAATGCAGATGTTGCACTACTGGGACTGGGTATGCGCTCTGTGCCAACGCCTTGTTGATGGTACAACGGTAGTCGGCGCAGATGCGCACAGACCCATCATGCTTCAGTGGGGTCACAATGGGGGTCTCCCATGAAGCATGATCGATCAGTTCCAGGACGCCCTGGGCGATCAGCTTATCCAGCTGCTCGTCTACTTTCGGCCGCAGGGCAAAAGGAACCCGGCGGGGCTTTAGCCTAATCGGGGTGATTCCCTTGTCCAGATTAAAGGAGATTGGCCTTCCCACAAATTTCCCCATCTTACCATCGAAGACTTCTTTGAACTCTTCGATGAGGTTGTCGAGTTCATCCCTGTGAATTTGGTGGATGCCTCCGATGGATAGCCCCAGCGGCTTAAACCACTCCACTCCTAGCAGGTTCGGTCGGCTGTTCTCCACGACTGTGATGGGAAGCTCGCCTTGGAAGTCCTTGAAGGTGATGTGGATGGTGGTTCTGCCCAGGACTCCGATGGGGTTTCCGCTGAAATCCATGAGCCTCGACTTCAGGGGTTTCAGCTGGGTCTTCTTGCAGGATGGCTTTAGATGCTTCAGATGCTGCCAGTCCATGATGGAGTAGGCGGACCCGGAGTCTACTTCCATCTTGCACGGTGACCCCTCTGCCAACAGTGTCACGTGGAACTTGGTGGCCTCCTCGTCGTTCGTGTGGGCGATGGTGGTCTGGTGCACTGCTCTGCTGTGGGGATATTCCTCATCTCCGCGCCTGGACTGGTTCGAGGACCGTTTGGATGTCCTCTGGGTTTCTCTGCGGTTTTCGCGGAATCTTGGCCTGGGTGGTTCCGGGGCTGGATCTGCTGCTCTGCATGCCTCGGCGATGTGTCCCCTCTTCAGACAGCGGCGGCAGGTTGCGTCTCTCCATCTGCAGGTTGCCCTGGGGTGGTCGCCTTTGCAGCTGCCGCAACGTTCCCCCCGGTCGCCATGTTGGGGGTTTTCCTGCCTGGGAGGGCGGGAAACCTTGTGGACGGCCATTTCCTCATCAGACTTTGATGGCGTGGTCGAGTCATCTGATGAGTTCGGGCCGGACTTGTGGATCTTGTGGATCCCTCTTGCCTTCACCATCGCGGCGGCTGCTTTTTCGGACGTCTCGGCGGCTGTGGCTTCTTCGAGGACTTCCTTGAGTGGGATCCTCTTGCGGCTCAGGAACTTCTTCTGAAGACCCACATCCCGCATTCCGAAAACAACGCGGTCCCAGATGGCATTGTCCACGTTGTCGAATTCGCAATTGGCAGCGATTTGGCGAAGCGCTGCCACGAATTCTTTGATGGATTCACCTTCCCGTTGATTCCTCTGTTGGAAGGTGAACCTGTTGGCGATCGGGGTGCCTGTGGGTGCGTAGTGCTCCTGTAGGACTTCCTGCAGGTCATTCCAGGACATCTCCTCAATGTCCCTGGGCGCCACGAGGTCAATTGCTATTTCCAGGACATCGGACCCGCAGTGAGCCAGGAAAAGGGCTCTTTTTCGCTCGTCGTCGAGGTTCTGGTATCCATTCCCTCGCAGGAATTGCCGGAATCTGACCATATACGACCTCCATTTCTCTCATGCTGGGTCGAATGGGTTCAGCGAGGCAATCGGTGCTTGCGGGTTTGCCATTCTGAAGGTTGCTGCTGTTGAGTGACTTCAGCTCGGTTGGGCGATCGTGCCACGAGTCTTGCTCTCTTCTCTAGTCTCTCTTCTCTAGGTTCTCTTCTTTAGTCCTTTGTCGCCAGTGTTAGATCAGGCGCAGGAAATGAAGACGTGACCAGCTCGATACATTTAGTAACTTATTTAGCTACAGTAACAAGACAAGACAAGACTGGCCGCGCGCTGCCGGAGCTCTCCTTATATTCGCTCCGGCAGTCGCACCGCCCCTGACAGAGATTCAAACTTTCCCGCCCGATGGCTGGCAGCCAATCCGGGCGGATGTCCTTGTAAGGACATAACAGTAAGTGTTAAAGGAGGTGTAGGAAGGATGAACATGTATTAATGAGAAGCTCACATAACACTTGGCTTGTGCTTCAAAAAGCATTGGCCAAGACATTTGGAAACAACTTTCTGCAGATGTCAACTCAACAGGACAAACCAACATTATCTTAAGGCACTGCCCAGCAAGAATAAGGGAGAGGCCATGTACACTGAATCCAGAAGGCTAATAGGATCTGGGAAGATTCCTGTTCTGACTATGTCATCATCACAGTGGCTGCAGAAATACTAGTTAAGATGTGTACAGTATATGGAAGGCTATAACTATGGTGCTGGAGAAGACTCCTGCAAGTCCCTTGGACTGCAAGGCAATCAAACCGGTCAGTCCTAGAGGAGATCAACCCTGACTGCTCTTTAGAAGGCCAGATCCTGAAGATGAAACTCAAATACTTTGGCCACCTAATGAGAAGGAAGGACTCACTGGAGAAGAGCCTAAACCTGGGAACGACTGAGAGCAAAAGAAGAAAGGGACGGCAGAGAATGAGGTGGCTGTATGGAGTCACTGAAGCAGTAGGTGTGAGATTAAATGGATTCCAGAGGATGGTAGAGGACAGGAAGGCCTGGAGGAACATTGTCCATGGGGTTGTGATGGGTCAGACACAACTTCACAACTAACAATAATGGAAGGCTTGGAAAATGCCACTGCAATATTGGATGAGCCTCAGGATAAGAAAGGAAGCAATGTCCTCGAAGAATGGTTACTGTGGTTTTTTGAGCTGTAGATGACCTCTAAAGGGGGGAAGGAGATGACCTTGTAGAGGCTTTCCCCTCCCATTCTGAATTTTACTTTTTTTAAAAAAAATGCTGTGGAAATTTAACAATAATGTGCAAATTTGAGGTGGTTCCAAAGGTGTTTTTCAAAAGACAACTGGACTTTGTTTTTTCTTTGAAAACATTTCACTTCTCATCCAAGAAGCTTCTTCAGAAAACTGAAGAAGCTTCTTGGATGACAAGTGAAATGTTTTCAGTGAAAAAAACAAGGAAGTCCAGTTGCCTTTTGAAAAGCACCTTTGGACAACCATGACCTGAATGGCTGAGAACCTCCATAGACAGGTAGTATCCTCTTCTGCTGGGACTCACCTGTATGCCACCTGCAGCATTTGTCCAACTCTGCCTTAGTGACATTCTCCTATTCACGATGTACAGTATATGAATTGGAAACATACCCTTAGTAAGCTGGAATGTTGACTTTAACTGTGCTCAAATTCCCTTTCTCGTAGTTGACACAACATTGTAGCGGTAGATCTCTCTAACCCTTGCGAAACCAGTCAACCCTCACCGAAGGCTGGTGAGCCAACTAGGATTCCTGAAAATTCATTTAAAGCAGGATAACAAAGTGAGTGAGCCCATTGGATTAGCAGGAAGGGAGTTTGGCAACCTGGATGGAAGAGACTTCGAGAATGTTTGTGATCGCGTGTGTGTGCATGTGCAACGGAGCATCTGTGTATCAGGGATGAGAGGAACTTAAAACGATTCACTAGAAAGAATGTTTAAGTCTCAGAAATGGAGCCGGTGCCCCTTTTAAATGCAACCTCCAGATGGGATTTGGGCAGAGAAATCCCCTGCATATGCCTTGCATTTAATGTCTTCCTTTCACCTGCCTTGAAACACCTAACTCGTTTGTATTCAGATTCAGGCTCAAGTCAGAACAGAGCTTGGAAGGAATTACATTAGCTGTCTCCTGGGTATAAAAGCAGTGTGTGGTAAACCTCGAGATATTGAATGGATAGCACAGGAGTCACTGTGCAGTGTATAATATCATTTGTCCCTCAGGCAGTTCCCTGATGGGGGTGTTTAGGTTGCCAGGTAATTTCTCTCTCTCTCTCTCTCTCTCCCCTGCCTTAGTACTTTGATAAAAATGCTTAAGTATGCCCATTTCTCCTTTCTCTGTTGCTTAAAGCAAGATCCCTTTGGGCTCCTAGGGTGAAACTATTTTTAAATAATAATGTTATTAGGAAGTATTTAATCTGCCAACTAATAAAAAGAGAGGAAAGGAAGGTGGATGAGAACAACGGAGTTCAAAGTTACAAAAAAAGAAAAAACCTGCTTAGAGGCAGATTTTGAAGTTTTGATGGCCACACACACACAATCACATTTTGGGCACTTGGCAATGGGTTCACCTTTAGGGCCAGTTTGCTGTATACTGTAGTCACATGACCACAATATTTGATAGATTTTTTTTTTTAACAGTTTCTGGTGTTTACTTTCGGTTTCCGGCAAAAAAAAAGTTCACTGGGTAAAATGGATTTGGTTAATTATGGCCACCTTCGCTTTAACCACTGCTACAAAAAAAAATGGGTCTGGTTACATGATGCCTTGACTTATGGTGGCAATGGCTTGTGACTGTAATTCCAGGCTGAATTACAGTCGTAAGTTAAGGACTACCATACTGGATCTCACTAACCACTAGATGGCTATGAGGATATCAATTTGTTGCCCTCTAAAGTTCTTCTGGAGTTTTTGCAGCTGGTTTAGTCAGTTTTAAGGTGATGTCAGGCAAGACATGAAACCAATTGTGATTTTTAATTTCCTCTCCTAGAAGTAAATCCATTACAGCTCCTCTGGGTAAGAAGCAAGTGGATGTGTCCAAGGTTTCCACGTGTCCAAGATAGCACTGCACAAGGAAAGCATTTTAATTTCAGAATGAGCATTTCAGCTAGGAATATTTGCCTTCTCAACGCCTCAGGATGAGAGATAAAATTCTCCCATTTTCTTTTTTCAGCCTGCTAGCAGTTCCAACTTGCAAATGACGTCACAGCCCCAATTTGCTCCCAACAAAATAGTTTAGGGTCGGGTTGGGCAACTATGGCCCCCTTACAACCTGTGGACTTCAACTCCCAGAATTCCTGAGTCCTAACTCAGGAATTCTGGGAATTGAAAACCACAGGTTGTAAAGGGGCCATAGTTGCCCCTCCCTGTTTAGGACCTAAATATCTGAACAGTGCCCTACATTTCTACCTAATTGTTAAAATGTTTAACATTTTTAAGAAGTAATGTTCGGATGGATGGATGGATGGATGGATGAAGATAGATAAAAGATAGATAGACAGATAGATTGATGGATAGATGGATAGATGGATAGATGGGTGGATGGATGGATGGATGATAGGTAGGTAAGTAGGTAGATCAGTCAATAAATGATAGATGGATAAATAGATGATAGATAGATAGTATCCTGGATACGCGGCTGTCTTTAGACGATCATATGACGGCCGTGGCCAGGGGGGCTTTTTATCAGGTTCACTTGATTTCCCCAATCCCTTTCTGGATTGGGACGCCTTACGCACGGTCACTCATGCCCTTGTCACTTCCCGTCTGGACTACTGTAACACTCTCTACAAGGGGCTCCCCTTGAGGAGCACCCGGAGGCTCCAACTGGTCCAGAACGCGGCCGCGCGAGTGGTTATGGGGGTGACCTGTTGCTCCCATGTAACACCTCTCTTGCGCAAGCTGCGCTGGCTCCCAGTGGTCTTCCGGGTGCGTTTCAAGGTGCTAGTCACCATCTTCAAAGCGCTCCATGGCTTAGGACCGGGATACTTACAAGACCGCCTTCTGATACCGCATGCCTCCCACCGCCCGATACGCTCCCACAGAGAGGGCCTCCTCAGGGTGCCGTCGGCCAACAATGTCAGCTGGCGACCCCAGAGGGAGAGCCTTCTCTGTGGGGGCTCCTGCCCTATGGAATGAGCTGCCCCCGGACATAAGGAGGATCCCCGACCTCCGCATCTTCCATTGTGCGCTGAAGACTTTATTGTTTCAGCAAGCCGGCCTGACCGAATGAATTAACTTAAGTGGGTTTTAATGGTTTTAAAGGGGTTTTAGCTAGAGGTTTTAAATATGGCCAATGCTTTAAATTATTTAAATTGTTTTTATTTTTTGTGTTGGTATTATTTTAAAATGGCTGTACACTGCCCTGAGTCCTTTGGGAGAAGGGTGGTATAGAAATATAAATAATAATAATAATAATAATAATAATAATAATAATAATAATAATAATAATAATAATAATAATAATAATAAAAAGCAAAAGCAATGGTGCAAAGACAGTCAAGAAAAGTGAAGAACTGGAGTGCACCTGGATCGGATGAGCTGCATGGCTTCTGGTTAAAGGCACTTACAAGTCTGCACAAAAGATTGGCAACCCAGATGAACCAGATCCTAAAAACACCTGAAAATGATGGATGGATGACAACTGGAAGGACATTTTTGATCCAAAAAGATAAAGAAAAAGGAAAGGACCCTGGAAACTATAGGCCAATCACCTGCTTGCCAACAACATACAAGCTTCTTACTGGTATCATTGCAAACCAAATCTATGGATACCTGGAAAGAAATAACTTGCTTCCTGTAGAACAGAAAGGATGCTGCAAAAACTCAAGAGGAACAAAAGATCAATTGCTGATCGACAAGCTAATCCTAAAGAACTCAAAGAAAAGACGAACCAACCTGTTCATGGCTTGGATAGACTATAAGAAAGCATTTGATTCAGTTCCCCATAGCTGGATCAAGAAATGCCTGGAAATATTAGGCATCAGCAGCAACATACAAAAATTCATGGAATCTTCAATGAACCTCTGGAAAACAAAACTTATAGCTAATGAAGAAGAACTGGGTGAAGTTGAAATTAAACGAGGCATTTTCCAGGGCGATTCCCTTTCACCCCTACTTTTTATACTCTCAATGCTACCACTGACAATCATTTTGAAGAAGATGAACTGTGGATACAAACTTGCAAAGAAAGGACTGAAAATCTCGCACTTGATGTACATGGATGATTTGAAGCTGTTTGGTAAAACAAAAGCTGAACTGAATTTATTAATTGAAAACACAAAAGAATTCAGCCAAGACATTGGTATGCAGTTTGGAATTGACAAATGTGCAACAATAGCAACCAAAGCAGGCAAGATCATAAAAGAGGATGGAATAGAACTAGAAAATGAAGAAATGATAAAGGCAGTAAAATCAGAAGAAGGCTACAAGTACTTGGGGATTTTAGAAGCCTCTGATTTAATGCATAATAAAGTCAAGGAATTAACTTCAGCCAAGTACATTCGGCGAATTCGTAAGATATTAATGTCCAAATTGAGTGGAGGAAACATCATAAAAGCCATAAATACCTGGGCTATACCTGTGATTAGATACTCTGCAGGAATAATTGACTGGACCCAGATGGAGTTAGACAATTTGGACAGAAAAACAAGGAAGCTTATGACAATGAATCATGCCTTGCACCCTAAAAGTGATGTTGACCGATTATATTTACCAAGAGCAGAGGGTGGTCGAGGACTCCTACAAATAAAGCAGACTGTGGAAGAAGAAAAATGCAGCTTGAATGATTACATCCAGAAAAGTGAAGAACCAATGATTAAGGAAGTAAATAAAGAAGGCCTTTTAAAGACAACTAAAACAAAAGCAGAATATAAGAAAGAAGTAATTGAGCAGCGAGCTGAAAATTGGAAACACAAAGCTCTGCATGGCCAATACTTGAAAAGTATTGAAGGCAAAGCTGACCAGAAACTAACTTGGAACTGGTTAAGATCAGGAGTACTGAAAAAAGAAACAGAAAGCTTTATTTTGGCAGCTCAAGAACAAGCCTTAGCCACAAACTGTATGAAGGCAAAAATTCAACATGTTACCACCAACAGCAAATGCCGCCTCTGCAATGAGAAAGATGAGACAGTCGACCACCTGATCAGTGGGTGCAGCAAAATTTCACAAACTGACTACCTACAACGCCATGACCGTGTTGCTAAAATCATTCACTGGAAATTGTGCCAGAAGTTTGGATTTGAGTACAGCAAAAACCACTGGGAACATCAGGTTGAGAAAGTTTTAGAGAATGAGAAACTCAAGATCTTGTGGGACTTTAGGATTCAGACTGACAGGCACTTGGTCCACAACACACCTGACATAACAATAGTTGAAAAGAAAAAAGTATGGTTCATTGACATTGCAATACCTGGTGATGCACGAATTGAAGATAAGCAGCAAGAAAAAATCACAAAGTACCGGGACTTACAAATTGAAGTTGAGCGACTGTGGAAAAAGAAATCGTGTGTTGTCCCGATTGTAATTGGAGCCCTCGGAGCAATACCCAAAGGGCTACCCCGCTATTTAGAAATTCTAAATTTGCCGGACTTGAACATTTTGACTCTACAAAAAACCACCTTACTCGGAACAGCTTACATCCTCCGACGATATCTTAACAGTTCCTAGGTCCTTGGTTAGGACTCGAGCTGCTGAGCTATGAACCAGCCTCAAAGGCTGTGAATCTCACTAAAGATTAACCAATAAATAATAATAATAATAATAATAATAATAATAATAATAATAATAATAATAATAATAATAATAGATAAATCAGTCAATAGATCAGTCAACAGACTGATGGATGGATGGATGGTTAGGTCAATAAGTGGTTCCCTTTGGAATGGTCCCTGCTGCCAGAAGTTCAATTTTCTGAGCTGATTGATTGATCTGATTGGGAGAAGATCTTCCGAAAGAAATGTGTTTTGGCACTCAACACCATCCAAGTTTAGAAAAATAAAAACGATCTTGTATCACGAAGCTTGAGAGGTCTCCTGAATGTATAAAGGGAGAAAAAAAATGGGTACTTGACCTGCAATATCCTATGCACATCTGTTCAGAAGTATTTTCCATTAAATTCAATGGCACTTATTCCTAAGTAAATCCCTGCTGGATTGCAACCTTCTTGAGAGGATTGATTGAGCGTAAGATTTCATTTTTTTTTTTTTTTTGAAAGCCAGTCTTGAAAGATACTGCCTGGTTTTAATATGCTCTGTTTGGATTTGCCTTATGAACCCAGCAACATAGTATGGCTTAATGCAGTTTTCCATAATCTGGGGACCTCCCAACCCCTCTGTTGCAGAAGAGAAGAGAAGAGAAGAGAAGAGAAGAGAAGAGAAGAGAAGAGAAGAGAAGAGAAGAGAAGAGAAGAGAAGAGAAGAGAAGAGAAGAGAAGAGAAGAGTTGGAAGGGAACTTGGAGGTCTTCTAGTCCAACCCCCTGCTCAGGCAGGAAACCCTACACTACTTCAGACAAGTGGTTATCCAATATCTTCTTAAAAATTTCCAGTGTTGGAGCATTCACAACTTCTGGAGGCAAGTTGTTCCACTGATGAATTGTTCTCACTGTCAGGAAATTTCTCCTTAGTTCTAAATTGCTTCTCTCCTTGATTAGTTTCCACCCATTGCTTCTTGTCCTGCCTTCAGGTGCTTTGGAGAATAGGTTGACTCCCTCTTCTTTGTGGCAGCCCCTAAGACATTTCAAGGAGTTGAACTTTATTCTTTTGCAGAGAATGAGATTGACATGGCTAGTTTAACATGTTCTGCGAGTCCAGCCAATCGTGACTGATTCAGTGAGGTTGCATTAAACAAACTATCACTTACTGGTCCATCAACTGGGATTATTGAATTTACAGAGGGCATCCTTGAAGAAAAAAAAATTAACTCCTTTAATGCATCTCTTAAGTAAAAGTATGCTAGACTTTCTGATCCCCCAGCTTCTCAAAAAGAGCAAATTCCTAGGATTTTGAGCCTAGGATTCCCCACCCCCACCCCCACCCCCCCCATCCCATCCCCCCCAATCAAAACCTGAACAAATCCAATAAATATGGAAATCAACTATCATACCGGAGTAACCATTTCAACCCTCCTGAGAGATCTGTTCTCAGCTTCCTCTCACTTCCCCCCTGCTCCAGCCCTTGCTTCTTCTCAGCTTCCAGTTTAACATGAATTGCAACTGTCTTGCCTAATGAATGCAATTTACCTGCTCCCTTCCTCCCTTTACTCAAGAGCAATACATAGCTGGACTCCTGGGACCAATTTTCTTCCATTACCTTCAGCTGAGCTGAGAGCTGCTGCCAAAGCTAGATAAATACAAGCGTTCCTTTTCATACTGTATTTGTCGAAGGAAGGGGGAAATTGAGTTCTAACCATGCCTAATGAACAGCCAGGCGATACTTGGATTATCATAATATATAAATGCTCTGGCTTTCTTCAAGGTAATATATGTACTAGCTCCTCTGGTCTCCCCCAGTACACAGGGATTTTCAAAGCTGAAGCTGGGCTGCAGGAAGTCTTGGCAGCCTTATCGGGCTGAAAAAGGAAACTGCAGCCATTCTTCTTTTATCAGCTTTTTCACATGGGCCGGCCTGCTTGTTTGGGCGAATATGAGTCCTCGTCTAAAGCAGGACCTTTCCCTGCCAACTTTACTAATTCATTACGAGAGTGAAAAGGGGAGAAAGAAAAATAATACTGAGGGAGAAAAATAATACCCTGCCTAAACAGTTCTCCAGTTTCTTTTAAAAAAAATGTTTATTGAGAGAGAGAGAGAGAGAGAGAGAGAGAGGGGGGGGAGGGAGGGAGGGAGGGAGAGAGGGAGGGAGAGAGAGAAAGAGAGAGGGAGGGAGGGAGGGAGGGAGGGAGAGAGAGAGAGAGAGAGAGAGAGAGAGAGAGAGAGAGAGAGAGAGAGAGAGAGATCTACAATTAATATACTAGAGCAGGGGACTAGAGCAGTAATGGGAAACCATTTTGGCATTCAGTGCCCAAACCGGAACACACGTGCATGCACATGTATGTGAATGTGCCAGAGCACCGGAAACCCGAAGACCAGCTGGTTGGCATGCACATGCCTGTTTTTTGGCCATTTTCTGGGCCATTTTCCAGGCTGTTTTCTGAGCCAAAAATGGCCCGAAAATGGCCTGCTCCGGCGCCTGCGAAAACCAGCTGACCACATGCATGCCAGAAACCAGAATAGCAGCTGGTGAAGGCATGTGTGCCCACAGAGAGGGCTCTGCGTGCCACTTCTAGTACACATGCCCAGGGGTGGGTTCTAAGTTTCTTTACTACCGGTTCTGTGGGCGTGGTTTGATGGTCATGTGACAATTCTTTAGGATTTAGCAGAGGTACTGGTCTACCAAGCTTTTAACTGCTTGCAGAGCTGTACCAGTCTACCCATTTGTTCTTGGAGCGTTCCAGTCTACCCATTTGTTTTTGGAGGCACCAGTCTACCCTTTTTTGGGGGAAGGCACCGGTCTACCCATTTGTTTTTCGAGCGCACTGGTCTACCACCACACTGCCTTTTAACACTGATCAGCTGTAGGGCGGCCCTTTGAAGCCCCACGGCAAGAGTTTAAACAGTTTTTTTCCTTCTAGCCAATCAGCTGGGACTTGGGGGGGCAGCGAATAGATTGGGGGTGGGGCCAAATAAAAGGTAAGAATAACACGGGGGGGCGGGGGGGCCCAGCTCCTGAACAAAGAGAACCAATTAGGTGACGTCATATCATCACCGCTACCAGCTCGGCGGAACCGGGAGGAACCCACCACTGTGCATGCCATAAGTTCACCGTCATGGTACTAGAGTGATGAAGAACCTTTGGGACTTAGACTGTCATCCTTCAAAACATGCCTAACTTAACTCTGCTGGTATGTCACACAAACACACCAACACAAACAAAAGAGAAACAATTCCCTACCTCTCTCCTTCCCATTTAAGCCAGGCTGAACAATGGGCACTTGGCCTGAAGCAGAGGTCTGGGTCATACGAGGCATTGGTTCTTCAGAGAATGTTCTTCTGCAGCCTCCAAAAAGCATAGGAAAGCATGCTCCATTCTCACATGATGTTGGAGGCTCCAGAGAACATAGCCCTCTCATACAACTTCCAGTTGTCCTATGAGAACATATCAGGGGTGAAATCTACTTACCGTATTTTTCAAAGTATAAGACGCTCTGGACTATAAGGCGCACCTACCTTTTTTGGTGAGGAAAACAAGAAAAAGTAATCTGCCTCCCAGCAATTTTGCCTCGTTGCAGCAAACAGCAAACAGCCTGCTTTACTTTCATTTTCGTTTTCAGCATCGCTTGATTAGCACAAGAAAAAAAAAAATCTGCTCCCAGCAATTTACCTCCTTGCAGCAAGCAGCAGAGGCCCGTGCAGCAATAGGCAATGGCAATCCCTGCAGCCTGAAACAGCTGAGAGTCAGGAGGCCGATGGACAATCAACTTGTGCTAATTAGGTTGTGTTGAAGCTGAAATGGGCTGTTTCTTCTTGCTGCTTGCTGCAAGGAGGTAAATTGCTGGGAGGCAGATGCCAAAGGGTGGGGGCCAGTGGGTGGGCGGGGCTACATTCGCTGTATAAGACACACCTAAATTTTCACCCCCTTTTAGGGGGGGAAATGTGCATCTTATACTCCAAAAAATACAGTACCTTCCCTACTGGTTTGGAATTGCACATGCCGTGCACGTCACCTGCATACACGGATCCTCTGCACATGCACAAACCCTTCTGTACATGTGCAGAGGGTAAAAAACAGGTTACTTCCTGGTTAAAACCTGGTTGCCATTCACTGGGGGGGGGACACGGATGGATGGGGGAACTTAGGAATGTGGTGCCTCAGTTGCTAGTCAAAACATCTACCAGCAGGCATGTAAACCAAGTGTCAACTCACAAAGCATCCCTGGCCTGCTCTTGAGTTGTCATAGGCCAGGGGGGATGGGAAACCGGCGAAATGGCATGGCAGCCAAAAACAGATGCACATTCCATGCTTCTCTCTCTCAAGGCTGTATCCCAGGGTTACCTACAGCAGCCGGAGGGGAGTGACTTCTACAACCCGCGAAACCCCATTGACAAATGTGATTGATGACACACCCTGGGGGGAGGGGGGAAACAGGGTCATAATTGGGGCGTAAATTACATAGGGTCAGAGCTGACTTTACTTGGAAACGTGCCGACCTGAATAAATAGCTGGATTTCTTTTGAAGCTTGGCATGAGGCTCATGATTTAATTAGGGTATCCATCTGAACCCTGACACCAAGGCCATGCCAACGGAGCTGAGCGGGAAGCTGTGGCTGACTTGATTGGCCCATATGATCTAAAGGATACAGGGGTGAGGTGGGGAAATCCTATTCTTTTAACTATCCACGAGCATGGGAACTATTTAGAGCTAGCTTCACCTATCTAAATGCGACATGATGTACTCAATAAAGGGCTTCTTGAAGCTGATCAACCTGTCAGTGTCTTGATTGCCTGGAGTTCATTATTTGGAACGATGACATTCTGTAGGTGAGAAACCAGTGAGGCCACAGAGAAACGGTGGTACAGAAGACCGTGATACCCTCATGCGCCCCCTAAGCCACTTCACAAGTAGAGAAGACCACTCTACTCCACTCGTGAGAATTTCTTTTGTCCTGGGGGAAAAAAGATTCAAATATTTTTTTCCCCCATTAAACTGAAGAATGTTTAGGATAAATGCTCAGCACCACACTAAATCTACCTCTATTAGCTATAAAAATAATAAAACCACTAAGAAGCCGAAGCTGGGAGATATATGAGATTTTTGTTGCTGGCATTAAATCCATCCAAGTATGTCCCTTATATTTTGAGAGTGGTTTACAGCTATTAGACGACCTTCTCTCTCCTCCTTCTCCTCCTCCTCCCTTACAGTTATTCAGTCGACAGGAGGCTGCAGAGCTCTGCTGTTTGGAATCAGTCTCAAGCCGGAGACTGAAAGCTGAAGGCATTTTTTTCCACTACTACAGGTTGCAGGGACCAGCTAGTACCACTTTGGGCAAAGAAAAAAAAAATCATAGATTTACAGAGCGGGAAGGGACCTTGTAGGTCATCTAGTCCAACCCCCCACCCAAGCAGAAGACCCTATACCATCCCAGACAAAAGACAGTTCAGTCACCCCTAGTCCAAGTTTCCAATGATGAAGCTCCCACAGCAGGGGTGAAATCCAAAAATTTTTCCCTATCGGTTCTGTGGGCGTGGCTTGGTGGGCATGGTGTGGTGTGGTGTGGATTGGTGGGCATGGCAGGGGGAAGGATACCACAAAATCTCCATTCCCACCCCACTCCAGGGGAAGGATACTGCAAAATCTCCATTCCCACCCCACTCTGGGGCCAGCCAGAGGTGGTATTTGCCAGTTCTCCAAACTACTCAAAATTTCTGCTGCCGGTTCTCCAGAACCTGTTAGAACCTGCTGGACTTCACCCCTGTCCCACAGCTTCTGAAGGCAACTTCTGTTCCATTGGTTGATTGTTTTCACTATCGGAAAAAATTCTCCTTATTTCCAGGTTGAATCTCTTCTTGATCGGTTTCCATCCATCATTCCTTGTCTGGCCTTCAGGTACCTTGGAAAATAGCTTGACCCCTTCCTCTCTGTGGAAGCCCCTCAAATATTGGAACCCCACTTTCAGGTCTTCCCTGGTCCTTCTCTTCACTAAACAAGCCATGCCCAGTTCCTGTAACTGTTCTTCATATGTTTTATCCTCCAGTCCCCTCATCATCCTCGTTGCTCTTCTCTGCACTCTTTCTAGAGTCTCAACATCTTTTTTTATAGTGTGGTGACCAAAACTGGATGCAGTACTCTAGGTGTGGTCTTACTAAGGCTTTATAGAGTGGTATTAGTACCTCTCTTGATCTTGATTGTATCCCTCTGGGTATTCCACCCTTAGATTGACAGGATCTCAGCTCTGTACAGACAGTCCTCAACATACAATCATTTGTTTACTGGCTGTTAGAAGTTGCAAAGGCACTGAAAAAGTGACTTGTAATCGTTTTTCAGGCTTACAACTATTGTAGCATCTCCAGAGTCACATGATCAAAATCTAGATGCTTGGCAACTGGCATGTATTTATGACAGTTGCAGTGTCCCAGGGTCACATGATTCCCTTTGGCAACCTTCAGACAAGCAAAGTCAATGGGGAAGCCAGATCCACTTAACAACCATGTTACTAACTTAATAAGTGCAGTGATTCTCTTAATGACTGTGGCAAGCAAGGTCATCAAATGGGGCAAAATTTATTGAATAGCTGTCCTGCTTAGAAGCAGTAATTTTCAGCTCAATTTTGCTCGTATGTAGAAGACTACCTGTTGTTGTGGCCCACCAGCAGCCAGCAGAGCTGGCAGCAGATACGGACAGTGAGGAGGTTGGGGAGGAACGTGGGCAGTCCTGGAGTCTGGGGAAGGCTCGGACGAGGGCTCTGAATCGGAGGCAGAGAGGGGGCCAAGCCCATCTGGTAGTTCTTTGCTGCCTCCGGAGTCTCTGGAGTCTGACATCAGCAAGGCAGAAGAACAGTGTGAGCCTGTTCCCAGTGTGTGCATGAGCAGAGATGCCAGGAGGCAGGAACAATTAAGAAAACAGGGTTGACTTGGGAGTAAGGCTTGGAGATGATTGGCCCTTCCCGTAAGTCATAAAAGAGAAGCAAACGGGACGTGAGCTTTTGCAGGAAGCAATTAGTTCATCTGGTCAGTAAAAGCTGTGGAAAAGTTCTGTTTGACTCTGTGCTAAGTTTGGCCTTGCCCTCCATGTGGCTACTAGTTCCCTGGCAACATTCCAATGGAGATAAGGTGAGTGTTTGTAAACACTCCCCTGCAAGACTGTTTGAGAAGCCTTTCAGACTGGGTATGACAATAATTCACAACCGTTTGGATTAAAGAGGTTTGCCAGGACTAAGTTTGTGCTGTTTACTTTCTAAGGAAGCCTCGGTCAGAACACCTGTATTCTGTTATGGTTCGATCCAGAGGGAGGGAGCAAGCAAGCAAGCAAGATTTGTTGGGATTGGGTCCTCAGGCTATGTTAAAGTTCTTTCTCAAGTGCCTGTCAGGCCCTCACAAACTGTCACCAGACTGAGTGCAATCATAATTTCTACCCTACTTAACTGCTGCAATCTATGTCCTCTAAATCAGAGGTTGGCAGCATGGCTTCTAAAGTCTCTAACAGGTCCACAGATACCTTCTACACTGTTTTCTAGGTCTTTACTGCCCATGTTTTCTTTGATTTTTTTTTCCTTAAAAGAAACAAGTGATAAACTGAAGATGCTCCAAGTCAGTTTCCAAGATCATAACAATACATCTTCTAATCATAGAATATCCAGAACGGTATGGTGGCCTAGAGGTGGTGCTCTTTCACCTCACAATCTGGAGATGTGAGTTTGATCCTAGGTAGCATCAGTTACTTCTCTCTCTGGGTGCAAAGGGAAAATATCTGCTGTGAACTCCACATAGGCGTCAGGAAGGGCATCCAGACAGTAAACGCTCAGCTCCATTCAGTTACCCTGACTCCACCCAGATGCAAAAGATTACAGGGTCATTTGAAGGGGGAAAAAAATCATAAAAGATGCAAATAGGGGATTTGCAGCCCTGTACTTTCTTGGTTATATCAAAGTTGTTTACTTGTGATAAATCATTCTGTTGCAGGACCCAATCTGGGTCGGTCACTCCTGACTCCTGAAACTACAAAAAAACTGGATGGCAACTTTAGAATAGAATAGAGCTGGAAGGGACTTTGGAAGTCTAATAGTCCAGCCCTCTGCTCAAGCAGGAGAACCTATACAATCTCAGATTGCTCAGTCTCTTCTTAAAAACCTCTAGCGATGAGGTTTCTGGGATTTAGCATCTTAGCATCTAAATTTAAACTTAGCATCTAAATTTCTATCAAGGCTTTGGTTATAGCAAAACATTAATTTTGAACTTAATATATATATTAGTCAAAGGCAAATTGTGTGGTATTACTGATTGGCTAAAAGATTTAGTGGTCTTTCTTGAGATGATAGAAAATCATTCTGCTCTGTAATTGTAAGTCTTCCTTCAGGAAGGAAGATTGGTGAGATTTGCCATCATTGGACAGAAGCACTTCAGCTTTAATTGGCATTAGATATGGGTCATATACTTGAGAACTAGTTAAGTGTAATAGTTAAGTATACTGGGATAGAACATTGGGAGATTATGAATTATGGTTCTATCAAGCACAAAGTAAGATTTGGAGACAGTCCCTCTTTCTCAGCCCTAGGAAAAATAACAACAGTGAATTAATTTTTTTAAAATGATATTTTTATTTATTTATTTAGTTTGTTGATCATGTCCTAGGTAACAGGTATAAGTATAAACATGGACATGAACAAGGAATGAGTATGAATAAATGGGGACAGTAGGACAGGGACGATAGGCACGATGGTGCACTTATGCACACTCCCTTTATGGACCACTTAGGAATGGGGTGCAATCCATGGTAGATAGTTTAAGGTTGAAGCTGTGGGGGTTTGAGGATGTAACAACAGAGTCAGGTAGAGCATTCCAGGCATTGACCATTCTGTTGCTGAAGTTGTATTTTCTGCAATCAAGTTTGGAGCGGTTTACCTTGAGTTTGTATCGATTGTTTGCTCGTGTATTTTTTAGGTTGAAGCTGAAGTAGTCATTGACAGGTAGGACACAGTAGCAGACAATTTTGTGTACTATGCTTAGGTCAGACCATAGGTGGCATAGTTCCAGGTTGTCCGAGCCCAAAATTTTGAGCCTGGTGGCATAAGGGATTCTATTGTGAGCAGAGGAGTGGAGGACTCTTCTCGTGAAATACTTCTGGACCCGCTCAATTGTATTAATGTCAGATATACAGTGTGGATTCCAGGCAGATGATCTGTATTCAAGAATTGGTCTGGCAAAGATTTTGTATGCTCTAGTTAGTAATACAATGTTACCAGAGAAAAAGCTTCACAAAATTTGGTTAACAACACTTAATGCCTTTTTGGCAATGCTGTTACAGTGAGCTCTGGTGCTTAGATCGTTTGAGATGAGTACTCCTAGGTCCTTGACAGAGTTGCCAAGAAAACTGTATGAAACTGTCCATGTATGAACCCAACCAGAAGTTAGCCTAAAAGAACAAACAGCAACAAGGGACCAACTTAAACTTTTGGAGACCAGACCTGAAAAATCTTGCTTATAACACCATCCAGGTAATGATCAACCCAGCTGATAGCTTTAGACTATGTTTGTTCAGTTCTGGGTCAGTCACATTTCGCCAGGAGATAAATCAATAGCCAGCTCAATGGACAGGGTTGGGTTGCTCCACAGCCTTGCTCAGAAGGTCAAGGTAAGACTTCAGGCTTAGCTAGCAGAGCAATGGGATCTTTCATCAAAGCTCTAGGAAGGTGAAGAGGCCTTAGCTATAATTTGTAAGGAGCGTATGACTAGCATAACCTCCATTACCAAAAGTGCGGAATGGTAAATTTCATTCTCTGCGTTCATAGATCTTATTTTATGCCTGTTTTGTTTTATTTCACATAGATGGGGAAAGGGAAGCAAGGAACTGGATTTTTCTTCATGACGCCAGAGGCCGTACAGGAAGGCAGAGAATTCAGAAAATTTAGAAAAACGGCCAATGTTTTTTTTTTTTTAAAGAGTCTCACTGTGGGGGCCTAAGACATCCTGTTGAGCCTTTCTGGAGTTTGTGGATGAAAAGAAATCTTATGAAATCTAAGTGATAATTCTATGATAAGAAAACTTAAAAGACTCAGTAGGGAAGAAGGATCAGAAATGCTAATTGGAGTAAGTTTAGGTTGTTCTGCCTGTTCCTGATCAAATAGGAATAGAACTGTCAGATATAAATGCCTTATTCTCCAATGTGTAAATAGTATATGAACGGGGTATCAGGGGTTAATTTATTCTTCACTCCTTAATGTATTCATAATTCACCACTCCCACATCTAGCTCCTCCCATTGTATATATAAGGAGCTGCCTGCATCTTTTTCCTTGCTTCTATCTGTGAATATTCAGTGAATATAGAATGCCTGCTGTAAATAAAAGAAAATATATTCAAGCCTCTAACTCTCACTAATCTTATTGAGTCTGATCCTGAAAATATTGCAACAAGCTGGTAGCAGAGGATGGTTAATTGACTCAATAAAAACTTAAAAATGTCTAAGAAAGATAGGCCCAACACCAGGGCATACAGCAAAGAAATGGAAACAGAACAAGAAATAATCAACGAATCCACAAACGCAATTTCGAGAGAATCCGAAGAATACACCACTGAAGACGAAGAAATTATAGATGAAAATGATGACCAGGAGGAAATCGAAATAGAGAATAACGAACTCAGGTCAGAAATATTAAAACTATTAAAGAGCCAGAAGAACGATGAAAGCCTCATCGCGAACCTCCAAGATATGCTGAAGAACAGCGGAGCAGCGAGAGAGAAAAACATCACTAATGAAAAGTCTAAAGACCCAAAAACAGTGAGTGATATGACTGCAAAAAAAAATATTGTGAAGAAGAAAAACGGTGATCCAGCGCGAAATTTTGAATGGCAGCCATCTTGGTTTCAACAGGCCTCCAAGGTGAGCGAAGCAGAGCCAATCAAAAAGCTCAATTCAAAATTTCTGGCGCGAAAAACGTTATCAGACAACGAAAATGAAAAAGAAGATTCAAACTCCTCAGAAGAATCAGAATCAGAAAGTGAAGGTGATTCAACAAACTACCAAATAAAATCAGCAATGAAAACGCTTTTTGCTGCATTTGGGCCAAAACTAAAAATTACTAAAAAGCTAACGAAGAAGCGAGCGAGCAAGCCAATGCTTCAAGACCTGCCCGCTCCCATCCTGACTACGAGAGGGCCGACGCCCGAACCCAGAGAGCCCTGCCGATACCGCCCCACGCCACAGACCGAAGCAAGCACCAACGCCCTCAGAAGAAAAGGAAGAACAGCCGCCGTCGTCAGGACTCCCAAAATCGAACCAGAGACCGATTCATCTGAGGAGGAGCGGAACGAGCGAGCCGCGGTGAGGAGAACCTTTCACGACAACTCCAAGGAAGAAATGGACAACGCGCATGCGCAAGACTACGCAGACGGCCCGGGAAGACATGAACTGGCGAGGAGACCGTGCAGGCTCGTTGCGAGCATCCCCATGCCGTTTTGTAACTTTCTGCAATTACGAGACCACGGACTACCTCAGGTTGTAAGTAATGGACCTAATAATGTCGGAAATTTACCCAGTGACTTCCCAAAGTTAAGGGTAGATGGCATTAATTTGCAAGAATGGTATCAACAGCTCCAGGTTGTCTTTATGAAGGAAAACTTACTGTTTTTTATCACTAGTCCCCCAAAAAGACCTTGGACTCTAAAAATAGATTGTTTACACCATAGAGCATTTTTCTTATTAATATCTAGTGTGTCTCCTGCAATGTATCACAGCATTAAGCCAAATCTGACTGTTTCAGAAATTATTCAATGCATGTTTAATTTGTTTCACAGTGACAGTGTAGCTACCACCACAAGGATGTCTAAAGATTTCTTTTCATCTAGGATAAAACCAGGGATTTCCATAAGTGAGCACTTAATATCTTTAAACAAAATAAGAGCTGAGCTGCATTTGAGGGGGGAGGTGATTTCAGACCAAACAATGAAAAGTGTTATTATCAACTCACTTGATCCATCATGGGACAATTATATAACACATTTAGACACAATCAATCTAGGATACTTATCCATAGAAAGTCTATCCAATAAATTAATAACAGAAGACAATTCAAGAAGGAATCGTTCTAACAATCACATAGAACACAAACCATATAGGAAAGTAGCTTTCCAAGAAAAATATAATGAAACATTTAAATGTCATAACTGTGGATCCAGGGAACACAATAGGAGAGATTGCCCCAAGATTTCAAAAGAAAGACATAGGTCAGAATATAGAAACAAATACAATTATAGACAGTCTTCCATAGATAGACATAGATATAGAAGCCCACCAAATTACAAAGAGAATAGAGGGGGCAGAGATAATTCAAAGGATAGAAAATCTGGTTCACTAAATGGATTAAATAAACAAGACAACACTAACATACAGCAAAATGAGAACAATAATTGGCTTATTGATTCTGGAGCACCTAACCACACCACTAATAACAAAAATATATTGTCTTCATTTATAGAAGATAAATTTGTAATAAAGGTAGCTAACCAAGAAAAGGTTCAAGTATTAGGTAGAGGGAATGTAACCCTGCCTGGTCTAGGAAAAATAGAGGGGGTATTGTTAATACCTGAAATACCTCATAACATACTAAGTGCCATAAAACTAAGTAGAGATTCTGACATTAACATTGTTTTTTCTAAAGGAAAAGCGACTTTGGAGAAGAATAAAATAAATATAGGCACTGTGATGATTAAAGGAGGCCTACCTTATCTGATAACAAAGGAAAAATGGTTGCATAACATTGATTCAAATATGGAAGATTGTATTGAAGTAGATAATGAAAATATTAGCAACAGTGACAATGATGAATGTAAAATATCTCATGATCACATAGATACACACAATGAAAAAAAACCAAAAATAGGTAAGCCAATTCATGATGAGTGTGCTCACATCTTACATAGGAAGTTAGGACATGCCAGTTTTCCTGTAGTACAAAAAATGACTGAACACGCAGAAGGTGTTAAAATAAAAAATTGTGAAAACTATTTGGAATGCTCAGTATGTAAATCTACAAAACTAAAAACTAGTCCCAGACCAAGAAAATCTACTAGATCAACTAACAAAATTTTTGATTTAGTACACATGGACTTAGTTGGTCCATTAACTCCATCAATCACTTATAGAAAACGTTACTTCTTGACAATAGTAGACGATTATAGCCGCTATGGATTTGTTTATACATTAAAACACAAAGATGAAACCTTTCAAAAATTTAAAGAATTTTACAAACGCATAGAAACACAACACAATATCAAAATAAAACAAATTATGACAGATAGGGGATGTGAATTCATGTCTAAAGAATTCTCCCAATGGTTAAAAGACAAAGGAATGTTACATTACACATCTAGCCCATTTTCTGCGTTCCAGAACGGGATTGCGGAGAGGAAGAACTCAACATTACAAACCATGATTAGATGCACATTGGAAGATGCTGGCTTAAGCAAACAATTCTGGTCAGAAGCCTTACATTATTCAAATTACACACAGAATAGAACCTGGTCCAGCATTGTAAATAAGACACCATATGAAGTGATGTATAATAGGAAACCAAAATTAGCACACATGCACATTTTTGGAGTCACTGCAGACGTACACATACCTAAGCAATTAAGAAGAAAGGGAGAAAACGTATCCAGAAGACTCAGATTTATGGGTTACGAGACAGGCACTAAAGGATACAGATTCATTGATAATAATAACAAATTTATAGTCTCCAGAACAGCTGTGTTCCATGAACAGGCCAACTGGTCTAAAATACATCTTAATGAAATATTTCCAAATAACAACAAAGATACAAAATCTCATGAGGAAGAGACTATAGAAAAGCAAGATATCAACAAATATAAAAACAAAACCAAAACATGGACAAATAGCCAACACAAAATAAAAACAGATACACTAACAAAAAAGGAAGCAAGATATTTGCATGATAACGATAGTAAACCTAAAAAAACTATTAGGAACACCAGAAATCAAATACCAAATAAATACAAGGATTATATAATGCATATGGATGGTGAGCCAACAACACCTAATACATATGAGGAAGTGTTAAAACTCCCTAGTAAAGAAAAAGAAAAATGGGAATTAGCGATGAAAAAAGAGATGGAAAGTTTACAAGGACTAAATGTATTTACACCTGCAATTGCACCTAAAGATAAAACAATTATTGGTACCAGGTGGATATATAAAATTAAGAACTTAGAGGGAGGCAATACCCTATACAAAGCTAGACTAGTTGCACAAGGTTATGCACAGAAATATCCGGAGGACTATACTGACACGTATTCCCCCACAGTAAGAACAGAGAGTGTCAAAACAGCTCTAGTGGTAGCATCAGCACTCAATCTTGATGTATTCCAATATGACATACAGACTGCGTATCTACACGCAAAACTAGATAAGGAAATATATGTAAGAGCACCTCACAGTCAATACACAAACAAAAATGAGATTTGGTTGTTAAACAAGAGTTTATACGGGTTAAAACAATCTGGTAAACAATGGTATGATTGTTTAGTAAAAGTACTTAAAACCATGGACTTCAATGCTACCACTGCTGATAACTGTTTCTTTGTCAAAAAGGGTGATGATTACATAGAATTTGTATTGATTTATGTGGATGACATTTTATACATAGGAAAACATAAAGAGAGAAGAGAAACTTTTGTAACTAAGCTAAATGAACATTTCTCGTTAAAATCTCTAGGCAAAGTAAACAAATATCTTGGTGTTCAAATTAATAAGACTAAAAGAGGATTCAAACTTACTCAGAGAGATAAGATCATAGAACTTTTAAATAAATGCAATCTAAATAATGCCAAACCTTGTGATACTCCTATGCAAACTGACTTTCTAAGAAATACTGGTGAATCTTCTCCCGAATTCAAAGATAACACATTTTATAGATCAATCATAGGTTCACTTCTTTATATATCTAATTGGACAAGACCAGATATCGCTTTACCACTCAATTTATTATCCAGACATGTCAGCAAGCCAACAATGTATCACTGGGAAGCTGTTAAAAGAATTTTAAGATATCTGAAAAGTACACTAGACTTTTGTTTAATGTTAGAACCTAACGATAATAAAGAACCAAAGCTTACATGTTACGCAGATGCGGACTGGGCTGGAGACACCTCATGTAGAAAAAGCACATCTGGCTATATATTCCTCTTAAATGACTGTCCAGTTTACTGGTACACTGGTAAACAAGAACTAGTGGCCACTTCAACGACAGAAGCAGAATATGTTTGTTTATCCAAAGCTGCAAATAACCTTGTATGGTTTAATGATTTAATTTCAGATGTTTGGAAAAAACCTGCTTTGCCTTTTGTTATGTATGAAGACAACAAAGCAGCCATTGAAATATCTAGATCTGACGCCATTGGACAAAGGTCCAGACACATAGATATAAAATTTAAACATGTGAGACAATTATCTCAGGATGGATTTATTAAAGCAGTGCATTGTGATACTTCAGAACAATTAGCTGACATATTGACAAAGCCTTTACCTTCTAAGCAGCACAAATATTTAACTTCTAAATTGTATGTTTTGTATTGTCCTGAATCTGAATGTAATTGGTGTTGCATAACGAATCGGCATTTAGAGGGGGATTTGTCAGATATAAATGCCTTATTCTCCAATGTGTAAATAGTATATGAACGGGGTATCAGGGGTTAATTTATTCTTCACTCCTTAATGTATTCATAATTCACCACTCCCACATCTAGCTCCTCCCATTGTATATATAAGGAGCTGCCTGCATCTTTTTCCTTGCTTCTATCTGTGAATATTCAGTGAATATAGAATGCCTGCTGTAAATAAAAGAAAATATATTCAAGCCTCTAACTCTCACTAATCTTATTGAGTCTGATCCTGAAAATATTGCAACAAGAACTTGTATGGCTGTTTCTTCGGGAAAGAGCGATTTTCATTCTTGGGACAACAAATATAGAAACCTAGGAGCAATTTCTAACATAGGGTGTTGCTATACACAGTTTCGAGTGTGACACTGGTGGTATTCAGCCAGTTCTCTCTGGTTCTGGTGAACCGGTAGGGGCAACAGCGGGAGGCTCCACCCACCCACCCGGACATAATCACGTCCATTTTTGACACTCTGTGCATGCGCGGTTCACACTCACATTTGCGAATCGGCAGCGAGGGTAAGTGAATACCACCCCTGAAGTGTGCATACAACAAGTTAAGCTCTAAAGCAGGGGTCACCAATCTTTCGGACCTCAGGGACCACTAAATTCATAATTTTAAATCCCATGGACCACTACTATGATCTTCCTAATTACCAGCTGGGTGGGCATGGCTAGGTGGTCATGTGACTGTTCTTGCTCTCTGGTATCTCTGTATGCTACTGTTTGCAAATCCAGAAGAACTGTTTATTGTGAATGACTACGATGACTGGTAAGAAGACTTTGTTATTGGATTATCCCTGAATTATAGTTTTGCTATCTCCTGCTTTATATGGGTATGACCTGGACTGTTTATTGGTCTGTGCCTTACTATTTCCTGAAAGTAAACACAACTCAGTGTATCTGTGTGTTGACTGTGTTTATTCGTACCTACTCTCAATCACTTTCATGTATACACCCTTGCTATTCAAGGGTTACTCTGCGAATTCCTTAACACCGTGCGGTTTATATTCGCTAGAAAGCAGGAAATCCCCCTCCTCGCTGTTCTATTTACCTAGCAAAGTCTTCTTTTTCAGTGTGAAGTGTGCGTTTGGCACTTGCGCAGTGTGTGTTTAGCATGCAGCATGCATGCGCGGCCAGAGAACCGGTGGCAAACCGGTTCAGATTTCACCACTGTAATAGAATGTCCGCAAGAAAAAAACCAAGGATCCCACGGTGGGTTATGGTGTTGGTCGAGGAAACATGAGTTTCTCAAACACAGTCCAATGGTCCATAAAGCATCCATTTGAAGTAGTGTAGGGTTTCCTGCCTATGCAGGGGGTTTGACTAAAGGACCTCCAAGGTCCCTTCCAACTCTGTTATTCTATTCTATTCTATTCTATTCTATTCTATTCTATTCTATTCTATTCTATTCTATTCTATTCTATTCTATTCTATTCTATTCTATTCTATTCTGGGGAAGGAAGAGAATATATTTTCACAGATTCTCCCAAAAAAACCTTTAAAGGTGATTAGGAAAGTGTGGGAAAATTGATCTCCGTTCTTCCTCCTCCATGTAAACAAACCACGTTCAAGGATGCCAGTTGAAATCTCAGAACGTTGTTATGAGAAGCAGGAGAGGCACAGGAATAATAACAAGAGTCCCTAATTCAATATTTTCTGAATGGCTAGATTTTTCACTTCACACAGTTATTGAGTTTACTTATTTCCTGCAAAATTATAATCTACCAAACAGGCTTCACAGAATGAACAAAAACACAAAGTAAAGGTTCAAGGTGAAAACTAACCAAGCTTACTTTGCTTTTTGGTATTTAACCAGTGGGGTGAGCATAACTATATTGTTGATTGGTGTGCTAGAAGTCACTGCTCAGCTCTGCTCTCAATCAGCTCACAAAATTGCGAAGAATTTAATATTTGACTCTCATGAGCCAGTATGGGTCAGCTCCAGAACACTATTTTATTTAGCAGACCTGAGTAAACATGTTCTGAGAACTTAATAACAATAGCATTTAGATTTTTATATTGCCCCGTAGACCTTTATAGTTTACAATGTCACCATTATTTGCATATTGCCCCCAACAATCTGGGTCCTCATACAGCCTCAGAAAGATCTAAGACTGAGTCAACTTTGAGCCTGGTCAGGATCGAACTTCAGACTGTGGGCAGAGTTTACCTACAATATTGCGCTTTAACCGCTGCACCACCAGAATTCTGCACTTAACCTCTAGATACAGAGCTCAATGCAACTCTAGTGCTAACAAGAAAGTTGAGGTTGAATCTTCTAACCCATTTCAAATTATTTTCTAGACAACTGGAGTTTTGAATCCTTACTGATTTTTACTCATAAAAGTATGGAGAGTTGAGAGAAGGGTCAGAGGGGATTTGATGAAACATTAAAGGTGCATTAACCCAGGGCTGTCAAACTCGATTTCATTGAGGGCTGCATCAGGGTTGCGTTTGATCTTGGAAGGGGGGAGTGGCCATGGTGGGTGTGGCCATGGTGGGTGTGGCCAGCTTGATGTCACGTATGTCAGGGGCACCTGTGGTGACCAAGTGCTAAGGCAGGACTTCACTGAGACTGTCCTTCACTCTCATTATAATCTCCTTCCTTTCTTCCTTTTTCCTTCCCTCTTCATTCTTCTTTCTTCTTCCTTCCCCTTTTTCCTTCTTTTTCCTTCCTTGCTCTCTTCCCATCTTTTTCTTTGTCTTTCTTCTTTCCTTTTCTCCTTCTGTGTCCCTTCTTGCATGCTCAAATGCAAAAGATCCAAGTGGCACAGTAGTTAGAGTGCAGTACTGCAGCTACTTCAGCTGACTGCTAGTTCAGCAGATCAGCAGATCAAATCTCACCGGCTCAAGGTTGATTCAGCCTTCCATCCTTCCGAGGTGGGTAAAATGAGGACCCAGATTGTTGGGGGCAATATGCTATTTAGTATACTGTCTTTGGTGTAAGCTGCCCAGAGTCCTCGGAGAGTGGGTGGCATAGAAATATGACTAATAAAATAAATAAATGAAATAAAAGGGAAAACATTTCTCCTTTTGTTTTCTTTTTAGTTTGCTTTGATAGAGCTCTGTCAGCGAAAACAGAGACACCCCCCGAAACTCCGTTTTCACTGGCAGAAGGCTGTAGGAGGCTGTCACAGCTGAAAACGGGCCATGGGGACTCTTGCTCGCCTTGAGTTTGACACCTCTGCATTAAGACCATAAGACCTTCTGAGTGAAAGTTTGCATCTTCTTATTGGACTTTCTTGGGCTGAGTTTGCCTTATCTAGCCTCAGTGTTCCCATCCCTGCTACGCTTTTATCCTATCTGCAATTGTACCCTCAAGAAAAGTAAACTGACTTAGCCCCTTGACCTGGAGTTCTTGTTAGAGACAGGCAACTATCTCAAGAACTTTTCAGTGGCAATGTAGACAACAGAAAGCCAAATCTGGGTGAGATGACTGTCTTACATGGGCTCCTCCTGCCATCTAGTGGCATCATCTAGATAGAACAAAATTAGCTGCCTGTCAGCAAGCCCAACTTTTTAATTTGAATTATAATCTAGGGTGGCCAATGTTTTTTTCCGGCTGAGAACCCTACTTGTCTCTTGAGAAATTTGTGAAGGAATGCACTTTGAAAACTCGACTAAAACAACAAAGGGCTGAGGCCAGGAGAAAAATAATTTGGGATTCATGTTGAAACTTTAACTAAAACTAAAAATGCAATACAGGGAGTAATGGTGCAATGGAACTAAGATTATGTATTTTTTTAAAAAAAAAATTAAATGCTGTACATAGCCAAGAGTGAGATGGCCAGATATACAAATATGATAAATATATAAATGTGAAGAACATCAAATTAATGCCAACAGATACACCAAGTAGCCTTAGATTGACAATGAATATCACTGCTTTGTTATTTTAATCTGCTTTATTAGAGTGTCACCCTGATTTATTTCTACTTGCATGTGGGTATCTTCATACTATTTACATATTAGGTAAAATAATGTATCTATAGCAGTGGCTAAAATATTGTCCCCTAATCTTCTGATAAGGAATACATTGAACTGGTGGAAAGGATTGTCTATAAAGAAACAGCAGCCAAGAATGCTGAGAGTAAAACTTGATAGAGATATTCTGATACCATGATCTGTCTGTACCTACCATACAAAGATCAGTGTTGCAGCCAATGATTTTCCTTGTGACACTCTATGGAAATGTTTTGGATTTTGAAGAAGCAGTCTAGAAAGAATAGAGATAGAATAGAGGGCTTTGGTTTTAGAGACAAGAACTGAGAATACAAGAGAGAGACAAGAAAATAACCAAATAGGTGGCAGAAGAAATCAATCCAGAGTTCTCATTCCAGGCCCAAATGACCAATTATCGTATTTCAAATAGCTTGTGTGAAATGTTAGCTCTCTTGCAAAATACTGTTTTATAAAGCCTTAGTAAAGCCAACTGGATGAATACTGGATCAAGTTTTGGTCACCACAGTAGAAAAAAGATGTTGAGACTCTGGAAAAAGTGCAAAGAAGAGCAATTAAGATGATCAAAGGCCTGGAGAGTAGAACATGAAGAAGGGCTGCAAGATTTGGGTTTGGCTAGTTTAGAGAAAAGAAGGACTAGGGAGGACATGATAACTGTATTCCAATATTTGAGAGGTTGCCACAAAGAGGAGGGGGTCAATTTATATACCAAAGCATCTGTAGGCAGGACAAGAAACGATGGATGGAAACTAATCAAGGAGAGAAGCGACAACTTCCTAACAGTGAGAACAATTAACCAGTGGAACCAATTGCTGTCAGAAGTTGCTTCATCACTGGATATTTTTAAGAAGAGATTGGATAATCACTTGTCTGAAATGTTATAGGGTCTCCTACTTGAGCAGGGGGTTCGATTAGAAGACCTCCAAGGACTCTTCCAGCTCTATTCTGATTGAGATTAAGTCTGTAATTCTGGGAAAGATAGAAAGAAAAAAAGGGTGACCAGCAGCAAGGCAGATGGGCTCAGTTATACAGTAGCAGTGAAGAGTGCTATAATTGGAAAACCTGAAGAACCGGTTGAAGGACAGATGATCCTGGATAAAATCTGCATAATCAATAAGAATTATCCCTAAGTTGATGGTATATATTATCATAGCTTCTTTCTTTCTTATTTAGTGTTTTATCTCTTCTGCATTATTACAATTCAGCAACAACTCTTAGAGGACATCATGGGTGCATTTAGAATATCCAGCCATCTACTGGTCTATTCTGGGTAATTTTTTTTAACAACCCTGAAATCCCTTGCGTTGGAGTGGAGTCAGGGCAACTGAATGGAGCTCGAGCTGGATGCCCTTTCTGACACCTACATGGAATTCACAGCATACCATTTGCTTAACAACTGTTTGAAGTGATGACAGTGCAGAAGAAAATGACTTATGACCAGTCCTTGCACTTTTAATGATTGTGGGGTCCCCACGGTCCATGATCAGAATCCCAGTGCTTGGCAACTGGCATGTATTTATGATGGTTGTATTTATGATGGCATGTATTTATGATGGATCCCAGGGTCATGCGTTCATCATTTACACTACTCCCATTGGGAGCTTGTGACAGGCCAAGGAGCCTGAGTGGCGTAGGAGGCTAATGCCTCCCACTAAGGCAGCATTTAACATTCAGCTGCCTGCAATTACTGCAAGTTCAATTCTCACCAGGCTCAAGGTCGACTCAGCCTTCCATCCTTTCTAAGGTAGGTAAATTGAGGACCCAGTTTGTGGGGGCAATAAGCTGACTGTATAAAAATATACAAAAGTATGAAGGTTATTGCTTAACGCATTGTAAGCCGCCCTGAGTCTCCGGAGAAGGGCGGCATATAAAAATAAAAAATAAAATAAAAATAATAATAAATAATGGGGGAAGCTGGAGTCGCTTAATGCAAAAAAAAAAATGCAAAAGATGTGCGCAACCATGTAAACTTACTTAACGACCATATCGATGGAAGTTCCAGTCCGAATTGTTGTCATAAGTTGAGAATTATCTCTATTTGATGCATATTTATTCCGCGTAGTTAGGCAAATGTACCTTTAGCGATTCATCCCTTCTAAGACTAAGCTATTTCTTTTCCGGACAAATTCTCCCAATGATGATATTGAAATTCATCCATTAGTTTTGGTTTTTTCTCTGATTCGAGTGAATCTCTAAAGATGCTTTGGTCTTAAATGTTTTATCTTTGCCTCCGTGTACTTTCAAGAGCTTTGGATTTTGTAAAGGATCTTTTTTTTTCTCCATTTTTTTCTCCCCTGTTTTAAAACTATATTGGGGGCTTTGATGCCTTAAGGAAGATGAAACAGAAATGTTTTAACATTTCAAAGAAGGGAAAACCCCTCTCCCTGGGACTCTTTCTTGAAGTGGTACAGAATGTCTCAACCAAGCCATTGTCTGGTATATATTATAATACATCAACCTCCACTGCCTCCCACATGCCAGATCTACGGGAACATGTTCATGAGCCATTTGGATGGTGCAAAAATAATTCTCCTCTCGCTGCTTGCAGAGGGAGGAAACATCTTAAGAAGAAGACAGATATGAAAATGCTGGGAGAAATGTCAGTGTCTCTTCATTTGAATTTTCTGCCTAATGCAACCAGCAGGATACTCGGTATGGCAGACATTGGAGTTAGTCTGAGTAAATAAAGGGATTGACAGGAGGTCAATCTTTTAGAGGGCAGAGTCGTGTAGGAAATCCCCGAAACATTACAAGCTGTGTCTGTGGTGCCTTCTCTCTCTCTCCTCCCACCTCCCCCCCCCACCCATTTTAACTGTCACTCAGTTAAGCTACAGCTTCACATAAGTAATTCCACCTGCTGACAATTAAAGAAGCAGACCAGTCCGTTCCAATTTTTTTGCAGTATCCCCTTTTCTGGCAAGTCAATTATAATTGTGAGAGGTTCAGTCTAGATTAGGAGCTGTCTAGTAGAAATGGGCAAATAGCGATCAGTTAAGACTTTCAGCTGGGATGTAATTCTTTTTGATTGGTCTAGACGACCAGGAAAATTGACAGAGAGGGTGAGGGGGAAAGCAGTCATGGCTACAAGGATGTGTCACTCTTCCAGGATCTGATATAGTTTGTGAATTCGGTCTGACAAGCTTCCAAGAAATGTTGATTTGATTGAATTGTCTTATTTCGTTCAGAAAGAAGCATGCAGGAGCCTTTCGGTTTGAAGAGTCGCTTGAAGGCGTGATGCAAACAAATAGAACTGTTTACTGAAATTGACCATAGTTGTCTCTTCTTTTGGCTTCATAATCCCATTGAAAAGCCAGTGAGCAAAGTTTGCTGAGATGGGTTCCTCAGACTAGGTTGAATATCTTTCTGAGATGATTGCCAGGTATTCACCTGCTGTCACCAAAATGAATGCAATCAGAATGTCCATCCTATTTTGTTAGATATTGACAGGATAGTTCTCCCTCTGGTCCGCTGTTTGGGTGGGAAGAATACTTGAATATGATTGGTTGAGCTCCCTGACAGCTCCCTATAAAAGGGTTGACTGTTAGAGGGATTAGCTGCTGGATTGTAAATAGTTGCTGAATAAAGAGCTGTTGTCTGAAGCCCGTCTCCAGTCTCTTCAATCCACCTATCTAACATATTTAATGGTTACAATCTATGCCTTCTAAATAAATAAATTTAAAAAATAGCAATATGGTATCCCTAGATTCTGAATGGATCTACTCACAGTGGTGGAATTCAATATTTTTTACTACTGGCTCTTTGGGCATAGCTTGGTGGGCATGGCTTGGTGGGCGTGGCAGGGGAAGGATACTGCAAAATCTCCCCACTCCTGAGGGAAGGATATTGCAAAATCTCCATTCCCACCTCACTCTGGGGTCAGCCAGAGGTGGTATTTGCCAGTTCTCCAAACTACTCAAAATTTCTGCTACCAGTTCTCCAGAACTGGTCAGAACCTACTGAATGGCACCCCTGGATCCACAGGAATCTGTTTCTTGGTTTTCTAAGTTTACTACCACTCACATTTTCTTTGAAAGATTCTTTTTTTAAAAAAAAAATAATAATAGCAGACTAGCAGGGTTGGAAGAGACCTTGGAGGTCTTCTAGTGAAGTCCAACCCCTTTGTCAAACAGGAGACCCTGGACAAATGGCTGTCCAATCGCTGCTTAAAAACCTCCAGAGATGGAGCATCCACAATTTCTGAAGGCAAACCGTTCCATCAATTAATTGTTCTAACATAAGAAATGTGAGCATCTATGCTGCAGAAAGAACAAGTCAGCTTCCAAATTCTAATCCTCCATAGAAAATACAAATGGGGAATTTGCAGCTCACTGCTTTCTTTGCAAGTGTGTCCATATGCCCAGAACAAGAGAAAGCATCTAAGGAGGATAGGGGATTTTCAGACATCAAAGCCATTTGGTAAATTAGCAAGTATTCCTCTCATGCCAGCCATTTTTTTTTTTTAAATTATCCCCACAACATGTTCTCAAAATTTCAAAGGTGTCTTCTCGTCTAACAGATGTCCTACATTATCCCAGATTTCTCCCCAATTGCTATTGTTTCTTCTTTCTGGTACTTTCGGAGTTAGTAAAAACTTGTGAAAGAGGCCATGTGGTCTCAACCTGTAGACCCCAACCGTGGTTAAAAACCAGGAAATGAGATGGAATTCTCACAGCCCTTGTTATAATTAAAAAGGGAGGCTCACAACTTGGAAATCCAGGGCTGGAAATAATGACAAGATTAAAAAAAAAAACATCTCAAAGCCAGCCAAATTAGAACTAGATTAATTAAATCTTTAAAACAAAATGGTTACATTGATAGGATGGATATACCACTAGGTGGCAATTGAAGTCTTCTATATGACTTGCGGTTTTGATGATTAGGTAAGAGATAACTCTGTATACTTGTAATTCCTGCAAAGAAAAGTGGACGCGTCTTCTATTTATCTTTTCTTTCTATAGTTTTGTCTTCTTCTCTCTTTCTTTGCTTTATTTATTCTGTATTAGTTTTAGTTCCTTTTTATTTTCTCTTTAAAAAAAACCACTTCTAATAAAATGTATATAAATTCTATATCGATCTTGTCTTCTTCTTCTTCTTCTTCTTCTTCTTCTTCTTCTTCTTCTTCTTCTTCTTTTTTTTTTTTTTTTTCAGGGCAAGTAAACGTTCAAAGCTTCTGTTTCAAGCTGCAGTTGTAGGTCAGCTAAATATTTTAGATCTTGAAAAAGCGAACCAGAGTGAGACCTGATTAGTGGTTGGATGAGAGACCTAAAGCGCAGGCCAAGTAAGGAAATTAAAAATGGTCAGATGCATGAAGTCAGCAGGAGCCCCAGCTCAACTGCCTGGAGAATTGCCCTTATTGATTATATGATCTTGTAAGATTTTATAGCTGACTTTCCCTCCATTGGAAGGGAGAGAAAGTAATAACAATAACTTTCCAATGTGTTGCACTGTTACACCAGTGGAAATATCCAAGTCAAAAGTGGTCCTTCTGATGGCATCCAGATGTTTTAGGCAATATTTCTCATAATGTCTATTAGCACAGTAGCTGATATATGTATATATCACACACACATATGTTTTGTTCAGAGTTAAGAGTCTATCAGATCCAATAAATTGCAATGCAATGTGTATTCCAACAAGGGCAGATATAGAAGATTCACAGACTTAGATTTACAATAATTTTATTGTCACTTTAAATCAGTGGTGGGTTGCCCCTGATTCAGACCGGTTCGCAAGAACCAGTAGCAAAACCGGCGGGAGGCTCCGCCCACTGACCTGGACATCATCAGGAAGCTTCTGCTCATGCGCAGAAGAGTGCACGTGTACGTGAGCCAAGTGAGAGAGCGCACGTGGCTCCGTTGCAAACCGGTAGTAAAGGTAAGTAGAACCCACCCCTGCTTTAAATGTACCCTAATCCATACATTAAAATGAAATTTCATTGCATACAACTCTCAGACCACCTCCAATATACACTACACAAACATGATAAATAAATAAATAAATAAATATGCATATACCCACATAGTGACCTATAATATATGACACAGAGGAACAACACGGTCTAGTTCAGATGTATACATGTATATGGCGAGAAAAATGAATCTTGTGAGTTTACCAGATGGATGGCATAGGGAACAAAGCTGTTACAGAATCTGGAGGTCCTGCTAGAAATACTTTGAAACCTCCTCCCAGAGGGGAGCAACAGAAACAGACCGTGAAGTGGGTGTGCGGGGTCTCTAACAATGCTTTGAGCTCTAAGCAAATAGCGCTTATAAGCAGTATCCTGAATAACAGGAAGCGAGCTTCCTATAATCTTCTCGGCTGTCCTCACCACTCTCTGTATGGACTTTCTATCTGAGGCATTGCTGTCACCAAACTAAACAGTGAAGCAGTTTGTTTAAACATTTCGGTAAAAAGTGGCCAGGACAAAAGGAGAAAGATGTGCTTTCCTCATCCGACACAGGAAATTCAAAAGCTGGTTTGCACAGATTCAGAAGAATGATCATCTCTGTTACCGTTGCTCCTGGCAACCGGTATTTAGTCTATTACCTGAAATTCCAGAGCTAATATGGAGCCATCAAGACTAATAACCATCAATACATCAAATCTCCATGAATTAGTCTAGTCTGCTCTTACCGCCCTCTGACATTTTGGCCAGCACAACATCTGATAGCAATGAATTCCACAGTTTTAATCATGTATAGGACTGTGGGTCCCATCAGAGGAGAGGACAAGGGGAGGCAGAATGGTGAAAACAGCACCAAACTGTTGCAACAAAAGCCCTGTCCCTTTTTCTAGGTCCATTGTGATGCTTCACACATGTATCAAGGAGGTGGAGCTTGCAACATGATGCTCCAAGTTCCTACAAGTACCAATAATTGATGGAATTTACTTTGAAGGGTCTAAGTGCATACAGCCAAGATCAATGTGAGAGATGTATAGCTCACAGGCCTGGATTTGATGTTCAAAATCACTTCTGTATAAAGTACCACACCTGGTTTTGACTTTCCTCAACTTCTCCCTTCTCTCTCACGTTTCTCTGAGTCTTCCAAGTCTCATCTGCAGCTTCTTTCCCTGCCGTTCTGTTTTCCAGATGCATTAATCATGAACATATCAGAATGTGGAAGAGCAGATGGAAACTTGGGTGACATTTCATGGCATTGACCAGCACTCCCAAACAGCTGAAATAGTTTGCTATTGGAAACCAGCTTTTCCAGAAAGCACTTAATGTCCAACAGATTGCCTCCAATATAAATTGCTGGGATGGTCCAATACAAGAAATTCCCACTGACCAAACCTCTGTTGGGGAAATGGTGGGGTGGGGGGGACACCATAGGAATCTTAAAAATACAACTCAGGCAGCAATATTTTGTATCAGGACTGACTCTATCCTTACGTGAGATGCTTTGATGAAAAAGAATGAAAGATTTAAAAGAATCAAACTCCTGTCTGTTTTGTCATAGATACACAGAAGCTAAATATCGCCTCTGGTAAGAGAAGAGAAGAGAAGAGAAGAGAAGAGAAGAGAAGAGAAGAGAAGAGAGAAGAGAAGAGAAGAGAAGAGAAAGAGAAGAGAAGAGAAGAGAAGAGAAGAGAAGAGAATGACCTTGGAGGTCTTCTAATCTGCTTAGGCAGGAAATCCTATACCATTTCAGACAAATGGTTATCCAATCTCTTCTTAAAAACTTCCAGTATTGGAGCATTTACAACTTCTGGAGGCAAGTTGTTCCACTGATATAATTGTTCTAACTGTCAGGAAATTCCTCTTTGTTCTAGGTTGCTTCTCTCCTTGATTAGTTTCCACCCATTGCTTCTTGTCCTACCCTCAGATGCTTTGGAGAATAGCTTGACTCCCTTTACTCTGTGCAGCCCCTCCAATACTGGAACACCCCTATCATGTCACCCCTAGTCCTTCTTCTTTCATCAAACTAGACATATCCAACTCCTCCATACGTTTTAGCCTCCAGTCCCCTAATCACCTTCGATGCTCTATTCTAGAGTCTAGAGCACTCTTTCTAGAGTCTCACATCTTTTTCACATCGTGGCAACCAAAACTGGATGTAGTATTCAAAGTGTGGCCTTACCAAGGCATTATAAAGTGGTATGAACACTTCACGTGATCTTGATTCTATCCTTCTGTTTACGCAGACCCTAGAACTGCGTTGGCTTTTTTGGCAGCTGCAGCACACTGATATGGCAGCAATTTCAAATTAGCAGCCTCTTTCATAACTAGAACTGTCCAAATTTGCTCTATAGGAAGATAATTTGGGGAGGAATGTTTGCTTTATACACTATTTTTTTCCCCTGTCCAAGCAGACTACAGAACAGAGTTGTTTCTTCTTCTTCTTCTCTTCTCTTCTTCTTCTTCTTCTTCTTCTTCTTCTCTTCTTCTTCTTCTTCTTCTTCTTCTTCTTCTTCATCTTCTACTTCTCTTCTCTCTCTCTTCTCCTCCTCCTCCTCCTCCTCCTCCTCCTCCTCCTCCTCCTCCTCCTCCTCCTCCTCCTTTTTCCTTCTCCTCCTCCTCCTTTTCCTTCTCCTCCTCCTCCTCCTCCCCTTCTTCTTCTTCTTCTTCTTCTTCTTCTTCTTCTTCTTCTTCTTCTTCTTCTTCTTCTTTTCTTCTTCTTCTTCTTCTTCTTCTTCTTCTTCTTCTTCTCATCTTCCTCCTCCTCCTCCTCCTCCTCCTTTTCCTTCTGTGCCTTATCAGCAGTTTTGTGCAGTTATTTCCATATAAGGTGCTTCAAAACCTAGGTTTGTTATCAGAATTATCAAATACCTAATATCAAAATTAGGCATAGCCCTAAACAAATCTTAATTAAACTTATCCAATACCAGTGAAGGAAGAGGAGAGACCAAGGAGATGCAAAAGAACCACAGAATTGGCCTAAGGGCAATATGTAAGATGGTACACATCAAATTATGCCTTCCAAATGCACCAGACTTCATCAGTGGTGACATGGACAAAAACAGATCTCCTTTGATCTTTCACCAAAATGCATAGAATGAACCCATCTGCTTAGCCAATATCTCTGCAAGGGGGGAAAGCTCTTTTTACTAAACAGTTGATGTTGTCAGATAAGATCTGAACAAGCTTGCTCTACTGGGAAACCTCCAGATGTCCCTGTCCAATTCAGCTGGTTGGGGAGAGTTATAGTCCAAAGCATCTGGAAAACAGCAGGTTGTGGTAGACTAGATTTAATTCTGGATTTAAGGCAACCACACTGAGGGATGAATTCATCTCTATTTTGCTCGGTTTCTCACCCCTGGAAATGCTAAGATCATTTGGCTCTGGGTGGTCCCACTTCTTCTCCTTCTCCTTCTCCTTCTCCTTCTCCTTCTCCTTCTCCTTCTCCTTCTCCTTCTCCTTCTCCTTCTCCTTCTCCTTCTCCTTCTCCTTCTCCTCCCACTCCTCCTTTTGTACATGGTATTTAGAAAAGGGTTGCAGATGAGAACATGACTTTTTTTGTGTGCAAAATGCATCCACTTTAGGGATGATCACTGCTTCTTTGGGGATACAAACTAACTAAATTGAATGGCGCATAAACAGAGGCAAACATCTGAATCAAGAAATGAACTTATTACCAAACCTCTTTTTTCAAAGTATTTCACTGTATTTCACCTTTGTCCAATCACCAGAAAATTCTGGCCAATAAAACCGTAGCAGGTGAGTGAAGCTCTGAAGCTCACCAAACAACTTCAGAACTGTAGGAAATGCATTGTTGATTTGTTTAATAACATTGATATTATACTGCTGGGTGAATTTCATCAGCTACCTGTTAACAGCTCTGATACACAACACCAGAATACAATGCAGGGGGAAAAAAGAAAGGCACTTCGGCTGTCTATTTTTTCCATATGTACACTCAAAGACTCACGTACATAATAAACACACTAAAACAAGCCTATTGTTTTTGTCATCCGCCTGCTTATTCATTGTCACCAACCCACTCCCGTCATACTCAGTCTGAGCATCGGTTACAATAGGTCAGCTTTTATTTGGTTCACAATTTTCCAACCCTATGAAATTTTCAGCAGTAGATTGTTGACAAACAACATGTGTCACAGGAGAAGCGCGAAAAGGTCAACTCGTAACACTTCTTTTATTATGCAGAGCTTGCCAAGGTTGCTTAGCAAATCAACAAGGAACGGTGTAAAGTATTTATCTGCGTATACAGCAATATTCACTTTCACAAAATAGGCGGCCACGAGAATAGAATAAGTCAGGCTGCCGTGTTTGTCGTGCTCTTTTCTTCGCCACCATCAAGATTATCCTGGTGAAGGCTGCAGTTTGGGAGAAGGGGAACAGAAAAGAGGTACGAAGGGGCACGATAGTGGGAGAGAGGACACATGTCAAAGCGGAGAAGGTCAAAGGGGGGTCAGAAGCCAGGTCCTGGTTAAATGTTTCAGTGTGTTTGCACAAGAGACTGACTGCCCGTTTCAGGGTGTAAAAGAAGGATCACGTTTCACCCAGGCAGGGGAAAAGTGCTCAAGAAGGAAACTTGACTCAATAGCCATGAGAAAAATGTGTTGTAATATGAGTGGTGTGCTGATGTATTTCTCTTCCTCTGGAGTTTGGAAGAAAAAAAAAATCCAAGATTTGCTATCCTTCTTCCCTCCTCCATTCTATCACTTTTTTGTTCTTGAGGAACAAGTTCCTCTAAGATCTGTATTTTTTTTTTAACCTTTTGGTGTGGAGAAATTAGCTTCTTCTGAGTGATGGCTTCATTCCAAAGACTGGGAGTAGACATGGCCCAGTCAGGCAGTAAATAGCTGAAAAAACACATTCTGATAGTGATTGTAGCTCATAAAAACGTGATGAACATCAGTTAGAGAAGATGCCTTGTTTCTGAGTCAGATTACTTTCTGGTCTAGTGCAGCACCATATCTTATTCGTACTGATTATTCTCCAGTGATATGGAATGGAACAAAACGGAACGGAACGGAACAGAACAGAACAGAGCTGGAAGGGACTTGGAGGTCTTCTAGTCGAGCCCTCTGCTCAAGCAGGAGAACCTATACTATTTCAGATAAGTGACTGTCTAGACTCTTCTTAAAAACCTCCAGTGATGGAGCGCCTGTTAAGGATATTGTTGTTGTGTTACAAACCAGCAGAGTGTAGAGCACAGAGAAACGTTGCTGAGAGCAATGAATAAGAGATATGCAAACTGGTTTATCAAAAGTCTACTTTATCGTGAAAAAATAATCTCATAGTCTTTAAATCAATCCAAGTCTTTGCCAGGTAAATCAGTCCAGTGATACAAATATCTTCTTACCACACAAACAGTAGTTGGTTAGAATAACAAACTCACTCTGGTTCACAAACCACGATAGTAGCAGATCCATCCAACCGATGATAGCACAATGGTTGCAATTCCACACACAATGGTAGCTTATCATCAACTGAATACGTTACAGTACCTTTCTTAAATACGTTCACAACTAATTACAGCGTGACTCAGCATTACAATGAATCAGCAGTAAAAACTTTAAAGTCACACAATACATATTCATATTAAAGTCACAGAACACATATATTGCCTGGACAACTTGTTAGGCTCAAACCATATCCTAACAGCACCCATGGTTTATGAAGGCAAGCTATTCCACTGATTAATTGTCCTCATTGTTAGGAAGTTTCTCCTTAATTCCAGATTGCTTCACTCTTTGGTTAATTTATTATTTATTTATTTTATTAGTTTGATTTATATGCTGCCCTTCTCCGGAGACTCAGGGCGGCTTACAATGCATTAAGCAATAGCCTTCATACTTTTTGTATATACCTGCTTAGTAGGGCTTTTTGCCCCCCCCCCCGGGCGGTATTCTATTTTATACAAAGTCAGCTTATTGCCCCCACAAAATTTCCAACCATTGTTTCTTGTCCTGCCCTCTGGTGCTCTGTAGAATAATTTGACCCCCTAATTCTTTTTTTCTTTGCTCTTCTCTGAACTTTTTCCCTCAACAGTCTCAACATGTCTTTTGTGGTATGGTGATCAAAATTGGTTGCAGTATTCCAGATTTCACTTAGGCTCTTAGTCTTAAGCAGCCAAAGCCTTTGTAAGATTCCTTTACTCTTGGAATAGCCATATTTATGCAAATCTAATGGGAAACAATTTCAATTCCTGGCAAATAGATGGGGAAGAAATGGAGGTAGTGACAGATTTTATATTCCTGGGCTCCAAGATCACCACACATGGGGAATATAGCCAAGAAATTAAAAGATGCTTGCTCCCGGGGAGGAAAGCCATGGCAAAGCTAGACAGCATGCTAAAAATCAGTGACATCACCCTGCCAACAAAAGTGTTATAGTCAAGGCTATGGTTTTCCTAGTTTCAATGTATGATTGTGAAAGTTGGACCATAAGGAAGGCTGAGCGCCAAAGAATTGAGGCCTTTGAACTCTGGTGCTGGAGAAGACTCCTGCGAGTCCCTTGGACTGCAAGGCAATTAAACTGGTCAGTCCTAGAGGAGATCAACCCTGACAGTTCTTTAGAAGGCCAGATCCTGAAGATGAAACTCAAATATGTGGCCACCTAATGAGAAGGAAGGACTCATTGGAGAAGAGCCTAATGCTGGGAACGATTGAGGGCAAAGGAAGAAGTGGAAGGCAGATAATGAGGTGGCTGGATGGAGTCACTGAAGCAGTAGGCATGAGCTTAAATGGACTCCAGAGGATGGGAGAGGACAGGAAGGCCTGGAGGAATATTGTCCATGGGGTCGTGATGGGTCAGACACGACTTCCCAACTAACAACAATGGGAAACAAAGTCAACTGTCCATACAGAGGTGTTGAACTAAAAACTTATCTCTTAAAAGGTCTCCTAAAGGCAAAGTCTGTTCATCTAACCTGGGGTCCCCAACACCCAGGCCATGGACCAATACTGGCCCCTGGCTTGTTAGAAACTGGGCTGTGCAAGCAGTAGACAAGCGAACAATGCTTCATCTGTGCATGTGAAGGATTTAGGTTCATTGGAAGCCATCCCGCTCCTCCCTGGGCCGTGGAAGATGATTTTTCTTCTGAAACTGTCATCTGGTGCCAGAAAGGTTACGGGCCGCTGATCTAGCCAACAATCAGCCAATCTCCAATGGCTTTTTCTTTCAAGAACTAAAGGTGATTTAATTCAACACGGAATCATGCAGAAGGTTTTGAAGGAGGACAAGCAATGATGCGAACTCTGCCCCTTTTATTCCTGTGTTAGGATGCTGTACAGACTGTATATATCTATGATGGCGAACCTATGGCACGCATGCCACAGGTGGCACACAGAACCATATCTGTGGGCACGTGTGCGTCGCCTTAGCTCAGCTCCAACGCACATGCATGCACTGGCCAGCTGATTTTCGGGCCTTCCAGGCCCACTGGATGTCAGGAAATGGGCCATTTCTGGCTTCCAGAGGGTCTCCGGGGGGTGGGGAAGGCAGTTTTTGCCCTCCCCAGGCTCCAAGAAAGCCTCTGGAGCCTGGGGAGGGCAAAAAAAATGGGCCTACTGGGCCCAATGTGCCATTGTGTGCCAAAAGCGGGGGTCGCATGGGGGGGGTCATGCATGTATGCATGGGGGCAGGGGGCATTGAATTATAGGCGTGGGCACCCACGTGCATGACCCCCCTGTACTCCCCCCACTTTTGGCACACAACGGCAAAAAGATTAGCCATCACTGGTATATATCAAAGGGGTAGAACTAGTGTGACAAAGGGCCACACTCCTTTTGTCATTTTGACAAAAGCACTGGATCCCACAGACATCAATGCAATCATAGTCCTTGCTTTAAATACTTGTCCATCATTATTCCAGTTGTGTGCCCTCAATCACTTCTCATTTGATGGGTATAAGGGAAAGTCAGAGTTTAAGAAAGGGACTGTGATACTAAATGAACTCAAAGAAAATTCAGAGAATATTGACAATCCTTCATTAAATTAAGAGCAATCAACAAATTATATTTTCAAAGCTCACCATATATGTGTGAAAAAGTACATGAGTATAGAAACTTCTCTTTTTCCTTCCTTCCTTCCTTCCTTCCTTCCTTCCTTCCTTCCTTCCTTTCTTTCTTTCTTTCTTTCTTTCTTTCTTTCTTTCTCACTTAGTCAAAGCTTAATTAAGGAGGAAAAATATTGAGGTGATGGTAGCATTAAAGACATGTTTTTAAAGTGTTGTGTAGGTTGGGACAATAATTCATCAGCCTTGAATAGCATTTACCCTGCAGATGTGCTTCTTTTACTTACACACACACAAACACACACACAGACACACAAATACATATAAATAAGTAAGTAAGTAAGTAAGTAAGTAAGTAAGTAAGTAAATAAATAAATAAATAAATAAATAAATAAATAAATAAATAAATAAATAAATTTCTATACCACCCTTCTCCTGAAGGACTCGGGGCGGTGTACAGCCTATTAAAAGCACAAAGACAGACATCAATTAAAAATAATTAAAATTATTAAATAATTTCGGCTCAGATTTAAAACCCCAAAAATTTAAAACACCCAATTTAAAATCATTACATTGATAGCCCAGCCTGGCGGAACAGCAGGGTCTTGAGGGCACAGCGAAATACACAGAGGTCAGTTTACATTTCTGAAAAGTTAATCTGCTGACAGCTATCAAGCTCAGATCATGCTCTGGGGAATATTATATGTTGACTGTACAACAAAATTACTGCTAAGGGTGAACAGGCAAAAAATGGAAACAGTTTTGTATAAGCATAGCAGAGATTTTATTTCTTTTACGTATCTGTCCTTTTTCCTGCATTTCGCAACCATACCCCTAAACATTTAAAATTCCTTAAAGGTCCTTCCCTTTTGCATTTTAGATACTTGGAAGTTTCCACTTCCCTCCCTCCACCCTCCCCCTTTCTCTCCTGCCCCTCCCCTCTCCCCCCCATCTATGCCTTTGGAAGTTTTCTCACAAAATCATTGACATATTTCTCTCTCTGAACTGATCTTTATTTCTGCAGGGGGCAAATGTCTAATGGTATGGCAAAGAATGTAAGCAGGCAATGATGTGGAGACAGCAGAATCACAGTTATGTAAGGGCCTATTGAGGTGAGCTGAACTGAACAAGGAAAAGCAAGATCCGGTGATTTTTTATTATTATTATTATTATTATTTTTGGAGAAGAGACCACAAGCAGATTCCAACATTGCAGGCTAGGCTGGAAGGTGGAAAACATCCTGGGGCCGGGGGTGGGAAGCAGCAATGAATCCCTTCCATTTTGCTGTCCAGTAAATTATATTATTTTTTCCATATGGCTAGTAGGAACCAAGCTTAACATTGAGCAAATAGCAATAGCAATAGCACTTAGATTTATATATCACTTTACAGTGCTTTACAGCCCTCTCTAAGCGGTTTACAGGGTCAGCCTATTGCCCCCAACAATCTGGGTCTTTGTTTTACCCACCTCGGAAGGAGGGAAGGCTGAATCCAACCTTAAGCTGATCGGAATTGAACTGATGGCAGCCGGCAGAGTTAGCTTGCAATACTGCATTCTAACCAGTGTGTACAATAGATGGATGGGTGGATGGATGGAAGGAAGGAAGGAAGGAAGGAAGGAAGGAAGGAAGGAAGGAAGGAAGGAAGGAGAAAAGAGTAATAGCACTTAGATTTATATACTGCTTCACAGCGCTTTCCAGCCCTCTTTAAGCGGTTTACAGAGTCAACCGTGAACCTGGTGAGATTCGAACTGCCAAATTGCAGTCAGCAAAAGTAGCCTGCAGTACTGCACCCTAACCACTGTGCCCTCACGGCTCATCCTTTCCCTTATCCATAATTCATAAGAGGTTCATGGGGGGGGGGGCGGCATAGGGATCATAGTGTGTATTTGTGATCAAAGATACAAGAGATGTAGTATGGAAATCATTGTTCATTCACTGGAGCCCCCCAAGTAGCAGAAATTTCCACTTGCCGCCCTGTTTTTCCTCATTCTTTTTAATTCACTGTCAAGTTCGGGAGGAACAGGATAACATGAACTGAAGTGCCACATTGCAAGGAAGGTGTGATTAACATTGTATTTCTAAAATGGCATTAACAATCACGATGGAAACTGTAATCTCTCCATCATGTACTGACATATTTATCAGCCCTATTGTACTGGAAACGAACACACTTCTGTCATGATTTTGGGGAATATACATTTTCACATCATTCAGATACAGGTTGTCCTTGACTTACAATCATGCCTTTAGCAATCATTTGAACTTGCCACAGCATTAAAAAAAAAAAGGTGTGATTTACAACCAGTCCTTGCAGTTACAACTGTCACAGCAGTCCCATGCGTATGTGATCAAAATTTAGATTCTTGGCAATTTGACATGTATTGAAAAAAATTGCAGCATCCCAGGATTATATGATTCTTGGCAACTGGTGACCTTCCCTGCCAGCTTTCTCCAAGCGAAATCCATTAGGGAAGCTGGATTCATTTCACAACCACATGATTCACTTAATAAATGCAGCTGTTTGATTAAAAAGTATGGCAAAAATGGTTCTAAATTGGAATAGAGCTGGAAGGGACCTTGGAGGTCTTCTAGTGCAGTCCCCTGCTCAGTCAGGAGACCCTGTACTATTTTAGACAAGGGGCTCTCCAGTCTCTTCTTAAAGAGCTCCAGTGATGAAGCATCCAAACTACTGAAGAACAGCTGTTCCACTGGTTCATTGTTCTCACTGTCAGGAAGTTTCTCCTTAATTCCAAGTTGCTTCTCTCCTTGATTAGTTTCCATCTATTGTTTCTTCTCCTGCCCTGGAAAAATAAGTTGATCACCTCTTCTTTCTGGCAGCCCCTCAAATACTGGAATACTGGTTGTAAGATAGCATGCAGCTTACTTAACAATCAACTTGTTTAGCAGCAGAAATTATGGTCCAAATCCAAGTCATAAATTGAGAACTACATGTATGTTGAGGTGCTTTAAGGCAGGGGTGAAATGCTAATGGTTCGGGCCAGTTCGCCTGAACCGGTAGTAAAAAATGCTTAAAAAAGTAAAAAATAAATTCCGACAATTGCGCGGCATAGCTGATTGTCGCACAGCTGATCATCGGAACTTTTTTTTTTTTTGTACTTTTTAAAGCATTTTTTTTACTACTGGTTTGCTGGAACTGGTAGTAAAAAACTGCTTAAAAAAGTAAAAAAAAAAGTTCTGATGATCAGCTGTGCGACAATCAGCTGTCAGATGATTTATATTTGCTAGAAAGCAAGGAATCCTGCTTTCTAGCAAAACTAAATCATGCGGCACAGCTGTTCCCCCCTCCCCTCACTTTTCTACTTACCTTTGCAGACTTAGAAATGGCTTCTTTGCGGTGCGCATGCACGCGAAGCGAACTGGTAGCAGACTTCAGAGCATTTCACCCCTGCTTTAAGGTAACAATTTATGAACCCCACTGAGACATCATAAAATTTTGGCCCAATGCTACTCCAAAGTCTGGGTATGGGGACATAAAATAGTTACCGGTTTCCTGTGAAGCTTTACTTCAGAGGAGAAATATATGAAACAGCCAAGATGAATAGGAAAAGAAGAAACTTCTTCCAGGATGTTTCAGTGAGGGGAATAAAAGGCCAGCCTTAAAACCTGTGTGCCATCTTTTTGTTATTTATTGATTCCTGTTGTTATTATTTTTTTGCCCCCTTCTTAGTAAGAGTTGAGATCATGATCTTGTCTTGCCACAAATCTCTTTGAAGAACAATAAAGCAAAATGGGCTATTTTTTAGAGGGTGGGGGAGAGAGAGCAAATGTAATCTTATCTGGAGCCACCAGCACAACAGGAAAAGGCAGGGAGGCCTGGAATCTTGGAGTGGAAGAGGGAGAGAGAATGAAGAAGGGTTAAGAGGAGAACTTTGCAATGGTCCCGGAGAGACGTCTTCAATCAGAGGTTGACTGCTGAGTTGGCACATTGCATTTGGGTTTGAAAGTTAACTTGGAGGAGGAAGGAGCTGGGGGGAGGGAGCCAATGGCTATAAAGGCAGGTTGGGGGGTAGCAGAGAGAGAAGTTGGAGGCAAAGGTCAGTTGGTCAAAACCTGAAGTGGGTCGCCCTTTCCTTTCCCCAAAAAATAAAAAATGAGCTGAGTAAAGTTCACATCAGCATGAAAACCTTAGAAGAGCTTTGCAATACCTCAGTCAGTGAATGAAAAAAATTGGGCAGGATTATGTACAGATATGATTCAATCCAATCTAATTTCATTTTCTTTCAGCCTTCAGCCAGCAAGTCAAAGAAAACAATAGGGGGGAAAGACAAATAGAGAAACAACAAATACCACATACAGCATGGACCTCCTACTGAAGCTTTGAGGCGAAATAACAAAGCTTTGCAATAATGTATGCTGTGTTGAAGACCTTATCAGTATGCCGCAAAATCAACTTCCAGAAAATATCTCTTTGACCAGGAATGGTTGCTAAAAGAGGAGGAATAAGATTTGGGTGGAATTTCATGTAAAACCTATGTCCGCGATGGCGAATCTATGGCACGCGTGCCACAGGTGGCACATGGAACCATATCTGTGGGCATGCGAGCATTGTCCTAGCTCAGCTCCAGTGCGCATGTGTGCATTGGCCAGCTGATTTTCGGGCCTTTCGGGCCCACTGGAAGTCGGGAAATGGGATGTTTCTGGCCTCCGGATGGTCTCCAGGGGAGTGGGGAAGGCTGTTTTCGCCCTCCCCAGGCTCTTAGAAAGCCTCTGGAGCCTGGAGAGAGCAAAAAATGGGCCTTCTGGTCCCACCAGAAGTCGAGAAATAGGCCATTTCCGGCTTCCAGAGGGCCTCTGGGGGGGTGGGGAAGGCTGTTTTCACCCTCCCCAGGCTCCTAGAAAGCCTCTGGAGCCTGGGGAGGGCATAAAACAGGCCTACCGGGTCCACTGGGCCATCGCGTGCCAAAAGCGGGGGGAGCGCGGGCGGGTGGCATGTGCATGCACAGGGGGCGAGGCACATTGAATTATGGGTGTGGGCACGTGCACGCACAACCCCCTCCCCTGCGCGACCCCCCCACTTTTGGCACGCAACAGCAAAAAGGTTAGCCATCACTGACCTATGCAGCGGTACCTTGGTACTCATCGTTAATTTGTTCTGGCAGGTGTGATGGGTATCCAAAAGATGAGTACAAAACAATATTTTCCAATAAGGAACATTGTAGTGAGTCACAAGGCAGCCAACACCATCAAGTTCTAGCTTGTGCGTTGAGTACCAGACAAATGATGAGTACTGAGACAAAAATTTTGCATCAAAATGCATTGCGTACCAAATTTGATCAGTTTCAAAGTAGTTGAGTATGAAGGTACCACTGTGGATTAAGAGAACATATGTAACTGATTCTATCTCTTGTGTTCCATATGGGTTGAGTGAATATACCAGAGGAAGCCTGTGATATCAGCCTGTGACCATGTTACAGGAGGGAAGGTCCAATCTAAAAATACTGGAATGCATCTTATATATCTATTTCACATTTAATAGAAAAATGCTTTAGGGGAAGATTAAACTCTACTTCAATAGCTATATGTAGGCTGTATAACTTCATTCTCCTTTGGCCAACCGAGCTGAAACTTAAACTGATTTGAATTGTCCCTTTAATATAAATATACAAAAGATATATCGTGAAAAGTCACTGGGTCTTCCAAATTCAGAGTCATATGAATGATCACACTTTCTTATAGAAACAAATGACAGAATCTTGCCAGGGACGGTGTGCTGAATCTTCTAAAATCTCACACATTTTAGACAGACCAAAGAGGTATAGAAAGTAGTCCTTTAAAGGTCTGTAAGCTTGAGCCATGGTGGCACAGTGGTTAGAAGGCAGTATTGCAGGCTAATTCTGCCGACTGCCAGCAGTTTGATTCTAATCAGGCTCAAGGTTGACTCAGCCTTCCATCGTTCCGAGGTGGGTAGAATGAGGACCCAGATTGTTGGGGGCAAGAGGCTGACTCTCTAAACTGCTTAGAAAGCGCTGTAAAGCACTGTGAATCAGTATATAAGTCTAGGTGTTATTGCTAAGTGCTAAGGAAGGAAGGAAGGAAGGAAGGAAGGAAGGAAGGAAGGAAGGAAGGAAGGAAGGAAGGAAGGACTGTGGTGGTACAGTGGTTAGAATGCAGTATTGGAGGCTAACTCTGCCCACTGCCAGGAGTTTGATCCTGATCAGATCAAGGTTGATTTAGCCTTCCATCCTTCCGAGGTTGGTAAAATGATGACCCAGATTGTTGAGGGCAATATGCTGAGTCTGTAAAACCACTTAGAAAGTGCTGTAAAGCACAATAAAGCCGTATATAAGTCTAAGTGCTATTACTATTTGTATTATGGTTATTAGTAAAATGTTTTTGGACAAGACAAGATAAAAAGGCAAGCCAACTGCTCGATGCTCTACTGGAAGCAAATAGTTGAGGGGAAAAATTGTGCTGCATCTCAGCTGACATTTTCTTTTTAAAAAAAAAAAGATTTTTATTTTTAAACAAACATACATAAAACCATCTTCAATTGCAGTGTGTCGGTTACTTACAAATCTTTTGTGCATCATTCACCAAATTCATATCTTACAATTTAAAATTTAGCTAGATTCTCATATCATCGACCTAATATATGTCTATATATTGTTATCCTCATTAATTATTTATTTAACTATGGCTATTTCTTCCCTCATTATCATTCAAAGTATTCTAAGATTTGAGTTAATTTTTATTATAACATTCATTTCATCCTCTTGAATCTATCCAATAATAATACATCTATATGTTATATTTCACACAGTTCTACAGTTCTTGTATTGTGAAAGTCTCTACCATATTTCATTTCCATATTTCTTTATCTAGCCATTGATAAAATAGGTCCCATATCTTATAGTATTGTTTATCTTCTTGTTCTCTCATTTCAAATGTCAATTTACTCATTTCAGCACATTCCATTATATTCTTAATAACTTCATCCTGCGATGGTATTTTCTCATTTTTCCAATTTTTAGCAAACACAATCCTAGCCGCTGTTAATACATTCACAATCAAATATCTCAGTTCTTTATTATATATTTCAGGTATAATCCCCAATAAAAAAAATCTCTGGTTTAAAATCTATATGTTTCTTTTGTCATTTTTTCCAGCCATGTGTGGATATTAATCCAGTATCTTTTGGCTTCTGCACATGTCCACCACATATGGTAATATGAACCCGGTATCTGATGACATTTCCAACATTTTTCAGATTTATTCTTGAACATTCTGGCTATTCTCATCAGGGGTAGATGCCACCCGTAAAACATCTTATACAAATTTTCTTTATATGCAGTTGACATTGTCATTTTATAATTTTGCGACCTTAGCTGACATTTTCTAAGCCTTCTCTGTAATTTAGCTGTGGAGAAGAGAAGGAAACCTTCCCAGCTAGTATTAGTCTGGCTTTGGAGACTATGTTCCTACAAGGTGACGATCCCACAACCATTTAGAGCAGCCCTCTCTGTTTGTGCTCTGATCCAAGTGAGAAAGTCTTGTTAATCCAAGCTGGATCTGTAATGTTCTACAGGTGTTTGTTTGCACAGATGAAGACAGACAAATAACAAATAAAAAAAAAGCAGGGTTTCTCCTTCCAGCTGTGAGAAATGTGATGCAATTCAAACCTTCCAGCTTACAGAGTACATCTAAAATATGATTTCAGCTCATCTGGAAACTTCCTAACTAAGCCAATATGTTTGGCTTTCTTTGCCTGCTGCTGTGGATTATAGCCTGGCATACTTTTATAGGTAACCAGAGTAAAGCAAAGAGGTGGGGAGAGATGGAGAAGGGGGGAATTCAAGCATCTTGTTTTAAAAACATCAGGATGTGACTCTTGAGCAAAGATGATATAATACGGATATTAAAAGTAAAGGTTATCTGTGCAACCCCAGAGCTTGGATGTCATCCTTTGGCCTTGAGGATGGGAAGACAAGCAGGAAACGGAAAATACATTTTATGTATAACAGGTCGGTGTTAATACTATGATGAAATCTGCCTTGCAGTTTCTGTAAAGCATTTTCCCCTTAATGAAGTCCCTCCATGCCAGTGCTTGATTTTATTTCTTGCTTTGTTTTGATTTAACATGGAGGTATTTCAAAGTTGGTTTTATTAGAAGAGGTGGAGGAGTTACTGCATATATCATTTTTTTTATAATTGTTTATTTATACTTTTTTCTTCTTTAAAATACATAAATGCTTAATGAACAGTGTATTGTCTGGATCCATTTGTTCATACAAAGTATTAATAAGATGATAATGAGAATAATATTAATACTAACAACCATAATTAAAATACTAGTAATTGCTTATTTACAATGAAATTCTTACATCACATACTTACAATGTGCAATAGTAAAGGTAAAGGTTCCCCCTCACATGCGTGCTAGTTGTTTTCGGCTCTAGGGGGTGGTGCTCATCTCCGTTTCTAAGCCGAAGAGCCAGCGCTGTCTGAAGATGTCTCCATGGTCATGTGGCTGTCATGACTAAATGCCAAAGGCGCATGGAGCGCTGTTACCTTTCCACCAAAGGTGGTCCCTATTTTTCTACTTGCATTTTTTACATGCTTTTGAACTGCTAGGTTGGCAGAATCTGGGACAAGTAACGGGAGCTCACCCCATTACACGTCACTAGGGATTCGAACCGCTGAACTGCCGAACCTTTCGATCGACAAGCTCAGCGTCTTAGCCACTGAGCCACCGCATCCCTTTAATAATACCCTGTTTCCCTGGAAATAAGACCCAATGGGAAAATAAGGCCTAGCTATCATTTTCCAGGATGCTCTTAATATAAGCCCTACCCCAAAAAATAAGCCCCAGTTAAGATTATCAGCAGACGGAGGCGTTTAGTACTGTATTTTCCCCAAAATAAGACCTAACTGGAAAATAAGCCCTAATGCATCTTTTGGAACAAAAATTAATATAAACCAGATCTTATTTTTGGGAAAACATGGTAATAATAATAATAATAATAATAATAATAATAATAATAATAACAACAACAACAACAACTACTACTACTACTACTACTAGTAGTAGTAGTAGTAGTAGTACTACTACTACTACTGTAATATTAATACTAATGTTCGCTTATGTATAATACAATTTCTTGCATTCTTTTCTTATATATATATATATATTATTAATATTTATCTTCTAGTTTCCACCTGCTTTATTCAACCATTACTGCATATATCTTTTGTTGTGTATATATTCATCACTTTGAAGCACTCTCGCTGCCCACATTTTGAAATTCGAGAAAGGAGTCCCCCAGACATTCTCCCCTTGACATTCAGTGGAAACATGGACAGCCAAAGGGCTGCTAGAGGAAGGCTGTATCCAAAATATGGTAAACTATGATGGCTGGTAGGATCAAAATCAGATAGAGCTTTGATTGCCTCATCATTATTATCATCTGGATTTTATTTTTTATCACACCCTATGGACATGGACTTATGAGAGAAAATGTGATTGGAACATCACATGGTAGTAGAGTGAAGCAAAACTGAGATAAAATAGGCTTATGGGCAAATAAATATATGCATGGGATTACAAAAAACATTGCCAGAGCTGCTTGGATGACATGAATCTCTAACTTCAGAGTTAAGAACAAGCTGCCAGACAAATTTGTAAAGGAGAAGAAGTCTGTAGGCAGCAATAAGCATATTTATTCAGATGAAAGCCTTACTATGATCAGTGTTTAATGGACTTTGCTTCTCCTGGGTGTTGTTTAAATGGAACTTTAAACATCCCAATGTTGAGAGCAATGTTAAATTCTTAAGTGGTTTTGGCTGAATTTTTACAGTCCTTAGGACTGTGTCCTAAAAATCTAGGCAATTTAATTCCTGTTTACTAATGCAAGACGATGCATAGAGTGGTATGGTGGCCTGGAGGTGGAGCTCCTGCAATTAGGTAGCAGCAGATATTTCTCTCTCTGGGCGGAAAGAGAAACTATTTGCTGTGAGCTCTGCATAGGCATCAGGAAGGGCATCTGCCAGTAAATGCTCAACTTCATTCAGTTGTCCCAACTCTACCCCAATGCAATGGATTACAGGATCATTAAAAGGAAAAAAAAATAATGTTGGATCAACTCAAAATCCCACAGCCTGGACTGGATCTTTTGGGGCATCTAGTATTTAACAGATATATCTGAAAGTGATAGACTTCTATCAATATTTCTCCCCAGCAGCTGGTATTTAACACATACTTTTTTATTTGAAAATGGCAACAAACAAAACCAATTATCCAAAATAGTCCTTGCCTTCCTTACTTTGCCTAATCCTCTTTTAAAGCTACTTGAGAAGTCCATATGCCTGAGAAAGGTGAAAGGAAAGAGAAGGATGACAAGCACAAAATGGATAGACTTGATTACAGCAGCAATGGATGCCACAGTGGAACACCTGAAGGTCCAGCTTAAGGACAGATCATCTTGCAAAATGTCATTTTATGTAGTTGGTGAGAATCAATGCTGACTTGACGACAGTTTGTCAATCGAATTGGTGAGTATCATTAGCTCCGATAACATGAATATCATTGTTATCCAACCCCCGCCCAAACAGGAGACCGTACACCATTTCTGACAAATGGCAGTCCAATCTCTTCTTGAAAGCCTCCAGTGATGAAGCTCCCACAACATCTGAAGGCAACTTCTGTTCCATTGGTTGATCTTTGTCACTCTCAGAAAATTTCTCCTTCTTTCTAGGTTGAATCTATCCTTGATCAGTTTCCATCCTTGTCTGGCCTTTAGGTGCCTTTGAAAATAGCTTGACCCCTTCCTCTCTGTAGCAGCCCCTCAAATATTGGAACCCTGATATCATGTCTCCTCTGGTCCTTCTCTTCACTAGACTAGCCATGCCCAGTTCCTGTAATCGTTCTTTGTATGTCTTACTTTCCAGTCCCCTAATTCATTGTTGGATATACAGTATTTGCTTTTCTTTTAGGTAAAGATCTCCCATTCAGCTTCCAAGAAGGATAAAGGACCACAGAGGAGACTCATAAATGCCTTTCTCTGCCACCGTGATGCTCTGTAATGTTAATAAATGAGAAAATCCAACTTCAGGCTTTTGTCCACCTCTTGAGAAAATCTATGTAACCCTGTTTACTAAACCCATCTTGCTTTTGTTTGATTTGCAGTATCTTTTTGTTTTCCTTAGCTTAACTCTCTTGAGTGCTATTTGGAGGAAGGGAATGAGGCAGGGGATTCCATGTAATCAAATAAACAAAATCTAAATAGAAGCACAGACAGGAGAGGCCTCCCAGGTCCTTCACTCATGTATTATCTATTCTAACCCCAAGGTCTCAAGCTGAGGAGTTCCTCATTATCTGTCAGCAGATGTTTTTCACTGGAGTTGATAGAGCCTGGCAGTTACTCAATAGCTATTTGACCATTTAACTGTACCTTCAGTTAGTTCTCCTCCTCCTCCTCTTCTCCTGCCAATCTACTTGGACAGGTCCTGCAGTTTTTTCGTATGGTTCTTCTAAAGTGGTTTGCTATTATCTTCCTATGGCTGAGAGACAGGGGGTGGGCTGCTGGGGGTTCGCAGGTGTTTGAGAGAACCTCTAGCTAAGATTCTATGCAGTTCGGAGAACCCCCAAATCCCACTCCTGGCTGGCCTCGCCCTCCTCTCCCCTCCCCTCCCAGGAGTCCCCATGAGGCCCATTTTGGGTGCAGATAAGTGCAGGGCACGCGCAGAGGTCAGGGAAGGTGAAAAACGGGCCTACCAGAAGTTTGGGAAGGCCAGAAACGGGGCCGTTTCCAGCCTCCAGAGGGCCTCTGGAGCCTGGGGAGGACGTTTTCACCTTCCTGGAGGCTCGAGGAAAGCCTCCAGAACCCAGGGAGGGCAAAAACACCCCCCCACACACAGGAGGGGGGCGCAGGAGGCCGACTAGGCCAGCCCACCATGGCCACGCCCACCCAGCAACTGGGCAGAGAACCCCTTACTAAAATTTTTGAAGGCCACCCCTGCTGAGAGAGAGCAACTGACCCAACCTCACCCAGTTGGTTTTGTGCCCAAAGTTTAGACTAGAATTCATAAACTCCTCGTTTCTAGGCTGGCTCCTTAGCCAATATTCCAAATGGATTCGCACTGATTTCTTATCCAAGATATCAGAACCAGCTTTGAAAATATAGCAATCCTCTCAAATTACAATCTAAAGTTTTGGTTTCCTTTTGTTTGCAGGAAAAAAGGATGCTTTGGAGAAATGCTTTCATACTTTTGTCCACAGACACTTTTGTGTTTGTGTCTAAACCTTCTTTCTTTAAGCATTGCTGTCACCACGTCGCCATGACTTCCTGAGGGAAAATTGTCTCAGTTTTCTATCCAGTTCTCTGGAACATTGTTTATCATCCAGCAGATTATTAATAGTCATTTTGCCCGTTGGGTCATCTGAGTTTTCTGAACAGAATGTTGAGATTATTTTAAATTCTTCAGGAGCGCTGCTTTTAGAACAGAATTCATTCACAACGACATTCCCCTGGGAGATTGGAGAGTTGACCTTTTCATATTTTACAGAATTATTTTACACATACGTATGTAGGCCACTAGGCAAAATCATTTTTCTCTTGATTTTGTCTGAAAACTTTAAACGCAGGAAGCTTTCATCCTGTAGAAGTATTAACTATCTCGGCTGTAAACACAGCTGCAACTTCAAGTTTTAAAGTCTCAATTTTTAAGAAGGGAGATGACATTTAACGCATTTCAGTGGAAACATATGGTTTTAAATAAATGTGGAGTTAGGCGCTTGTTTTTGTAGTGGAACCATAAAATCTATTTACACACATACATACATGTATGCATGCAACTCTATGTCAAAATGGTTTATTATTACACCCTGAAAACCTCCTTCAGTAACAATAATCAATATTCAGTTGTCCATTTGAAAATATTTGACAATTTATTAATCCAGTTTAGAATGAGGACTTTTGAATGATAAAATGTACATTCCAAATGCAAAGTTTTATTACAAAATCTATTTTCTTTGGGCAGCTTTACTTTTGTATTTCCTCTCTTATGAAATACTTATAATTTAAACTATTTTATTGGACATCATTGGATATAATCTATTATTATAATCTTTCATTTATCAGACATAATATTCGATAGCATCAAAGTATAGCACTGCATGTTAACTAACTATTGTGATAAAATGTTAAACATTGTTGCATGCTTGCTGCTTGAAAATTCATTTTAGCACACATTTCTATGAAAGATTTCAACCATTCTTTTTATTTCTTTTTTGGATCAACTTTTCCCTATAAATTCAGGCAACCAAATCCTTTGTCCAAGAATGTCTTAGTTCCAAGAATCATGATGCAACAGACTGAAGCACCAAAAGAAATAAATAGATGGTACTTGCAACAAATTATATTTGAAACCCTTTTCTCTCATTAAGAAACCTCCAATAACTTTAGCAAAGAAATATTTGAATAGCAACAGCACTGAGACTTATATACCGCTTCACAGTGCTTTACAGCCCTCTCTAAGCGGTTTTACAGTGACAGCATCTTTGCCCCCAACAATCTGGGTCCTCATTTTACCGACCTCGGAAGGATGGAAGGCTGAGTCAACCTTGAGCCACTCAGTTAGGATTGAACTGCTGACAGTGGGCAGAGTTAGCCTGCAATACTGTATTCTAACCACTGGGAAGGACGGAAGGGAAGGGAAGGGAAGGGAGGGAGGGAGGGAGGGAGGGAGGGAGGAAGGAAGGAAGGAAGAAAGATAGCAATAGCACTTAGACTTATATACCACTTCACAGTGCTTTACAGCCGTCTCTAAGCAGTTTACAGAGTCAGCATATTTCTTGCAACAATCTGGGTCCTCATTTTACCGGCCTTGGAAGGATGGAAGGCAGAGTCAACCTTTAGCCTGGTGAGATTCAAACTTCCAAATTGCAGGCAGCCGGCTGTCAGCAGAAGTAGCCTGCAGCACTGCACTCTAACCACTGTGCCACCATGGTAGTAGTAGTTAGAATGTTATCTAAATATTGATAGGAATGGACAACTCCCTATTTATAATCCCCCAACGAGCTCAAATCTTCTGAGTGTTCTTGCTAACTCCCCCCAAATTGCAGGATTTTGTAGGTTGGACCGCAGTCCAAAAAATCTTCCATTCTCATAACTAGTGTCCCCATCTCTTTCCCTTTTTCTTCTCCTGTTCTGCATCATTGACCATACAATCAGAAGGAAAGAAACGAAGACTCGGGAAAGTGATGGACCTACAATATTGTAGAGGATCCCTTAGCAAGCAATAGCAATAGCACTTAGACTTATATACCACTTCATAGTGCTTTACAGCCCTCTCTAAGATGTTTACAGAGTCAGCCTGTGGCCCCCAACAATCTGGGTCCTCATTTTACCCACCTCGGAAGGACAGAAGGCTGCGTCAACCTTGAGCCTGGTGAGATTCGATCTGCCAAACTGCTGACAGCCGGCAGTCAGCAGAAGTAGCCTGCAGTACTGCAATCTAACCACTGCGCCACCGCGACTCATTTAATCTGTACCCAGATCTCATAGATGTGGGTACACCATCATTACAGGTTTTATTGTCTCTTTAAAATAATGTTTAGGTCTACCAGAAAATAGCAGATGTCACATTATCTTCCATTGAAACCATTTTCCCCCACAAGTTCTAGTTACTAGGATTCAGACAGCTAGAATTAAAAAATTAGCATGACACATTTTGTAACTCTTTCCTTAGAAGTGTCTAGAGATTCTCAGTCATCCAGGTCATGGTTGTCCCAAAGGTGCTTTTTCAAGAGGCAACTGGACTTTCTCATTTTTTTCTTTCCATTCCTCACCATCCAGTCAGAGCTGAAGAAGCTTCTTGGATGAGAAGCGAAATGTCTTCAAAGAAAAAACAAGAAAGTCCAGTTGCCTCCTGAAAAAATACCTTTGGGACAACCATGACCTGGATGATGGAGAATCTCTACTGACCTTTAGCTATACAATGTGGAATGAACAGCCTTTGAATGATGTGGGAGTAGGAATGGATTTCCAGAGGGAAAATTGCAGATTACAGGAACCAGGAGCACCACTCAGGTGACTCTGAGGACACAGATCAACCTCCAAGTGCTTCAAGGACCCTCTAAAAAAGATGCAAATGACTGGCTCTCTGCAAGGAGCACAAATCCTTCCATTCCCCACTATCCTGTCAGACTTGAATAAGCTTCTTGGATGAGAAGCGAAACATCTTCAAAGAAAAAACAAGGAAGTCCAGTTGCCTCCTGAAAAAGCACCTTTAGGACCTCTTTCCTTAGGTTTTCTTCTCATCAATAAATTTGCCTGCTGCTGAATTGCTTGGCTTCCCTCTGGACCAAATACAAGAGATTCATTTCATTTTTGTAAAAAAAAAAAAAAAAAACTTTTCCCCCATCTGCAGGTGTGCCCTAATAGCCAGACCCAATAATTCTGATGATTAGTTTCACCTGAAGAAAAAAAAAAAGATGGTTGATTTCATGGCCCAGAGTCAATGCAGGAGGACCTCTGGCCCTTCCCAGCCTGATTTGTTTTTTCTTCTAATTATGACAACGAGAAACAAAATCTCAAAAGTGGAAAAGCTCTTCGGACTGGCTGGTTTTTGCAAGCAGGAGAACCGAAGACAAGAGTTGTAAGCTGCCCAGAGTGGTTTGGATACAAGATGGATGCAACAAATAAATGTATAATAAATATATAAAATAATAATAATTTTTTAAAAAGACAGAGGAAAAAAAGACACCCATTTGGTTCCAGAGAGATAAAGAAAAGGAGTGAGAAGAAAGTACTATTGCACAAGTAATAAGTACTTTGATGCTTCCAAGAGAAACTGTATGAATCATGCATACGTTAAGCACTTGTACGCACCATGTAAACCTAATTTTCCTCTGGCTGCCTTACCCAAGATGCCTTGCCATGACCTACACACTTGTGGGCCTTCCCTATGGGCAAATCCCAAAGCCTTCAGACAGGCATATAACAGTCCGAAATAGAAAGTGGAAGGAAGTGAGCATATCAACATGCACACACATGCTTTCCCACCACAAACTGCATGAAATTTGGCAAGGTTTCCTCAGCTCTAATTGATTCCAAGGGCCAAAAATTTCCTGCTCTCAGCTGAAACGGTAGGGGAGGGGAGAAATACAGGAGTGGGAGAAATCGTGGGGCTCCCCTTTTCCATCTTAAACTATCAAAATATGTTCCTCATTTTCTCCTGATCAGACAGCATTTGTTTTCAATGGGCTATGTAGAAAACTACCATCTGTAGGAATTTGGCCTGCTCAGGGCTTCCCTACCTCTCTGTTTTTGTATTCCTAAAGACGTGAAAAAATATATCAAAAGAAATAATTTGTTGCCTTGGGTTTCTTCTCCTCCCCTTCCCTCAATAGAGCCTAGAGGTATCTCCAGCTTCATGAGTCATAGAAGCCTAAGAGTTCTACATAGAAGTCACTTCAAGGATCAGACTGAAACACATAGCAAAATTGGGCTTTTCTTGAACCCATCTGACCTCAAGATAACTCTGGGCCACTTACAATCATAAGCCTTACAATATTGAATAATACTGAAATGTATTGTTTTTATTTATATCTGTTCACAGAGGTCTTGTTATGATTAGAATAGAATTCTTTATTGGCCAAGTGTGATTGGACGCACAAGGAATTTGTCTCCGGTGTATAAACTCTCAGTGTACATACAAGCAACAGGTGATAAATCATGATTATAGTCATAAAATACAATCATCATAAATCCTAAAATACAACAAGTGATAAATCATGATTATAGTCATAAAATACAATCATCATAAATCCTAAGATACAACAAGTGATAAATCATGATTATAGTCATAAAATACAATCATCATAAATCCTAAAATACAACAACATAAATCCTAAAATACAAACCCATGTATCTTAGTATCCTAGTATCCTATGACTTAGTATCCTAGTCATAGGATACTAAATAAAAGTGAACAACATAAATCATAAGATACAAACAACAAAGTTATAGTCATAGGATGCTAAAGGAATAGATAATAGGAAAGATGAGAAGGATAATAGTAATACAGCCCTACTACGTGGTTTGAGATCCCAGGACATAAGATAGTGGTGTGGGAATTAATTGTTTAGCAGAACGATGGCATGGGAGGAAAAAATTGTCCTTGTGTCTAGTTGCTTTGGCGTGCAATTTATTTATTTATTTAGAAAATTTATATTGCCACCAATCACATATGGTGACTCAAAAAGGTGTACAGGACATAAAAGCACAATATAAAAGAAATAAAAATAATAAAATAGTAAAATAATAAAATAGTAAAATAATAATGCCTTATAGCAGGGGTGCCAAACTCAATTTCATTGAGGACCACATCAGGGTTATGTTTGACCTCAGGGAGCCAAGTGGGCGTGGCCACCTCAATGTCCTGCAGCCTGCACACGGCCCTCCTGAGCTCCATTTTAGCTGACAGAGGGCTGCAGGAGGCTGTCGCAGCCGAAAACAGAGCTCAGGAGGGCCACATGCAGCCCTCCCGAGCTCTGTATTCACTAGCAGAGGTACTGCGGGCCGGTCCTTCGCTGTTTCCAGGGCTGGATGCGGCCCGTGTGCCTTGAGTTTGACACCCCTGCCTTATAGTGTCGCCTTGAAGGAAGACGTTTAAACAGTTTGTGTCCAGAATGTGAGGGATCTATAGATATTTTCTCAGCCGTCTTTCTGACCCATGCAGTGTACAGGTCCTCAATGGTTGCAATTGTTTTTTCTGTGGTCCTAACTATCCCTTGAAGTCTCTATCTGTCCTAATTGATTGCTGTGCCAAACCAGAAAGTTACAGAAGTACAAATGACAGCCTCAATAGTTCCCGTGTAAAACTGTATCAGCAGTCCTTGGGCAGTCTGAGCTTTCTGAGTTGGCAAAGGAAGAGCATTCTTTGTTGTGCTTTTTTTGATGAAGTTTTTGATGTGAGGTGTCCATTTCAAGTCCTGAGAGATTATAGAACCCATAAACTTAATATCCAGTAGGAGTTCAGTTCTTTTTTTTAGGATGTATACACCTATAACTAGATGTATATATCAGTGGTGAAATGTAAAATTTGTTACTACTGGTTCTGTGGGCGTGGCTTGGGGGGGTAATGTGACTGAGTGGGCATAGCCAACTTTTTTTTTTTAACTTTTAAAACCATTTTTTCTACAACCTCTTCAGTTGGAGAGGTTGTAAAAAAAAACGCTTTTAAAAGCCTCTGATAATCAGGCAATTCAGCTGGGATTGTCAGAGCCTTTTAAAAGCATTTTTTCTACAACCTCTTCGGCCAAAGAAGTTGTAGAAAAAAATGCTTTTAAAAGCCTCTGACTATCCCAGCTGAGCTGCACGATCATCAGAGACTTTTTTTTTTACTTTTAAAAGCATTTTTTCACCCGACGAGGTTGTAGAAAAAATGCTTTTAAAAATAATTTTAAAAAGCCTCTGATGATTGCGAGGCTCAGCTGGGCATGGGAGGGGCAGGGATTTTTGCTACTGGTTCTCTGAACCACCAGCCGCCATCGCTACCGGATTGGGCAATCCGGTCTGAACCAGGAACATTTCACCCTGGTATATATTATACAAATGTATGTATACATATATATGTATAATATATATATTATACATCTATAACTATAACTGATTCTTCTTATCAACAGAAGAGATGAGATTATCAGTTAGTTTATTTCTTTTTTTAACCAATTCGAAAAAGAGTTCTAAAATCTCAGAGGCCTCTGCCTCAATTTGGAAGAGATAGCCCCCTACAGAACTCCAGGTCAAAAGGAGCAAAATTAACCGAACTCTTCTGACTAGGGAACGAAGGTGCTGATAGATTCCAATAAAAACCCAAGTAAGTTAAAAGTGCGTTATGGCAAAAAGAAGTTCTTCTTCCGGTAACGAGTACATCTGGCTTATATTCCTGGTTAGATCATATATCTGACAATATCCTCCCTTTAATGCTTTGCAGACTAGAGGTATATTATCATAGCCCATGCATGAACTCTGAAGGGAACACATGTCAAGGAAAACCAAGGACGTTTGCTCATAAAATGTAAAACAGAGTATCTTGACGAGTCAGAGAAGTTCAGGATGCGAGATGCAGGTGACAACCAAGGCCAAGAGATGGCGTACTGAGACTGTATGTTGGTGGTTTTCCCTCGCCTGCTTTTCTGGCCTTCGGGGAGGGATGGTTATATGCTCTCCGTATCTGTGGAAAAGAAAATTAGCAACACACTTCGAGATATCTGTAGCTTTTATCTCTGGGCACTCCAAATGGGCTGAGAATTCTCATACAGGATAAATCTCTCACTTTTGTTTTTTCCCAGCATAGACAACCCATTTCCTAAAGAGATAAGTAATCAGCCCTGTTCTCCTAACAGTTGATTCTGCCTGGCATACGAGTTTTAATTTTCTTACACTGAGCTGATCAAATGGAAAGACTTACTTATATTTGTTTTCCCGGTTAATCAGCTGTTACCACCATGACTTTCAATATTCATTTTTTATTATTTTATTTTACTTTTATTGTTTTTACCACAACAACATAGCACAGCATACTAAACATAAATACATGGTATGTGTTTCTTCTTACATATCAGTTTTGTTCCTCTTACTTTCTACTATATACATTTCCCATTTTTCCCATCCTTTATTATCATTATCTTTATCATCCCTTTATTTTTAATTTTCTTCAGATACAATATTTTGCACATTTGTCACCTTCTTCTCTCCACTGTTTACTCACATTTACTTTCCCTAATCTCGAGCCAATCATACCATTTATGATAACCAAGTCCTAAGCGCTCCATGGCTTAGGATCTGGTTAGCTACAGGACCGCATTCTGCCACCGATTGCCTCCCACCGACCAATACGCTCCCACAGAGAGGGCCTCCTCAGGGTGCCGTCGGCCAAACAATGTAGGCTGGCGACCCCCAGGGGGAGAGCCTCCTCTGTGGGGGCCCCAGCCCTATGGAACGAACTGCCCCCGGACATATGAAGGATCCCCGACCTCTGCGCTTTCCGTCGTGCTTTGAAGACCCTATTATTCCAGCAAGCTGGTCTGACGGGATAAAGGTTTTTAAATTGGGTTTTGATAGGGATTTTAAAATGATTTTAGTTGGGTGTTTTAAATTCAGCCAATGATTGAATTATTTTAATTAAGTTTTTAAATTTTTGTTGTATATTGTTTTTACCATGGCTGTTCACCGCCCTGAGTCCTTCAGGAGAAGGGCAGTATATAAATATAATAAACTAAACTAAACTGAACTAAACTAGTGATATGCCTCCAAGAGGTTCATATACAAAAAGAATATAGAAAATTATTAGAAAATAGAAAATTAGGAACATTATACACAACTTTAGCAGATAAAAAGAAAGGAGGTATTGCCATATATGTAAAGGAAAAAATAAAATCTAAGACATGCAGAAGGTAGAATTTTGATGGTGGAATTGGAGATAGAACAGAAACAAATGCTACTTACAGTAATTTATGCACCAAATAAAAATCAACAAGAATTCTTTACAAATGTACACAAGAAATTACTAGACATGGACTATGAAAGGATTTGTATGACTTTATATTCTTAAGTGTTTTATGTCTCAACTAGAAATTTTTTTCTGTAGCATTCATGTTCTCCTAAACTAGAATATTGTAGCATATACAGTAGTGGACAAAATTGTGGAAACCTTTTGGGAAAAGTGTATTTTTGAGGTCTGATGACTAATAACACCATTTTTTTTTTTTTTTTGAGTTTCATGATAATCCTATTCCACTGCTGGAATAGCCTGGGAATAGTCCAGACCTTAACCCAATTGAAAATCTATGGAGCCGACTAAAAAAACTTGTTAGTCAGAAGCGACCCAGCAATAAAACCCAGTTAAAAGAAGCAATCCTTCAATCTTGGTTTCACATTAGAACAGCTACAGAACTAGAAGACTTGGTTCACTCCATGGGAAGATGTTGTTAAGACCGTAATTCATGCTAAAGGTTACCCAACTAAGTATTAACCAACATGGTGATAAATTTTATATATATCATTTTTATCTATGGTGATCATTTTTGAATATTTCCTTTTTTCTACGTGTTTCACTTTTCTTCCTTATACTGTAACTGCTATTCTAATAGCAAATCCTTCATAAAAGTTACTGCATTACATTCTTGATTAAATTATCTTTCCATTGATATATAATTTTATGGTACTACTCCCCCCCCCAAAAGTGGTGTTATTAGCTAGTTTTAGAAAATACACTTTTCCCAAAAGGTTTCCACAATTTTGGCCACTAGTGTACTTTCATAGACTTCCCCGTTCAATTGGACTGTGAACTGTGTGCTTTGTTTAAAAAAAGGGGAATGTGTATCTATGCACTATTAAAACACTTGTACTTGTTTGGTTGTTTGCAACCTTTATTTGGGTAAAATGATGCATCATAGGGCAAGAATTGTTGAATCAGTGTATCTCCAATGGGCTAAATTAAAGAATGTGTCCAAAATCCTGGACCCAAGACTCTCATAGGATTAAAATTTGGCAAAGTTCTGAACATTTCAGTATCATTGGAGTCAGCCACAGTCACACATGATCATCATTTCCAATGTTCCAGCTTTCTGCAAGGAAAGTCAGCGGGGAAACCATCAGGAAGTCAAAAGTCACTCCCATCCTCCTTGCTTTTAGCCCACCTGTGGTCATTCTGTTTCTTTCTTTCGGTAAGGAAATATCTCTGAAATGATGATCCAACAGATCATGGATTATCTGGTTTAACTTAACTGCATTTCATATGGTCTCCACCTCCAAATGCTGAGAAATAGTTCCATCAATGTTCACTAAGAACGGTCAGATAAAACTATATATAAAGGATATGAAGAAGGGGTTGGAAGGCATTATTTTTTCTCTGGCACCACAGATTACCCACCCCCTGGATTAGGTTATGCCTCTCTGGTCCTACCTATTATGTTGGGACCTTCACAATGACAGAGAAGTAAATCTTAAAAGCAACCAAGAGCCCTGATGGTGCAGTGGTTAGAATACTGTATTGCAGGCTAACTCTGCAATAAGAGAGTTCGATCCTGACTTGCTCAAATTTGACTCAGCCTTCCATCCTTCCAAGGTCAGTAAAATGAGGGCCCAGATCGTTGGGGGCAATATGCTGACTCTGTAAACTGCTTAGAGTGGACTGTAAAGCACTGTGAAGTGATATATCAGTCTAAGTGCTATTGCTATGATTCTACCATACAATACATAATTTCTTCCATCTTTTTTTCGCCCCCTGGCAAATAGATGGGGAAGAAATGAAGGTAGTGACAGATTTTATTTTCCTGGGCTCCAGGATCATGGCAGATGGGGACTGCAGCCAAGAAATTAAAAGACGCTTGCTCCTGGGGAGGAAAGCTATGGCAAATCTAGACAGCATACTAAAAAGCAGAGACATCACCCTGCCAACAAAAGTGCGTATAGTTAAGACTATGGTTTTCCCAGTTGCAATGGATGGCTGTGAAAGTTGGACCATAAGGAAGGCTGAGCGCTAAAGAATGGAGGTCTTTGAACTCTGGTGCTGGAGAAGACTCCTGCGAGTCCCTTGGAGTGCAAGGCGAACAAACCGGTCAGTCCCAGAGGAGATCAACCCTGACTGCTCTTTAGAAGGCCAGATCCTGAAGATAAAACTGAAATACTTTGGCCACCTAATGAGAAGGAAGGACTCACTGGAGAAGAGCCTAATGCTGGGAACGATAGAGGCTCAAAAGAAGAAGGGGACGGCAGAGAATGAGATGGCTGGATGGAGTCACTGAAGCAGTCGGCGTGAGCTTAAATGGTCTCCGGGGGATGGCAGAGGACAAGAAGGCCTGGAGGAACGTTGTCCATGGGGTCACGATGGGTCAGACACAACTTCGCAACTAACAACAACAATCTTTTTTTGTTGTGCTGCTCAGTTATATTTGACTGTTTATTAATAAAGTCAATGGGATATACTCATAGGTAAATATATAGTTAATGGTATCAATATTCTCCTTCTCAAATACTTTGGCCAGACTTTGTCGTTTTCTTTGTTTACATGCCTTGGTTATCTCTGTTCATTGGCAACCATTCTCTCGTTTATGGATTGTTTTTAAAGTCAATCAAGAAAACATTCCAGCCATTAAATATACACAAATCCAGAGCCTGTTATGTGCTGCTATATTTCCACAGTGGCTGCCATTTCAAGAAATGTATTTTTAAAAAATTCAAATTAGAATGTGGTTGTGATAGTTATTGTTAGTTACGAGTCTGGGAGTACAGCCAGATTCCAGCCTCTTTCAAAACAATTGTAGAATTGCTACCTTGAAGCATGTCAGTTTGAAAAAGGCCTTCTGACGCTATTTCAATCATTTTTATGTATTTTAAGTCTGCTTTATTATTTGTTGTACTATCAAAACCTTCAGTGTCGCTTTTAGTTATATTACATCTCATTTGAACAGAAAGAATCAACAGAGTTTAGAAATATGAGATGAGAGAAGTTATGTGGGTCTATTCAGTATGTGCCTAAGAAGACAAATATATTCTGATGTTTTTCTTTATAGCAGCAATGGATGAAGCTCAGAGGGCTAATTGGGCCCTGATCAAGTTTCATTATATCTGCCTTTCTTTGACATTTGAGTATCCATCTTGAAAGTGGTTAAAGAAAACTCAAATCCAAAATCAAATATAGCTGTATGCAGAGGTGGGCTGCTGGGGGTTCACAGGGTTCGGGAGAACCTCTAGCTAAGATTCTGTGCAGTTTGGAGAACCCCCAAATCCCACTCCTGGCTGGCCCCGCCCATCCCATGCCTCCCAGGAGTCCCATTTTGGATGCAGGTAAGTGCAGGGCATGCACGGAGGCTTGGGGAGGGTGAAAAACGGGCCTAACGGAAGTTCAGGAAAGCCAGAAACAGGTCTCCAGAGGGCCTCCAGAGCCTGGGGAGGCTGTTTTCACCCTCCTGGAGGCTTGAGGAAAGTCTCCAGAGCCTGGGGAGGGCAAAAACACCTCCCCGTCACCACCATGGTGCAGGAGGCCGACTAGGCCATGCCCACCATTGCCACGCCCACCCAGCAACCAGGCAGAGAACCCCTTGCTAAAATGTTTGAAGCCCACCCCTGGCTGTGTGACTTCCAACATGGTCGGACCTTAAACAACACCCTTTGACAGATGACAGATGAGAAGAGACTTCTGAGGGAGAAAAATAAAAGTACTCATTATTGAAATGGACAAAGCAACAACAAAAAGTATGGATGGTCTTCTATTATGGATAGTCTTATTCACCCTTCAGAGAAAAACCTAGTTCCACTGTCAATCATTTGATCACTCTAGATGAGTCCTGGATAATAGAAAGCTGACTTCCTGTACAATAACCCAATATAACTACTTCGTTTAATGTAGAACTGCACAGGCAATCTAGTTCCCTCACATAAGCCTCTCTTCTTTATTTCTATGTTCTTCTCAGTTCCAACTTGAAGGAGAAAAACCAGAGACTTCAGGAGCTGCACTCAAAACCTCTATTATCTGGCTTATTTTAGTTGATGTTGGATTTTTCAGGATTCTCCACGTTTTTTTAACACATATCCAGTGGTGGGTTGACCCTGGTTTGCACCGGTTCTAAGAACCGGTAGTAAAATTGGCAGGAGGCTCCACCCACCAACCCCGACATCATCAAAATGCTTCTGCGCATGCGCAGAAGAGCACGCATGCGCATAAGCAAAGCAAGTGCGCACGCGCAGTCCCATTGCGAACTGGTAGTAAAGGTAAGTAGAACCTACCCCTGCACATATCCTTCACATTCCTACCTGGAGATGCCATAGACCAGGGGTGTCAAACTCAAGGCCCACGGGCCAGATCCAGCCCATGGGGGGCTTAGATCTCGCCCGTAGGGCCACCCTGGAAACAGCAAAGGACCGGACCGTGGTGCCTCTGCCAGAGAAAACAGAGCTCGGGAGGGCCAGATAACATCCCACCACCCCCGAGCTCCATTTTTCACTGGCAGAGGGCTAGCAAAACAAACTAAAAACAAAAGGAGAAATGTTTCCCCTTTTGCATATAAGCATGCAAGAAGGGACAGGAAAGGAGAAAGGGGAAAAGGAAAAGGAAAAAGAAGGGAAGATGGAAAGAGAGCAAGGAAGGAAAAATAAGGGAAGAAGGGAAGAAAGAAGAAAGGAGAATGATGAGGGAAGGAAAAAGAAGAAAAGGGAGGAAAGGAGGAAGGGAGGAAGGAAGGAAGGAAGGAAGGAAGGAAGGAAGGAAGGAAGGAAGGAAGGAAGGAAGGAGATTGTAATGAGAGTGAGGGAGGATCTGAGGGAAGTCCTGCTTTAGCACTTGGCCACCACAGGTGCTCCCAACACCTGTGATGTCACGTCCAGCTGGCCATGCCCATCCTAACAACACCCACCCTGGCTACCTGAGGTCAAACACAACCCTGAGGCAGCCGTCAATGAAATTGAGTTTGATACCCTTGCCATCGACAGTTAATGGACCTTTTTCGTGCAAGTCATGTTCCTAAAGGGGAGCCAACCCAGATTTTAAGCATGTCAAAAATGCTGACTAAGCAGCGTTTCATGTGGCATATATAGCAAACTCACAAAACAGTTTTCTATGGCCTTTAGGTACTGAATGAAGACACCACTTCTTAAAAGCTTGAAGAACAAAGCAGCAACCTATTTATTTATTTATTTATTTATTTATTTATTTATTTATTTATTTATTTATTTATTTATTTATTTATTTATTTATTTATTTATTTTATTCAATTTGTATACCGCCCTTCTCCTAGTGGACTCAGGGCGGTGCACAGCCAAAACTAAAACACATACCAATACAAAATTTAAAATTTTTAAAAGAATTTCATGACTTTGGCCCCAAAATTTAAAACATTAAAACTAAAACCCATTGACAATTTAAAAAATTAAAAAAGCTAGAAAAAGGAGGGGGGGTTCACGCCAGCCCTGCTTGATGGAAAAGAAAAGGTTTTAGGGCACGGTGAAAGACCCGGAGATCCGATATCCTTCGTATCTCCGGGGGCAAATCGTTCTAGAGGGCAGGAGCTGCCACAGAGAAGGCCCTCCCCCTGGGGGTCGCCAGCCGACATTGCCTGGCTGACGGCACCCTGAGGAGTCCCTCTCTGTGGGAGCGTACTGGTCGGTGGGAGGTAGGGTTACCAGGTCTGCTTCCAAAAAATAGCGGACAAGCGGGGGCGGGGGTTAAGTAGTAAAAAAATTAAAAAAAATACAATTAAATTATATATTTTCTTACAAAATTTTAACATGTATTAAAATAATCACTTCAAAACTTTACTTAAAATTCAAAACATCAAATAGATTATAATAATATGTAAAATATTAAATTACATTTTACTTTGCTGTCGTGTGTATTTTTTATTTGACTGTGCAGCTTTAATCAATTCTTTGTGTTTAAGGAATAATTCTTTAATTTCAGTACAATGTTGAGAAATATTAAAAAATATACAAAGTTCACTTCGAACTGATGGTACAAGCAGTCGGTTACGTTCGTCAATCCACACATTTCCCATGATGCTGAAAATTCATTCAATATTTGCATTTGATACCGGAATTGATACACAATACTGGAACAGTTTCAGTAAACTCGGAGCTGGCTCTTTCTTGAAAAAGTACGTCCACTTATCAAGGGATGAATCGCCCTGCAGATGAACATAAACTTCTTCTAAGGCAGAAATTTCATCGAAGAGAGTGTTGGGTGGAAGTTCTTCTCGCCATGGTGATAATAACCAGATGTTCGTCATTTCTTCTAAAGTTGGAGGATTATTGCGATCAATTAGATTGAAACAATTTAGCGTCTCATACACTGAATCAGTGAAATTATACCACTTTTCTAGATATGCTATGGCTCTTTGATACACGTTGATAGCTTCTTTCTTGAACTTTTGCACGGCATTCTCAGGCAAATGTTTTTTACGTAAGGCAAATAAAACTTTCATTCCAAAAAACTGCTCATCGTATTTCTTTTGCAAAGAATCACGCAGCTTACACATGATAATGTGAAGATCACATGCAAGAATTTTCTTGCTTTCCAGCTTCAGTAGGGTGTCTTGCATTATTGACATGAAGAAGTGCGTGAAATATAAATACAATTGTGAAATTGTTGGTTCATTGTCCTTTGAGAGTTCATTTTCCTGATCCGAAATAAGATTCCAGATAACCTTATGGCACTCATCAGATCCAAGAGAAATAAAATACGATTTTAGAGGTATCCAGTTTAAAAGAAGTCTTTCGACCGCTGTAAACAAACTTAACCAACGTGTTGGAACATGGCGCAAAACTTCATGGAATTCTGACTCGCAAAACTTATGTACCATTTCATCCTAAAGCTTTTGAATAAAAAAATTGTCCACTATTTTGTGAAAAAAAATAGTGAACATAATGTGAAAAAAGTGGACTGTCCACTCAAATAGTAGACACCTGGCAACCCTAGGCTTGGAGGCTATTGGCGGCAGAAGGCGGTCCCGCAAATACCCAGCATCTGAGGCATCCTTATGCCTGAGATGCTCCCTGTTCATCTCTGCCTTTCTCCCACTCTTACTGTTTCAAACCACAATGGTTATCTTGCACTGCTGTGTGGCTGAAAAAGACAACTGTCATCATACAGCATGAAACGTCTATGTAATACGCACAAATAGCCATGTTTTGTTTCCTTAGCTGGTATTCCACACATGTTGGTTGCAGAAAGACCTGGGAATTATCAGCATCGCTTGGATAAAATTCATTAGCTGATTCATTCCATCAGTAATAGATAAGGGAGAATTCTAGATCTAAGTTTTTTTATACCCAGCTGGAATACATTTTTGGCTCCTGTTTCCCCCACCCCCCACCCCCACCTCCAGAATGGGAGGAAAGGAAGCTGGGGGAGACACAGCACACTCCACAAATCCATACGAGGGAGCAATTTATTGAATTTTAAATATATATGTGTAAAATAGACTTGGCAATTAAAAGGAAGAGGGTTTGCCAACAGCCACCCCATAGCAGTCAGTCCCTGGTGTAAAATAAAACGGACGAGTGAGATTGTGGTTTCATAATACGGTGGGAAACCGAACAAAACCAATATCCAACTATCTCTTTCATTCTCCAAATACTGGTTCCCCCTGCACAATCTGGCAACCAGGCCCCAAGATGCACAGAGGTGATTGAGCTGCTTGCCAAACTTCTGTTGTTGTCCATTCCAGATGGATCATGGTTTGTGCAGGCCTGTCAAATTTATTCTTGGATTTTCCAGCTGTTCTTGTCGAGTCAACAACTGCTTGCATCTCTTATATCATAAACAGGCTAGAGGCGTGATGGTGAATCTATGGCACATGTACCACAAATGGCACATGGAGCCATATCGGTGGGCAAGCGAGTTTAGCTCTGGCACACATGCGCGTGCCAGCCAGCTGATCTTCAGGCCTTCTGGGCCCACCGGAAGTTGGGAAACAGGCTGTTTCTGGCCTCTGGAGGGCCTCTGTGGGTGGGGGGGGAGCCCGTTTTTCGCTCTCTCCAGGCTCCTAGAAAGGCTCTGGAGCCTGGAAAGGGTGAAAAACGGGCCTATTGGGCCCACTGTGCCATTGTGTGCCAAAAGCAGGGGGGCCGCACACACATGTGCAGGGGGTGGGGGCATAGAGAAGACCATTTGATGGCTGTGGCCAGGGGGTCTTTTTATCAGGTTTGCCTGATCTACCAGTTGCGTCCCTTTCTGGACCGGGATCCTTGCGCACAGTCACTCATGCCCTCGTAAACTCCCGTCTGGACTACTGTAACGCTCTCTACATGGGGCTCCCCTTGAAGAGCACCTGGAGGCTCCAGCTGGTTCAGAATGCAGTTGCGCGGGTGATTATGGGAGCGACTTGACGCTCCCATGTAACACCGCTCCTGCGCGAGCTGCACTGGCTCCCGGTGGTCTTCCGGGTGTGATTCAAGGTATTGGTTGCCATCTTTAAAGCGCTCCATGGCTTAGGACCCGGGTACTTACGAGACCGCCTTCTGCCACCGATAGCCTCCCATCGACCAGTACGCTCCCACAGAGAGGGACTCCTCAGGGTGCCGTCAGTCAAACAATATTGACTGGTGACCCCCAGGGGGAGAGCCTTCTCTGTGGGGGCACCTGCCCTCTGGAATGAGCTGCCCCCAGAGATTTGTAGGATCCCGACCTTCGCACCTTTCGCTGCGCCCTCAAAATGCTATTGTTTCACCGAGCACGGCTGGCCTAAATGCTATTTTAATGGGTGGTTTCTATTTTAGGTCTTTTGGCCAAATTATTTATTTATTTATTTTTTAATTTGATTTATATGCCGCCCTTCTCCGGAGACTCAGGGCGGCTTACAATGCGCTAAGCAATAGCCTTCATTCTTTTGTATATTTTATACAAAGTCAGCTTATTGCCCCCACAAACTGGGTCCTCATTTCACCTCCTTAGAAAGGATGGAAGGCTGAGTCAACCTTGAGCCTTGGAGAGATTCGAACCAGCAGAAATTGCAGGCAGCTGTGTTAATAACAGGGTGCACTAAACCACTGTACTATCAAGGCTCTTTTTAAATTGTCTTTTAACTTTCATATAGTTGTGGGTTTTATTTTTGGCTGTACACCACCCTGAATCCTTCGGGAGAAGGGCAGTATAAAAATTTAATAAAATAAATAAAAATAAATAAATAGAATTGTGGGTGTGGGCACGCTTGCATGTGACACCCCACCCCCACCTCAGGCTCCCTTCCGCTTTTGGCACGTGATGGCAAAAAGGTTAGCCATCACTGTGCTAGAGGCTGCTTTAAAAAATATATATCCTGAAATGGCCCAGGTACTGGTGAAAAAAAAATAATAAACCATGGAGTAGATCCAAACTAAACTAGATCAGTTGAGGACCCTTTGGGATCAGTGGAACCAGTTAGTCATGACTTCAGTTCCAGAGAGTTCAACAGAAATCAAGTGCATCTAACTTAAGGCATTTCCAGATGATGTGGCTTTTTGTCGTCAGACTTTCCAATTTCATAGCGTAGAAAAGAGGTTTCCACAGCTGCTACTTATTGGTGAAATGACTTCTGGGTGCGACAGTGAATATCTGCTGACGTTTTGCTAGCCACACTTCTTCTGGCTTCTTCAGTTTCAAATCTGAAACTGAACCTGGCAACAGATTTCAGGGCGTCACAGGCTGCCTGTGCTAATTAGTGCAAAATGCCCACAGTCAATTGCTAACCACCAAGCAGAAGACACTTGATACCCTTTCTATTTGGAAGTGTGTCAATTCCGATGACTTCTCTAATAATTTGGGAGGCAAAGCTATTGTGTTGTGCCAGAACACTAATGTTTTCCAGAACTACTTTTATGATTGGGCCATTGTGATTGGTATTCGGCAAGACAGGGTGTCCTATGCCTTTAAGCCAGTGGTGAAATCCAATTTTTCTTACTACCGGTTCTGCATGGCTTGGTGGGCATGGCTTGATGGGCGTGGCAGGGGAAGGATACTGCAAAATCTCCATTCCCACCCCACTCCAAGGGAAGGATATTGCAAAATCCCCATTCCCTCCCCACTTCTGGGAGAAGGATATTGCAAAATCTCCATTCCCACCCCACTCCAAGGGAAGGATATTGCAAAATCCCCATTCCCTCCCCACTTCTGGGAGAAGGATATTGCAAAATCTCCATTCCCACCCCACTCTGGGGCCAGCCAGAGGTGGTAGTTGCCATTTCTCCGAACTGCTCAAAATTTCCTCTACTGGTTCTCCAGAACTTATCAGAACCTGCTGGATTTCACCCCTGCTTTAAGCTTCATGTTCCTTTTATTTTTAATTCTGCATTCTAAGGAATGGCCATTCTGTCCTCTGTACCTGTCTCCATACTAGAAATTCATTGTACTAGTATATTCTCCCCCAGTTCCTACCAGTAAGGTAAAGGTAAAGGTTCCCCTCACACATATGTCCTAGTCGTTCCTGACTCTAGAGGGCAGTGCTCATCTCCGTTTCAAAGCCAAAGAGCCAGCGCTGTTCGAAGACGTCTCTGTGGTCATGTGGCTGGCATGACTCAATGCAAAAGGCGCATGGAACGCTGTTACCTTCCCACCAAAGGTGGTCCCTATTTTTTCTACTTGCATATTTTTTACGTGCTTTCGAACTGCTAGATTGACAGAAACTGGGACAAATAACGGGAGCTCACCCCATTATGACTAAGTGTTGTATCTTATGATTCTTGATGAATGTATTTTTTATGTACACTGAGAGCATATGCACTGAAGACAAATTCCTTGTGTGTCCAGTCACACTTGGCCAATAAAAGAATTCTATATAAAGAATTCTATGCTCTATATAAGGTTTCATGCTTGAGCAGAGGGTTGGACTAGGAGACCTCCAAGGTCCCTGTTGTGACCCCAACTCCAGAGCCTGTCCTAACAGAGGAAGAGGACTCAGAAGGTGATGGGGAGGAACTGACAAGGCCTCCCTCTCCAGGACCCTCCTTTCTGGCAATGGCTCAGGTTCCATCCGAAGGCCAGGAGGAACAGCCTGGGAGGTGCCAGGAGGAAGGCATATCGGAGCACCCATTGATAGGGAGCGAGGATGATGAATCCTGGCTTGATCCCAGGCAGCGTCGGAGGGAGAAGCGGGTGCAGCAATGGAAGAGGCATGGGAGGGCCAGAGATTGAGCTGAGTCATGGAGCCACGCCCCACCAGGAATAAAAGTGGGTGGGTTTGCTCTTCAGGCTTTGTGACGGAGAAAGTTAAACCCTGAAAGTCACATCGTGATCTCTGAAATTCGGCTTGGATATATTTTGGACTGAACATTGACTAAACTCTTGTCTCGTGGATACTTTGTTGCTCCTGGAACGGACTGAAGATAAGTCCTCTTCTGCTTTATGGGAGTGAAAACGGTCTTGGCAGGCATTCAGCAGTTTGCTGCCAAAACCTTGGTCTGCCAAGAATTCTAATCTGTTTACCTAATAAAATATTGGCTTGGTGTTACGTTTGCCTGTGTGAGGAAGGGGGACAGAACAGTCCCTTCCAACTCTGTTATTCTGTTATTCCTTCCATATTAACTGTATCATTCATTGCAATGAATCAAGTATTCAAAACATTAACTACTGTATACAAGTTTGTGTAGTAGTCTGAAAAAAAGTTGGGCCGAATCATACAGAAATGCTATTCTAATGGGAGGCATGTAATACTTGCTACAACTCAGAAAACTAATAGAGTATATAGGCAAACTCAGCTTAACCTGACTGCGTAATAGTACATATAAGCAGATAAACCTGAATGTGTAGTAGTACATGTTTGTGTTAAAAAGTCAAATTACAGGAATTCTGCACAGGGATCTACAAATCCACTGTGAGAACAGCCTTTCAAAAATGAGATCTTGCTTTTGATCCTGTGATTTCCAGGCACACCCTTAAAAATAAATGTTCTCTGCCTCTCTCTCTCTCTTTCTCTCTTTTTTTTTCTCTTTCTCTCCCTCTCCCTCCCTCCCCTCTCTCTCCTTTTCCCTCTCCCTCTCCCTGTCTCTCTCTCTCCCTCTGACTCTCTCCCTCGGTCTCTGTCTCTGTCTCTCTTTCTCCCTCTCCCCCCGCCCTATTATTGTATCCAGTAAAATAATCAATCCCTTGTAATCAAAGCGTATTTAGAAGGAAGATCTGATCCAGGCTCCTGTTTTGATATCCAGGCTTCTGTTTTGCAGCCTTTAGCCTCAGCACATTGTGTTCAAAATCACTTGGGGGACATGAATGCTGATAAATTATCTGGGATTTTCTCAGGCTAATGCCTCTCTCCCATTCTGTCATGGTCTCCCTCTTCCTCCCTGAAAGATTTCTCAGTCTCGGGGATAACACTTTAGATCAATTCCCTCTGACTCAGAGGCCATGTGGATTTTCTCAGTCGTTTCTAACCAGGTTGAGAATCTTGCGCTACAGCATGTTTATTTATAATTTTCCCACTAGCTGTTAGTCTTGGCTGCAGCCTGTGGCTCGGAAAGAATGTAGGTTTCCAGAGACGTTGTGTGTGTGACCAAAGCCACCAGCCTGGATTTCAATACCCTTTGCCTTATTTATGTGGGGGAAAATGGCTTAAACTATTTATTGGTTCCAAAACATAAGTCCCAGTGTTGGCAACCCCACTGTGATGCTCAAATGGGCTGGATTAACATGATTATCTTGAAATGGCTCATTTGTGAAACCTGGAAAATCGCCAGAACTCTCTACCCGCTACTAGTATCGGGTCAAATGAGAGGCATCATAGGTGAGTCCTTGGATAGTTCCTTTCCATCAAATGCTTGGAAACAACTTTCCCCCAGTGGGCCGGGCTTTCTCATAATAAAATAATAAACCCCTGAAAAGAAAAAGGGAAAGTAAAGATTCTCCAAGCAGGCTCCATCTGTGACACTGCTAATGATTTCCAAATGTCTGGTGGCCAGACCAGAGCCGCTATCAATCACAGGGCCAGGGAAGCTGTGTAAAAGATACTGCGTAAACACTGCATTTTTCTGGGTCACCACAATGCTAATACTACCATAAACATTGGGTTATGACTTGTCTGACTTCATCTTTATCAACACATGGGGCTTTGCTTGGAGGGCAACCACAGTGGGAAGAGCATGGAACCAAAGTTGAAGGAGAACAGTTTGGAAGACAGATGTCCATGGATAAGCGACCTGCAAAGTATCCCAGGGAACCAGTCTTAAGCTCACCAATGTCTCCTGACCACTTGATTTTTGTTCATACATACATACCCTGTTTCCCCGTAAATAAGACCCTGTCTTATATTTTTTAAACCCCGAAATAAGCGCTTGGCCTTATTCTTGGGGAGGTCTTATTATTTTGGGGCACGTGGAGGAAATGGCAGGGATTGGCTGCGCATGCATTTAAATATTTTCAGGGAGGGCTTATTTTAGCACATGCGCTCAAAAGCCCGACTGGGCTTATTATCAGGAGATGTCTTATTTTGGGGGAAACAAGGTACATACATACACACATACATACGTACATACGTACAATCACTCTGTGTGTATATCAGTGGTGAAATTCAATTTTTTTTACTACTGGTTCTGTGGGCGTGGCTTGGTGGGCGTGATGTGGTGTGGCTTGGTGGGCGTGGCTTGGTGAGCGTGGCAGAGGAAGGATACTGCAAAATCTCCATTCCCACCCCACTCCAGGGGAAGGATACTGCAAAATCCCCATTCCCACCCCACTCTGGGACCAGCCAGAGGTGGTATTTGCCGGTTCTCTAAACTACTCAAAATTTCCGCTACCGGTTCTCCAGAACCTGTCAGAACCTGCTAGATTTCACCCCTGGTATATGTGTATTGGAAAAATCAAGATAGGGGTCCACTAAAGCCCTACCTATTGTTATGTGCATTGACATTGAAGGCATGTACAGAGGGATGTGGCTTTACTTATGCTGCCACGACCATCATCTTGAGTTTTTTAACCAGCCCACCTACACAGTCCAGTCCACCACACACACAGTTTAACTAATGCCAAGCCTGTAAAGATGACATTCAAATCAAACTCTCTCTTTCTTTCTACGTTTCTCCACCTCTTGATTCCATAAGTAGCTGTGATCCTTTCTCAATAAATGTAATTTGGAGGAGTTCCTATTTTCAACTACTGTTTGGCATAATTCCTACCCTAACAGTGAAATGTAAGGTTTCTAGCAAAATATTTATATATTGCCATCATCTCCGTGTGACGATGATGAATATTATCTTGAATTCTCCGATATAGCCTCCACCCACTGCTGAAATTTGGTGTCTTTAATTAATGAATTGCTTGATATTCTTGTGCTTTCTCCTAGTTTCTACATAAGTACAGATATGAAATCTAAGATCTGAGATCTAAGAACTGAGATGTATGCCAAAAAAAAAAAAAACCAACAACCCATATTCATTTCAGAGAAATGATAGGAGGTTGGTACCTTGGAGGTTAAAGAAGCAACTCCATTGGCTAGGTGATCTCAAAAACACTGACTACTGAAGTAGAGTTTCTGAAATTTCTATGATGCAACAGTTGCCATCATTCAATGACTCAGTCCAGCTGAAGTTGTTTCGAGAATTATGAAAACCAAGATTTGTTTAGGAAATTAGGTCGTCTTGAGTCACATTGGATTCCATACAGGCTGCATTCCTTTGAGTCTGGGGTAAGAATTCAAGTCTATTGGTGATTGGCCCAAAGTCACCCAGTCAGCTTTCATGCCTAAGGCAGGACTAGAACTCTCAGTCTCCTGGTTCCTAGGATGGTGCCTTCATCACTAAACCAAATTGGCTGTTTGTAAAGTAACTATTTGCAGGGACACAGTGGCTCAGTGGCTAAGACACTGAGCTTGTCGATTGAAAGGTCGGCAGTTCAGCGGTTCAAATCCCTAGTGCCGCGTAAAGGGATGAGCTCTCATTATTTGTCCCAGCTTCTGCCAACCTAGCAGTTCGAAAGCACGTAAAAAATGCAAGTAGAAAAATAGGACCATCTTTGGTGGCAAGGTAACAGTGTTCCGTGCTCCTTTGGCGTTTAGTCATGCCAGCAACATGACCATGGAGATGCCTTCAGACAGTGCTGGCTCTTCAGCTTTGAAACGGAGATGAGCACTGCCTCCAAGAGTCGGGAACGACTAGCACATATATGCGAGGGGAACCTTTATCTTATATTATTAGATAATAATACTTCTCCTGCATACGAAATTTAGTTTTGGAACTTCCAACTCTTTCCTTTGAATTGCTTATCAAGAATTGGGTAACATCTCACCTTGAGGGAGGGGGGAATGGAATCTTTTAGAGCAGTCCCTTGATTAAATCTGATACTCAGCAAAATTCCCATGTTGCTGCATGCATATGAAAATTCTTCAGATCACCAGCAGGTCAAGGCAAGCCACACAAAGAGAGTTCAGTGTAAAAAGCTCCTTTTCTGATGGTTCACCTGGAATTCAATACTCCAAGCTGGATGAGATGGTAATCTCTGTTTTCTTTTGGAATCACCATAAAGAGCCCATTAAAAAAAAAAGTTAACCCTTCCCGAACAAGCCTAAACGGTACTTCAAATTTTCACAGAGGGAAAAAAAAGAAAGGAATGCAAACTATATATATATTCAAGAAGTATATAAACCACACATTTGGGGGAAAATACACCCCTGATGTACATTTTACTGGAGAAGCTGATATTTAAATGGTTGCCTTACTTAACATGAACTACAATCCCAACTGCATTTCTATTTTCTGCTCATTCTTCTAATTCCACTTTCTGCCAATTCTTCCAGTATTTCCTCTATTTTTGCATTTTGAGAAATGTCAAATGAGTTATCAGAGCTGTCCCTGTTCAAGGTTCATCCATCTCCCTCCCTCCCTCCCTCCCTCCCTCCCTCCCTCCCTCCCTCCCTCCCTCTCTCTCTCTCTCTCTTTTTCTCTCTCTCTCTCCCTCTCTCGTCTAATTGCTCACTGGAAACGGGATAAACCTTGTCTCTGTAAATGCACTTGCCTAGAGGCACATAAATACCATAATATCATCATGCTGGGCATAGCTCACAGAGTAGCATCAGTGTTCAGGTAACCTATGACAAAAGGCCCCTATTGCCATTCCTTCTTATCTCTCACGTCTTTCCCAAGGGCCATTTTTAATTATATTGAGCACTATTGTTTCTTGGCTATCGTTTAGTACTAATTTGTCCTCTTGCAATGGTCCAGGAGTGTGTCCCTGCAGAACACCCTCGAAGTGGAGGGATGCTTCAGAAAATCTTGATGGTTGGCCAACAGCGTCAATTTATTTTATCTTCCGTGCTTCAGAATATAGCTTTGCACTTGATTGTCTCTGCAGAAAGAGAGAAAAGGAGAGAGATTTGGGAGGGTGGGTGAGTAGATAGATATAGATAGATAGATAGATAGATAGATAGATAGATAGATAGATAGATAGATAGATACCATGTTTTCCCCAAAATAGTGTGTGTGACCAACCATACGCTAAATAAATAAATCCCCCAAAATAACACATTCCCTGATAATAAGCCCAATCGGGCTTTTGAGCACATGGCAATATGGCCAAGCACTTATTTCAGGGTTCAAAAAAGTATAAGACAGGGACTTATTTTTGGGAAAACATGGTAGATAGACAAACAGATGAAAGGAGTGGTTCAGACAGTGCTCAGTGAGGGACAATCAAGTTTCTCCAAAAATTGAAGTGTGTGTGTTTGTCTGTGCATAGATATATACCCACACCCACACATACTCACACACCCTTTATGATGCCATTGGGCTTAGACGTCTCTTTTCATATCCTGCCGCGATTGCTGAGGTCAAATTAGTATCGATAATCTCTCGTGGGAAACTGTGGTTTTGTTTCTTTCAAACAAATCTCTCCTCAAACCCAAACAAACATAACTCATGATTGCTTGCAACTTGCAAGAATAAATTAAGCCAGCAAGGCAGATCCTGCAGGCATGTATAGGAAGAGAAGGTGTGGGTGGGAACGGGCAACGGTTATTGTCTCGGAAGACAGGAAAGTCCCAAATGAGCTCCTAGTTTTGTCGGTAAAACATTGGCCAGCCTGGAAGCACGATGGACTTTCTTTTGCCAACATTAAAAAAAAAAAATGCTTCCAGTATCTGTTAACCTCCTACGCAAATGGGATGAAGAGAAGGAGGGGAAGGGGAGAAAGAGCCCTTCTGCAATTTATCCACCACCAATTTTCACCTGAAGAAATGCCCCAGACAGAGCTATCTGTCTGCTCCCACCTCCCCTCTCTGCTGTGTCTGAGAAATGGACTTGATCTAGAGATGGCGGAGGATCCGTCTGGCTTAGAAGGAATACAAGGGGTCTGATAACAGGACCGGAAACCCATCAGAGTCACCCCACTCTAACTCTCTGGGCCTTGTCAAAATTACCTGCCAAAGGAGGCTTGTTCTCTAAGCCTGCACCTTGTCATCCCATACGGGTAATCGGAAACAGCTGCTAGAGGGAAATCTCAAAACATTAGTGGAACAGCGGGGGGGATGGAAGAAGGCATGTATAACTTTTTCTCCGTATTACTCAGAATATTTGTCATCGGGTGGGGCATTTTAAAGGGACCACGTTTGAAAGTCCACAGGCCCCCCAAGGAGAAACACCTATGTTTTTTTTTATTATTATATAATAGTGGCCAAAATTGTGGAAACCTTTTGGGAAAAGTGTATTGTTAAGGATATTGTTGTTGTGTTACAAACCAGCAGAGTATAGAGCACAGAGAAACGTTGCTGAGAGCAATGAATAAGAAATGTGCAAACTGGTTTATCAAAAGTTTACTTTATAGTGAAAAAACAATCTCATAGTCTTTAAATCAATCCAAGTCTTTTCCAGTTAAATCAGTCCAGTTCTTACCACACAAACAGTAGTTGGTTAGAATAACAAACTCACTCTGGTTCACAAACCACGATGGTAGCAGATCCATCCAACCGATGATAGCACAATGGTTGCAACTCCACACACAATGGTAGCTTATCATCAACTGAATACGTTACAATACCTTTCTTAAATACGTTCACAACTAATTACAGCGTGACTCAGCATTACAATGAATCAGCAGGAAAACTTTAAAGTCACACAATACATATTCATATTAAAGTCACAGAACACATATATTGCCTGGACAACTTGTTATGCTCAAACCATATCCTAACATGTATTTTCTAAAACTAGCTAATAACACCACTTTCTTTTTTTTTTTTTTTGGAGTAGTACCATAACATTATACATCAATGGAAAGATAATTTAATCAAGAATGTAATGCAATAACTTTTACGAAGGGTTTGCTATTAGAATAGCAGTTACAGTATAAAGAAGAAAAGTGGAACACATAGAAAAAAATGAGATGTACAAAAATGATCACCCTGTCAGTTAATACTTAGTTAGGTAACCTTTAGCATGAATTACGGCCTTACAACATCTTCCCATGGAGTGAACCAAGTCTTTTAGTTCTGCAGCTGTTCTAATGTGAAACCAAGATTGAATGATGGCTTCTATTAACTGGGGTTTATTGCTGGGTCGCTTCTGACTAACAAGTTTCTTCAGTCAACTCCACAGATTTTCAATTGGGTGAAGGTCTGGGCTATTCCCAGGCCATTCCAGCAGTGGAATAGGATTGTCTTGAAACTCCAAAAAAAAAAAAAAAAGTGGTGTTATTAATCATCAAACCTCAAAAATACACTTTTCTCAAAAGGTTTCCACAATTTTGGCCACTACTGTAAGTAGTTTCACCAATACAACATTTTGTCCTGGTGACTTGGGTGGCAGATGTTCCCCCTTGCTTGACACGTTACCAATCTATCAGCACTTTTCGCCTCCCTTGTGAGCCAGGCTTCCACTCACACTCAAAGGGTATGCAGGATGGGAAACGGAGTGGTTCCTTTGAAGTTTCTGTTTCTGGTTCATTGGGTTTTGAGTAGTGAGAATCCTCCTTTTGCAGTCATCAGCTCTGGATTTAGGCTAATTTATTTGGGTACTTGCTTATTTATCATCTTATACTGTAGTTAGAGCCCACTTCAATCACAGATGAAACTAAGTTATAGTATTGAATATTGAAAAAAAGCAATAAATGACAAGAAAGACAAAGCAAGGAAATGATAAGAAAAAGCAACAAAGTTGATTAGAGATGCTGGAAGTAAAATGTATGAAGAACAGTTGCAGGAATTGGGTATGTCTTATCTAGCGAAAAGAAGGTCTACAGGTGACATGATAGCAGTGCTCCAATAGCCACAAAGAAGATGGAATCAAGCTATTCTCCAAAGCAAAGAAGGCAGGATAAGGAATAATGGATGGAAACTCATCAAGGAGAGAAGCAACGTAGAACTAAGGAGAAATTTCCTGACAGTTAGAACAATTAACCAGTGGAATAGCTTGCCTCCAGAAGTTGTGGGTGCTTCAACACGGGAGGTTTTCAAGAAGACACTGGACAGCCATTTCTCCAGAATGGTATAGGGTCTATTGCTTGAACTTGAACACCTCCAAGGTCCCTTCTAACTCCATTATTCTGTTCTTATCTATGAGCAGAAAGAAACTATCATGGGCCTACCCATCCTTATTAAGAACATCTGCCATGATACCATCTAAGGCAGGGATCTGCAACCTTAAACACTCAAAGAGCCATTTGGAATCATTTCCCACAGAAAAGAAAACACCGGGAGCCACAAAACCTTTCCCGTGCCTGACTATTTCTTGAGCGGCCACAAAACTAGCATATGTAGTTGAATTAAATGTTCTGTTTTCTTCTGAAACTTTTCTTTTCTTGGATTTATCCATGGTTGGCCTACCGGGGGTTGAAAAGCTCAATAAATCACGTGCCGGCAGGTGTCACACATTGGTGGTTATGATACATATTTTGAGTAACAGGGAGCTGCAGCAGAGAGGTGAAAGAGCCACATGCGGCTCCAGAGCCGCAAGTAGCTGACCCCTGATCTAAGGGTACCCCTTTGTCGCGTCTAAAAAAACAATGAGGCACATCAGCTGGAATAAAATGTGCTGTGTTAACTAAATAACTTAATTTAATTTATTTAAATTAAACAAAAATAAAATAAAGTCTAGATTTTCTCCCCCGATTTAAATGGAGGACATGATGGATGCTTACTCTTAGCTACCCTTAAATGAAGATGTTACATATAAATGCCTAACGTTGCTTCCCCATGGCAGAGTAAGGGTTAACCCCATCCATCCACCTAGACCTTCCCCTGATCCCTCCTTACCTTGGCCCCGCCTCCCAGGTATATAAGGTGTGGTCCAGGGATCCAGATGTACTTCTAGACATTTACCTGTAACAGAAACATCTGATTAATAAAGAAACTCTGATTCAACTGCATTTCGTGTTGGAGTCATTGGGTAAGATCCTTGGAAACAAGTAACAGAAGAGTAGTGTAAAAACGTTTTTAATGATCTCATTTCCCGAAATTGGTTAAGAGAACATGTTTATTCAAAGCAGATGTAGAAGGGATCACCTTTTTTCACCGAGGTGAGTTAGGAGGACTCGGAGTTGTAGCCTTATGAGGTTGAGGGACTTCCTACCATGTGACTTGCACCAAGTAATTCATTCATCTCTGGTGCAGGACTTAACAACTAACTTACATATTAGGAAGAAATGCGATAAATTCGTAACCAAAAACAGATTTGCAGTTGGGAAGGGGGAAAGAGAAGTTGGGAAAAAACATCTGGGTGAGGTTTATTTAAAAATATGTTCATTGTTTACCTGGAGAGAGAGCTTGAATGTGGATGAAATATTGAGGAACAAGGAGAATTAATCTATGTGTAAGACTTTTTTTTCTCTCAGACTCAGAAAATATCAAATTTAGATGTAGTAGATTCAGCCCACAACTAATGTGCTATGTTTTGAAAGAACTTCAGTCAATCTAGTATGTTAGTGTCATCTTAGTTCATAGTTACCTAAATCAGGGGTCGGCAACCTTAAACACTCAAAGAGCCACAAAGGTCCTAACTGGAAGGCACCCGTTCAATTCTGGAGCCAACCGGAAGTCCAGTTCCCACACCATAATGTCTCCTCCTAGCGCGGCGTCCTTTTTTCTCTGCAAACCAGAAGTCCAGGTCCCCCACCATAGAGTCTCCTCCTAGCACAGTCTGCTTTTTCCTCTACCTGTCCTAACCGAAAGCCCTATCAACTGTGGAGCCAACTGGTGACAAGGAGCCACAGCAGAGGGATGAAAGAGCCACATGCGGCTCCAGAGCTATAGGTTGCTGACCCCTGACCTAAATGTAAATTTCCCTAAATTAAATGGGACTTAGGCCTGTTGTATGGGACGTGGTGGCTCAGTGGCTAAGACGCTGAGCTTATCAATTGAAAGGTCAGCAGTTCAGCGGTTCAAATCCCTAGTGCCGCATAACGGGGTGAGCTCCTGTTACTTGTCCCAGCTTCTGCCAGACTAGCAATTCGAAAGCATGTAAAAAATGCAAGTAGAAAAATAGGGACCACCTTTGGTGGGAAGGTAACAGTGTTCCATGTGCCTTTGGCGTTTAGCCATGCTGGCCACATGACCACAGAGACATCTTTGGACAGCGCTGGCTCTTTGGCTTAGAAACAAAGATGAGCACTGGCCCCTAGAGTCAGGAACGATTAGCACATATGTACGAGGGGAACCTTTACCTTTAGGCCTGTTGTACACATGCATCAGAAAGATGTATTTACGTTCTGATGTCATAGCATGGAGTGATGTTGAAAATAATTAAATATGAGTTTATGTTAAGTCATATTAAAGCCCTGATTGTGATCCTAAAGTTGTCATAATGGTGCTAAGTTTTTCAGAGGGATTACTGGGGTCATTGCATAATACTGCCTCCTAAGGAACGGGAAAGTAAACTTTTCTTTCTGCTATATCTAAAGCTATATCTCTGAAAATATCTTAGAACCACTCAATGGTACACCTGCATCTGGACCTAGCTGTGATCGCTGATGTTGCTCCATAGAAGCCTAGCAGAGTTCATCAGGATAGAGGGATCCGTATAGGTCGGGGGTCAGTAACCCACAGCTCTGGAGCCGCATGTGACTCTTTCATCCCTCTGCTGTGGCTCCCTGTCGCTGATCGGCTTCACAATTGATAGGGTTTTCGGTTAGGACAGGTAGATGAAAAAGGATGCTGTGCTAGGAGAAAACTCTATGGTGGGGGACTTCCGGTCAGCTCCAGAATTGAATGGGGGGCTTCTGGTTAGGACCTTTGTGGCTCTTTGAGTGTTTAAGGTTGCCGACCCCTGGTATAGGTAGTCCTCGTGTTATGACCATAATGGAGCCAACCCATCACAGTCATAAGTTATGACAGTAGTAAAATGAGTCAATCATGTGTTAAATCAATCTGATTTTACAACCTTTTGGGGGCGGTTGTTAAGTGAACACCATAGTTGTTAAATAAACCTATAGTTTGCTATGGTGCAGTTTTTCAGAAAACCGGAAGTAAATACCAACCAACAGTGAGATCAGGTATATTTTCAGCACCATTGCAGGTGCTTCCACTCAGAAATTGATGGATGTTTCTTGGTCGGTCCTCAAAGGTCATATGTATTACTCTATATAAGTACTGATAAGTACTGATTTTAAAACTTAGATGTCAAATACATTTTGAACCCAAGCTGCTAATTAATTTCCACATTCAGAAGTTCTAGATAAAACAAAGATATATATGTATAATTTAAGTGGCCAATGTCCACCTCATTGGTTTCAGAATAAGAAAATAACAGACTTGGAAGGGACCTGTTAGGTCATCTAGTCCAACCCCCCACCCTACAGATCTTACACCATTTTTGACAGATGGCAATCCAGTTTCTTCCTGAAAGCTTCCATTGATGAAGCTCCCACAACTTCTGAAGGGAACCTCTGTTCCATGGGTTGATTGCTCTCCCTGTCAGAAAATTTCATCTTATTTCTAGGTAATGATAGTTCATCTCTTCCTTATTATATTTCTCTCTTTTTAATACTCATTTCATGGCCATTAACTGTTCCAGACTTATACCCTTATTCCAGTGGTGAAATCCATTTTTTTTACTACCGGTTCTGTGGGCGTGGCTTGGTGGGCATGGCTTGGTGAGCATGGCAGGGGAAGGATACTACAAAATCTCCATTCCCTCCCCACTCCTGGGGGAAGGATATTGCAAAATCTCCATTCCCTCCCCACTCCTGGGGGAAGGATATTGCAGATTTTCCATTCCCATCCCACTCTGGGGCCAGCCAGAGGCGGTATTTGCCGGTTCTCCGAACTACTCAAAATTTCCGCTACCAGTTCTCCAGAACCTGTCAGAACCTTCTGGATTTCACCCCTGCCTTATTCTAGGATTTTCCATTGTCTTCTACCGTCCAAACATTTTTATTAAGTGCTCCTTCTACTCCTCAGCCTTGTCGCTATGCTAGATTGATGCTTTACTGGCAATATAAGCAATGACACTTACCATACAAACCTTGGAATCAGAGGAAATAAGGAGCTTTAAAGTGTTAAAGAGTTTGGGGAACTATACATGCACTTAAATATTTCTTTTACATGCCATCAATGTCCCCTTGCTTCAAGTATAATTCTCCTTCAGGTCTAGCCTCATAGCCCACTATTCATAAACATTGGAGATTCCTGCCAAGCTGATCTTGGAAAAGGAGCAATCAGAGGATTAACTAACTAATCAGGTAAGCATCTTGATACACCTAATTCATCTTTATTTCAAGGCTGGTAAGGGAAACCCAAAATAAGATTAACTGCTGTGATTAACAGAGGAGGCTGTGGAAAGATTTGTAGATTTTTCCCCTCTGTTCTGAACTTTATCACACAAATTCCACATTTGCTTCTTATTTTGGAACCCAAGCTATAATTATGGTTATCATTTTTCATAATTGACCTCTTCAAGAACTAATTTGCCAGGTTTCAAACGATGTGGGGGTGGAGAATTAGGAAAACATTTCCTTAAAAGAATGTTATACCGGTTCACTTTTCAGCAAATTCTGTCAAATGTTCCCATGCTATGGGTGATTGGTTGTCACTCTGCACTCTTCAGACTGCCAGGATTCAGTGGTGGCTCAACCATTATCCAAACCATGACATGAAATGAATGGCATTTGATTGATTGACCAAGTTAATAAAGCTTTAGACCAGGGGTGTTAAACTCAAGGCCCGGGGGCCAGATCCAGCCTGCAGGGTGCTTAGATCTGGCCAGTGGTGGGTTCCTCCCAGTTCGGTCCGGTTTGGCTGAGCCGGTAGTGGTGATGATATGACGTCACCAAACCGGTTCTCCCCCCCCCCCCGCCCTCCCACGTTATTCTTAACTTTTATTTGGTCCCACCCCCAATCTATTGCTGCCTCCTGAGTCCCAGCTGATGACTAGAGGGGAAAAAACTGTTTAAACTCTTGCCGCGGGGCTTCAAAGGGCCGTCCTACAGCTGATCAGTGTTAAAAGCAAACAAATGAGACGGGTCGTAAGTGCGAGGACTGGTCGTAAGTGTGAGGACCTTCCAGAAATGACTCTGACCAGCTAGCCACGCCCACCTAGTCACATGACCTCCAAGACACACCCACAAAATAAGCCACGCCCACAGAACCAGTAGTAAAAAAATTTAGAACCCACCCCTGGATCTGGCCCATAGGGCCACCCTGGAAACAGTGAAGGCCTGGCCTGCAGTGCCTCTGCCAGTGAAAATGGAGCTCATGAGGGCCACAGGAGGCTGAAAATGGAGCTTACGAGTCCATTTTTGCTGGCAGAGTGCTCGGGCCACCACAGGCACTCCTGACACAAGTGGCATTGAGCTGGCCCTCCCGAAGTCAAACACAACCCTGATGCAGCCCCAGGAGTGAAATGTAAAATTTGTTACTACCGGTTCTGTGGGCGTGGTTTGGTGGTGGTGGTGGTGGGGTAATGTGGCTGGGTGGGCGTGGTCATTTTTTTTTTTTTTTTACATTTCAAAGCATTTTTTCTGCAAATGCAAAAAAATGCTTTGAAAAGCCTCTGCCGATCAGGAAACACAGCTGGGATCGTCAGAGCCTTTTCAAAGCATTTTTTTTAACCACCTCTTCTGCTGAAGAGGTTGCAGAAAAAAATGCTTTAAAAGTCTCTCTGACGATCCCAGCTGAGTTGCCTGATCGGCAGAGAGACTTTTCAAAGCATTTTTTTCTGCAACCTCTTCAGCGGAAGAGCTGGTTAAAAAAAATGCTTTGAAAAGGCTCTGACAATCCCAGCTGTGTTGCCTCATCAGCAGAGGCTTTTCAAAGCATTTTTTCAACCACCTCTGGAAGAGGTTGCATAAAAAAATGCTTTGAAAAGCCTCTGATGATCGAGCCACTCGATCATCAGAGGCTTTTTTTTTTTACTTTTAAAAGCATTTTTTCGGTGGAAGAAGTTGTAGAAAAAATGCTTTTAAAAGTTAAAAAAAAAAGCCTCTGATGATCGAGTGGCTCAGCTGGGCATGGGGGGGGCAGGGATTTTTGCTACCAGTTCTCCAAACCACCTGCCGCCATTGCTACCGGATCGGGCGATCCAGTCCGAACCGGGAGCATTTCACCCCTGTGCGGCCCTCAATGAAATCGAATTTGACACCCCTGCTTTAGACTTTTCCCTTCTGCCCTAAAAGCTCGAGGTGAAATTTACATAATAAAACAACTGGAAATCTCTGCCTTTGAGGTGAAAATCTAAGTATAAAATCTAAAAAGGTACAAAAGTTAAAAAAAAAAGTTGGGATGAACCATTAAGTAGGATTAAAGAAAGACGTCTTGGATCTGTTTGCTGCCATCTAATGTTCATTTGGCATATTGCAGCCTTCTTCTGGTACTCTGTGAATTCCTCCAATCACTTTTTGGGAAGCCTTATGGAAAGTCCTTGATGGAGTGAGAAACTGAGTTGAAGTAAAATTGAATTAAGACACGCAAAACCCCGTGTTTAAGTAGCAAATTAAAACATAGAATGAAGGAATATCTAGCTTGAAAAGAGGACACATATAAAAATGTGGAACTGCAGTGGAAACAGGGGTGGACTGCTGGGGGTTCGCAGGGGTTCGGGAGAACCTGTAGCTAAGATTCTGCGCAGTTCGAAGAACCCCCAAATCCCACTCCTGGCTGGCCCTGCCCACCCTGCTCCGCCCCTCCGAGGAGTCCCCACGTTAAGGTGACCAGATTTTAACATTGGTAAAGAGGGACATTGTGGGCGTGGCTTATTTTGTGGGCATGGCTAGCTGGTCATGTGACTGGGTGGGCGTGGGTAGCTGGTCATGTGACCGGGTGGCCATGGCTATGTCTATAGGGTAAGGTGAACAGATTTTAACATTGGTAAGAAGGACACCATTGTGGGCGTGGCTTATTGTGTGGCCGTGGCTTATTGTGTGGGCGTGGCTTGGAGGCCATGTGACTGGGTGGGCATGGCTACCTGGTCATGTGACCGGGTGGCCATGGCTATGTGTATAGGGACTACTCAGAGGGCTGAAAAGTCATTTCTGACAGGTCCTCACACTTTTGACTGGTCCTCACACTTATGACCATCCTCACATTTATGCCCGTGCAGCATTCTTAACAACCATGTCACTCATTTCACAACTGCTTCTCTTCAACAAGGTGACAAGATAGGGCAAAAATGTAAAATGTGAGGACAGTCGTAAGTTCGAGGACTGGTCAAAAGTGTGAGGACCAGTCAAAAATAACTTTTTCAGCCCTCTGAGTAGTCCATATGCATTAAAGGATTACAGCAATAGAGAGGGATGAAGGAATGGAAATTAGAGTAGGAGTGAGGGTAAGAGAGGGAGGAAGAGAGGAGGAGAAGGAGAAAGAAAGAGGAAGTAGGGAGGAGAAAAAGAGGGTGGGGGGAAGAGAAAGTAAGAAGGAAAGAAAAGAGAGAGGTGGTAGGTTTGAGGAGAAAGATTGCTGTACAATAAAAAAGATGAAAGGGAAGAAAGCCAACCCCAAGCAAATATAAAGATATTAAGATAAAGAATGAATTGTTAAACTTTAAAGAATAAAAGAGAACAAATATGAATAAATAGCAATAATTAGAAACACACATACAAACATACAATGTATTTTCTTTGAACAGAATATTTGGCTGGTTCACAAATTTAAACAGCATTTAGTCATTTCAATTAAATTTACAATTTCTATATTTCCTTTTTGCCATATTTATTCATCTATTTTTTAAAAAAACCAATATTACCCTTCATCCTCATCTCTAATCTTAATCAAATTCAATTTTTCCCTTCTATTCTATATTATACCCCTTCCCATTGTCATCTATTTTTATATCCATCCTCACGTTGTTTAATTATGTAATTATGTAATACAGTTGTTTAATACAAATTCAACATTTTAATATAAATCAATTAGTTATAAAACTATCTTTTTTGTATAGTAATCAATATGAACATGAATATTCCAATTATTTCCATGCAATCCAATTTCTTACAAATCAATTAATTATATTTACCAATAATAATAAACCAAATAATTTCCCCCATATATTCCTCCAAACCACAACTTAACCATTTCTGCTTTCAACACAATATACAATTAATAGTATCTCAATTATTACAATTCCCTAGTTAAATACAGCTTTTTTTTCTTTTGTGTTTTAAAATCTTGAACTCTCCTCCTAAATTTCCCATTGTTTGCAGTTTTTCACCTACCTTTTTTGGGGAGGAAAAATAAAAATAAAAATAAATCTCTCTCTGCCTCATTTTGTCACGTTGCACCAAAGACCCTGGTTTCGGTTTCGGTTTTGCAGCTTAGCTAGGGGGGAAAAAAACTTGCTTCAGGAACTCTTTACACTGATTGCCTGTAGGGCGGCCCTTTGAAGCCCCGGGCAAGAGTTTAAACAGTTTTTTTTTCTTCTAGCCATCAGCTGGGGCTCAAGAGGCAGAATGAAAAATCGGGACTTTTTTGAAACGCCACGGGACGCGGGACAAATTGCTAAAAATCGGGACTGTCCCGCCAAAAGCGGGACGTCTGGTCACCTTACCCCACGTGGCCCGTTTTGGATGCTGGTAAGTGCAGAGCGTGCACGGAGGCTCGGGGAGGGTGAAAAACAGGCCTACTGGGAGTTTGGGAAGGCCTGTTTCTTGCCTCCAGAGGGCCCTGAGAACCTGGGGAGGCCATTTTTGCTCTCCCGGAGGCTCAAGGAAAACCTCCGGAGCCCGGGGTGGGCAAAAACATCCCCCCCCCTCCGAACCCTAGTCAATTCAGGAGGCTGACTAGACCACGCCCACTATGGCCACGCCCACCTAGCAACCAGGCAGAGAACCCCTTGCTAAAATTTTTGAAGCCCACCCCTGAGTGGAAATCATAGGATGAAACAGCAACAGAAAATTCTAATGTCACAAAGAGGCTGCATTAAGAGCCCCATAATGATAGAAAGCAGTACTTTAGCCCTTACTTCTAAGCGATCCTTTCATGGCACTCTTTTGGGCAGATCCAGGGTGGAGCCCACAAAGGCGGAAATGAAGCTGCTGTACAAGAGAACACGGGAGTTTACACCGATATGACAAATAACTCAGATACAATCTGGCCCATCGTAAAAGATTTTTTCAGCAGATAAGACCTCTCTCAACAGAGCTAAGTGAAAAATAATTCTCAACCAGAGTATACATCTTCTCCGAAACCTAGGGAGTTTGACTGAATCGAAAGTTTCTAATTTTTTTAATGTGCAGGTTTATTTTTAATTTTTTGCCTCCAAGTTCAAGATATGCCTAGATCAGAATGGAGAATGCAAAGATTGTCCCATGTGCCAGGTTTTTTGTGATATGCTGAGGTATTCACTCCAAAAGTAGGCATAATCAGGACCCAGAGGGTTGAAAAGTACCATGGTTCTTAAGAGATATAATTGATGCCTTAAGCAAAGTTGCGTGTAGATAGGATTATTTAGATAATGTACATTATCTTAATTATGTAGATAAGAATATTCACAGGCCCCTCGCATCCTGGACATAAACTGTTTCAACTCCTACCCTCAAAACGACGCAATAGAGCACTGCACACCAGAACAACTAGACCAGGGATGAGTTCTACTTACCTTTACTACTGGTTCGCAATGGGATTGCTTCTGTGCATGCGCAGATCACCGATGATGACATCCAGGGTGGTGGGTGGGGCCTCCGGCCAGTTTTACTACCGGTTCTTGTGAACCACTCCAAACCGGGGGCAACCCACCATTGAACTAGACACAAGAACAGTTTTTCCCCAAACACTATCACTCTGCTAAACGAATAATTCCCTCAACACTGTCAAACTATTCACTAAGGCTGCACTACTATTAATCTTCTCATCGTTCCCATCACTCATCTCCTCCCACTTATGACTGTAACTTTGTTGCTGGTATCCTTACGATTTATATTGACTGTTTCCTAATATGATTTGATTGCTTATTTGTACCCTATGACTATCATTAAGTGTTGTACCTTACGATTCTTGATAAATGTATCTTTTCTTTTATGTACACTGAGAGCATATGCACCAAGACAAATTCCTTGTGTGTCCAATCACACTTGGCCAATAAAAAATTCTATTCTATTATGTCTGGATTAATGTACTCAGAAAGTCATCCACCTCTCCAAGTATTGAATTGCTTTGTTTCTACCTTCTGAGGTTTTACTGAAGAGGGTTTTTGATTATGAAGTCTCCATGAAAACAGGTTTCACTTCCAACCCTACCAAAAACAACATCCTTCCTAGCAATGGGCAGAAGACAAATCAAGGTGAGAAGGAGGAAGAAGTAAAAAAAAGGATTAAGCCTCCTTCTAGTTGAACAAGTTGGACAAATCCATGTTGTCTCATTGGGGATAATATGGAAGAAGTTCACTGTTGCCTTCTTGTGAAATAATGTCACAGCATCCCAGGCTACCCTACAACTGCAGGACTTCCAGTGCAAACTAGGTCCAATTCTTCAATTAAAAAAACAACAGTTCACCCAAAATCAGTGGAATTCATACTACCATATGTGGACAGCAATAATCTTCATGACAACTTGATGGAAGCAAAGAGATATAGAAAGTCCCAACTCTTTGCTGCTGGCTAGTGGTTGTTGCAATTATTGCAGCAGATAAGACACGCCTAGGCTATATGCTGTCATCTACTATGGATAAATATTAATTTTCAGGGGGACCATAACTCATAATCAGAGGTTCTTCTTTATAATCTGGCCCAGAGCTCAATACATGATCTCTTGAACTAGAGAGTTAATTAATTAATGCTGAAAGACTTTTCTCAACTTGATGTCTAATATAATGTGAACTAAGACACTTTCATAGGATATATAAGACATTTGTCTGATTCCAACTTCCATCTGTGATGCAACATCAACAGCAAAAAAAAGCAAACCCTCAAACTCAAATTGGACTGTTCAGATCTATAATCGAAAGCAGCTCAAATTTAATGACTGTGTATGATTCACAAACGATTTGGCAGAAGGGTTTTTTTCACATGGATGTGAACATAGCACCTCTCTGGGGTTCATTAAAGCAGCTGGTCCTTTTTTTCCTAGGCTCCGAGTATAAATGCATCATTTCTGAAGTGTGCACTGCTTTATCAGATGACCATTTCCTACAGAACATTTGTATTTCATTCAATAGGCCAGGGATGAAAACCAGAATACCAAATCTTAGTCCCAGTAAGCAAAAACAAAACAAAACCCCAGCCAGATAATACTATACAAACAAATCAAATGCTGAGATAACCTTAACACAGCTGAAACTGCTTCCTTGTTCCTATGGCCAGAGACATACCCTTGAGTCATTGTTAATGGAAGCCATGAAGTGTTATCGCTCAGTAAGGATGCAACATAATCTCATGCCCTAGTCACCTCCTGTCTTGACTGTTGCAACACACTTTACATGGGGCTCACCCTGAAGAGCATCCGGAAGCTTCAGTTGGTGCAAAATGCAGCGGCCGCTTGGTTTTGTGTAGACCTCAGTGTGCACATGTTTCACCTCTCCTGCGGGAACTGCATTGGTTGCCAATTTGCTTCTGAGTGCAGTTCAGAACTTCAGCACTTCTGAGTGCTGGTTGTCACCTTTAAAGCCCTTCATGGCTTGGGTCCAGCTCAGGGATGGGTTCTACTTACCTTTACTATTGGTTTGCAATGGGGCCGCACACATGCGCAGAAGCTTCCTGATGATATCCGGGTCAGTGGGCGAAGCCTCCTGCCAGTTTTACTACTGGTTCTTGCAAACCGGTCTGAACCAGGGGCAAACTGTTAAATAGCACTTAGCTGCCAGCTGCCTGCAATTACTGCAAGTTCGAATCTCACCAGGCTCAAGGTTGACTCAGCCTTCCATCCTTCTGAGGTAGGTAAAATGAGGACCCAGATTGTGGGGGCAATAAGCTGACTTTGTATAAAAAAGAACATCACTTGAGGGAGTGCGAAAGCCCTACTAAGCAGATATATACAAAAGTATGAAGGCTATTGTTTAACGTATTGTAAGCCACCCTGAGTCTCCGGAGAAGGGCAGTATATAAATTGAACCAATAAACAAATAAATAAATAAACCACCACTGGTCCAGGTTACCTGAGGGACCGTCTCTTCCCGGTCACATCTACCCAACCCACTAGAGCGGGGAGGCAAGGAATGTGGCGAGTCCCATCCCCTAGGGAGATACACCTGGTGGGATCCAGAAGAAGGGCCTTCTCCTTGGTGGCTCCCTCTCTCTGGAACATCATCCCGCCAGAAATTAGATTGCCCCTACTCTAACACTCTTCCAGAAGGCCCTGAAGACCTGGTTCTGCCAGCGGGCCTGGGGAACCCAGAGCGGGATGGAGCCCATTAAATGGCTTGTATAAATATGTGTTGTCACTGGGGTGAGGTTGGATGGGAGGGTATTATATTATTAATTGATTATTATTTTTATTTTTCTATTATTTTCTTTTATTATTTTTATATGATGTTTTATATGTGTGTAAGCCACCTTGCCTGGGGAGGGAAGCTATGGCAAATCTAGACAGCTTACTAAAAAGCAGAGACATCATCCTGCCAACAAAAGTGTGTATAGTCAAGGCTATGGTTTTCCCAGTTGCAATGGATGGCTGTGAAAGTTGGACCATAAGGAAGGCTGAGCCCCAAAGAATTGAGGCCTTTGAACTCTGGTGCTGGAGAAGACTCCTGCGAGTCCCTTGGACTGCAAGGCGATCAAACCGGTCAGTCCTAGAGGAGATCAACCCTGACTGCTCTTTAGAAGGCCAGATCCTGAAGAGGAAACTCAAATACTTTGGCCACCTAATGAGAAGGAAGGACTCACTGGAGAAGAGCCTAATGCTGGGAAAGATGGAGCGCAAAAGAAGAATGGGACAACAGAGAATGAGGTGGCTGGATGGAGTCCCTGAAGCAGTAGGCATGATCTTAAATGGACTCCAGAGGATGGTAGAAGACAGGAAGGCCTGGAGGAATGTTGTCCATGGGGTTGCGATGGGTTGAACATGACTTTACAACTAACAACAACAACAAAACTGCTTTGATTTGCCATGGCGAGTAGGTGGCAATATAAATTTTCTAAACTAAATAAATAAATTGGAATGGAATGGAATGGACATTCAGCATGTTCTTTAAAATGAAACCAAAGTGGTCCTCACAGTCTACTATATCCTGTGTCATTGCCCTACGATAACCACCAGCAACTGCAGCCTGCCTGAATGACAGAAGATTACAGGAACAAGAATATGGAACCACCATCCAATTATATTTCTTGTTCCTCTTTGGTTTAAGAGGTACTCCTCAACAATGGAAGGTTTGTTACGATTCCGTTTCCTACTACGAAGATTGGGGGCAGCGCCTCGTTCCAGCCTCTTCTATTGAATCCTTTAGAGTACTCCCTGACTTCTGGAAGATGCATCTGGCAATCTGGAGTTAATGTGCATGTCAGATTTCACCACTCATCACAATTCCTGGAACTCAGTCCCGTTCCTCGAAATTGTTTAGTGAGAAACATCTGCTAACTGAGATGTCAAGTGCCATGAGATCAAGAGATATTCTTTTGAAAAGAGTGGAACAGGAAGGTACAATTATTTTAAACATTTGCTCCATGAGTTCTCTGTGTTTCTATGTATGTACACAAATACAAACACACACACACACACACACACACATACAGAATGAGGGTGTGAGCAAATATTTCTCACATATATAAGTATGTACAGTATTTGAATTGAATCTCTTTCTGCATTTTCAATCATTTCCCATGCTGAGAGCCCCTATGGACATTCAGTCTTTCCATTTCTGAATCCCACAGAACATTATGATTACAGCCATTCTTATGGAAAAGCAAGTCAAAATCATAGCCCCATCCTTCGCACTTTGTCCTCTTCAAGAGATCTCGCATCCTGACATAAACTGTTTCAACTCCTACCCTCAAAACGATGCTGCACACCAAAACAAATAGACACAAGAACATTTTTTCCCAAATTTATTTATTTATTTATTTATTTATTTATTTATTTATTTATTTATTTATTTATTGATTGATTGATTTGATTTGATTTGATTTGATTTGATTTGATTTGATTTGATTTGATTTGATTTGATTTGATTTCTATACCGCCCTACTCCCGAAGGACTCAGAGCGGTGCACAGCCAAACAATAAAACACATACATACAAAATTTAAAAGTAGAATTAAAATCAAATTAAATAATTTTGGCCCCGACAAATTAAAACCCCAAACTATTTAAAACCAATTTTAAAATTGAATGTATAAAAAACTAAAAGATATTTAAAAATTAAAAATCTTTTGTAAAAGAGGAAGAAAATTAGGCCAGGCCCACCTGGTGAAATAATAAGGTCTTTAAAGTGCGGCGGAAAGTGCGCAGATCCGGGATCCTCCGTATCTCTGGGGGGAGCTCGTTCCAGATAGTAGGTGCCCCCACAGAGAAGGCTCTCCCCCTGGGGGCTGCCAGTCGGCATTGTTTGGCCGACGGCACCCAGAGGAGCCCCTCTCTATGGGAGCGTACCGGCCGGTGGGAGGCTATTGGTGGTAGTAGGCGGTCCCGCAAGTACCCGAGTCCTAAGCCATGGAGCGCTTTAAAGGTGGTAACCAAAACCTTGAAGCGCACCCGGAAGACCACCGGGAGCCAGTGCAGCTTGCGCAGGAGGGGTGTTACATGGGAAAGCCGTGTCACTCCCATTACCACCCGCGCGGCCGCACTCTGCGCCAGTTGGAGCCTCCGGGTGCTCCTCAAGGGGAGCCCCATGTAGAGAGCGTTACAATAGTCCAGGTGGGAAGTGACAAGGGCATGAGTGACCGTGCATAACGAGTCCCGATCCAGAAAGGGACGCAACTGGCGAATCAGGCGAACCTGATGAAAAATCCTCCAAATGCCATCACTCTGCTTAACAACTAATTCCCTCAACACTGTCAAAAAATGTCAGTATTATTTTTAATTTCTTGTATGTCTATTGCTGGTTGATGACCGTAATAAAGTTTTTATTCTTCTATTCTCAACATTGTCAAATTATTCACTAAGTCTGCATTAGTATTACTATTAGTCTTCTCACCGTTCCTATCACCCATCTCCTCCCACTTATGACAGCATGACTGTAACTTTGTTGCCTATATCCTTACGATTTATATTGATATTGATTGTTTCCCAGTATGATTTGATGGCTTATTTGTACCCTATGACTATCATTAAGTGTTGTACCTTATGATTCTTGACAAATTTATCTTTTCTTTTTATGTACACTGAGAGCTTATGCATGAAGACAAATTCCTTCTTGTGTCCAATCACACTTGGCCAATAAAGAATTCTATTCTATTCTGTTCTGTTCTGTTCTGTTCTGTTCTATTCTATTCTATTCTATTCTATTCTATTCTATTCTATTCTATTCTATTCTATTCTATTCTATTCTATTCTATTCTATTCTTTATAACCAAGGTAGAATATAGAACATAGAATAAAAGGACTGGAAGGCATCTTGGAGGTCTTTTAGTCCAACCTCCTGCTTGAGTAGGAGATCTTATATCATTCCAGACAAATGGTTGATCAATCTCTTCTCAAAAATCTCCAGGGATGGAGCACCCACATTTTCTGAAGACAAGCTATTCCACTGATTAATTGTTCTCAGTATCAGGAACTTGCTGCTTAATTCTAGGGTGGATCTTTGAACATTTTCCACCCATTACTTCTTGTCCTGCCTTCAGGTGCTTTGGAAAACAGGCTGACAACTCCTTCCTCTCCGTGACAACTCCTCAAGTACCAGAAGGTTGCTATTATGTCAGCCCTAGTCATCCTCTTCATTAGACTAGACATAGTTCTTACTTTGTATGTTCATTGTATGGTTTAGCCTCCAGACCTTCTATCATCATTGTTGTTCTTCTCTGCCCTCTTTATAAGACAGTGATGGTTAACCTTTTTGGTGCCGAATGCCCAAAGCGCGGAACCGTGCGAATGCACATGTGCGTGCCCCAATCCCCAAATTGCAATGCAAGCACCCTCCCGTGCATGCACCCTGGCCCGCACATGCACATGCGTTCCCCATGCATGCTCCCTCTGGCGCATGCACCCCGGTCTCCCTGGCCCCCGTTTTGGCTTTCAGATTGGTTCTCCTGCATTTCTGCCACCCGTGCCTTCCCCAATCTCCTCAGTTTCTCCCCCCAGTGCGCACTACCTTTCTCCTGCATTTTTGCCTCCCATGCCTTCCCCGATCTCCTCAATTTCTCCCCCCATCGTGCCCTAGCTTTTTCCTGCATTTCTGCCATGGAGAGGCACCTGAGGAGGGTGGAACCCAGTGGTGAAATCCAAATTTTTTTACTACTGGTTCTGTGGGCATGGCTTGGTGGGCATGGTGTGGCTTGGTGGGTGTGGCTTGGTGGGCATGGCAGGGGGAGGATACCACAAAATCCCCATTCCCTCCCCACTCCTGGGGGAAGGATATTGCAAAATGTCCATTCCCACCCCACTCTGGGGCCAGCCAGAGGTGGTATTTGCCAGTTCTCCAAACTACTCAAACTCTCCGCTATTGGTTCTCCAAACTGCTCAAATTTTCCACTACCGGTTCTCCAGAACCTGTCAGAACCTGCTGGATTTCACCCCTGGTGGAACCTGTGGAGATCGGGGAAGGCACGGGCAGCAAACATGCAAGAGAAACCTAGCGCACGCTGGGAGAGAAGCTGCAGAGATTGGGAAAGGCCCTGCGCATGTGGGGCAGAGATCCAAAGACCAGCTGGTCAGCGGGAGGCGCGCACGCATGCACAGGGAAGCTGGGCTGGGCAATGGTTGGCATGCCCAGAGAGAGGCCTCTGCATGCCATGTGTGGCACATGTGCCATTGGTTCACCGTCATGGTTATAGGACTTCAGCATCTTTTTTGTACCATGGTGACCAGGAGAAAACGTAGTACTCCAAGTGTAGCCTGACTGATGTACTTTGATAGATACTTGTACCAGTTTTTTGGTAACTCTCAGGTACTCCACCTGAGTCCTTCATGCATGGCTTGTCTCCCAAATTATCTTCTTTTTTTTTTAAAGGACAACATCTCCCTCTAGCTAAGTTTGACTCCTAGTGACTGCATGTTCGAAATGGTTTGCCTTTTTTTTCCCCCTGGAACCCTTTTTTCCCCCCAACTTCTCAGTTTAGACAAAATTATATCTGTGCCATTTTTTATTTTCTCTTTCTGATTTCTAGTCGAAGTTCTAACTAGGGCCAATCCCAGTTACTTTCTGAGGCCAGTTAGGTGCTGGTATCAAGCTGAGTTATGAAAATGAAAAAAGGGAGAAATGACTACATCAGATTTCATATTATTAAACTCATATTAACCTAATTAACATGAAATTGCATTTAGATGTAAAATAAATTAAATCACATTTTCCTTTGTCTCGGTCCTACCTATTCAAATGTCAGCGATCTTCTGCTATTGTTTCTTCTTGAACCAAACTGGCAGAAGAATCAGAATTTTAATATCAACAATCATTATGCGTCCTACTGATTAAACCCATTTAAGTGAATATTTCTACTTCTTTAAAATAGGATTGGGCAGTATTGCTGAACTCCAAGCAACTGTAAAGAGAAGACCAATGGTGAGCAATGATGAGAGTTGTGTACTACAACATCTACCATATTTTTCGGAGTATAAGATGCACCTTTTCCTCCCCTAAAAGGGGGTGAAAATTTAGGTGCATCTTATACACCGAATGTAGTCGCGCCCACCGACTGGCCCCCACCCTTTGGCCTCTGCCTCCCAGCAATTTACTCCTTGCAGCAAGCAGCAAGAAGAAACAGCCCGTTTCAGCTTCAGCACAGCCTAATTAGCACAAGTTGATCATAGGTTGGCTCAGCCTCCCGACCCTCAGCTGTTTCAGGCTGCAGGGATTGCCAGTGCCTATTGCTGCGCGGGTCTCTGCTGCTTGCTGCAAGGAAGTAAATTGCTGGGAGCAAATTTTTTTTTTCTTGTGCTAATCAAGCTATGCTGAAAGCGAAAATGAAAGTAAAGCAGGCTGTTTGCTGTTTGCTGCAACGAGGCAAAATTGCTGGGAGGCAGAGGCAGATTTCTTTTTCTTGTTTTCCTCACCAAAAAAGGTAGGTGCGTCTTATAATCCGGAGCATTTTATACTCCGAAAAATACGGTAATCATATTTTGGCTGCCCATGATATAAAAGAATGAAAATCCACTTTCCTTCTCCAACTCTTGGTACCTTCCTGGAATATTTTATTTCTGTCTTGTATTTCAGATCCACAAGAGGGAGTCCAACCTCATGAAACACACTTCGGCCAAGGGAACAGACCAAAAGTTTCTCTTGTGATAGGCACTTATTAAGTTAATGCATAACCCTAATGTAGTGCATGACACAAAATATTTAAAGGATGGCACAGAGAATGAAAAATCTACTGAAGTTGTAGACGTGAATCCAAGAATGTAGCCTGGAAAGCATGTGACCTGACTTCAGTTCCTGTTGTTTAAAGTGCAGTTCTTTAATCATTGTAGGAGTTTGTGATGCTATTTTTAGTCAATCAAGAAAAAGGGATTGAAGCAATATTTACAGCCCAAATGCACGGATGTACACTCAGAAACAAACATCTCCAGTTTAATCAAAACGTATTCCCACGTAGGAAATTGGATTGCACCTGTAGGCAGCAGATGTGTTTCAAACAAGAAACTTTATTTATTTATAAACTTGCAATTGATTCCCAAGTGGGAATGTACAGGATTGAAGCGGTAAACCTTTAAGCAAATGCATAATACACAAGTAGAACACAGTATCTCTCTAGAGAAGAGATAAGTAAGTATAAATGAATATTGGAAATGCAATCCCCCTTCCTTCCTTCCTTCCTTCCTTCCTTCCTTCCTTCCTTCCTTCCTTCCTTCCTTCCTTCCTTCCTTCCTTCCTTCCCTCCCTCCCTCCCTCCCTCCCTCCCTTCCTTCCAGGGGTGGGTTCTACTTACCTTTACTACCGATTCACAATGGGATCGCACCCGCTTGCTCACTTCGCTTGTGTGCACGCCTTGCTTCTGCGCATGTGCAGATCACTGATGATGACATCCGGGGCAGTGAGCGGGGCCTCCCGCCGATTTTACTACCAGTTCTTACGAACCGGTCTGAACCGGGGGCAACCCACCACTGCTCCCTTCCCTTTTAAAAAGAGGATACCACAATTATTTCAATGCTGTCAGTCCAGAATTCTAATTGGTTTTTTTTTTAGTGTCCCCCTCCTCCCCGCAATTACTGTAATTTTATTGCCCAGATTTAACATCAATAGCTGGGCTACCTGTAATCTCAATCAAAGACCAATTTGCCATTTAACTGCAAGTAAGCACACATTTCTGATTTAAACATTACGTATCACATAGAGAGGAGGAGATTCTTCACAATTAAGAGTCAGATTACCCTAGTGATCTGTTACACTGGCAATGGGAGGGCACCACAACATCCCAAAACTGTATGCTAGATTAGGAGGTGTTGAATAAACCAGGAGAAGAAAGATTCCAGAAGAAGACAATGCCAAACTGCTTCCATATTGTTGCAAAAACAAAACAAAAGCCCAACTCAGTTATGACTATGAGTTGCAGGGGTGGGCCGCTGGGGGTTCGCAGGAGTTCTAGAGAACCTCTAGCTAAGATTCTGTGCAGTTTGCAGAACCCCCAAATCCCACTCTTGACTGGTCCCGCCCATCCCGCCCCTTCCAGGAGTCCCCACACGGCCTGTTTTGGAGGCAGGTAAGTGCAGGGCGTGTGCAGAGGCTCAGGGAGGGCGAAAAATGGGCCTACCATTTCCAGCCTCCAGAGGGCCTCTGGAGTCTGAAGAGGCCGTTTTCGCCCTCCCGGAGGCTCAAGAAAAACCTCTGGAGCCCAGGGAGGGCAAAAACGCCCCCCTCCCACTATGGTGCAGGAGGCTGACTTGGCCATGCTCACCATGGCTATGCCCACCCAGCAACCGGGCACAAAACCCCTTGCTAAAATTTTTGAAGCCCACCCCTGTTTAACTGGAGGGAGCCTTCATTTCCCATCCCTTTAGCATGAGTGTTTGTTTCTTAAACCAAAGAAAGAGGCCCCATATTTCTTCTTCATGAATAGCAAAAGGCAGCACTGCAGGCACAAGAACTGCTAGACCAGCCCTGTGCTAATCATCTCTGTTCAGGTGGAAACTACTGCAGTTCTGACCTTGTGACTGTCATCACTTAACAATACTTATCAATGGGATCTTCTTTGGCAGCCTTCATGGTTGTTTTTAACTGTGTATAAATGCTGCCTGATACAAACTAGTAGTTGGGTTCAAGTCTTCTTGCGAAGCTTCTTCTCTGGTAACATTGTATTGCTAACTAGGGCATACAAAACCTTTGCCAGACCAATTCTTGAATACAGCTCATCCCCCGGGAAGCCACACTGTATATTGGACATTAACACGATTGAGCAGGTCCAGAGGTATTTCATGAGAAGAGTACTCCACTACTCACAATAGAAGCCCTTATGCCACCAGACTTGAAATTCTGGGCTTGGACAATCTGGAACTGCGCCGCCTGCAGTTGATCTAAGCATAGTACACAAAATTGTCTGCTACAACGTCATACCTCTCAACGACTTCTTCAGCTTCAACCACAATAATACATGGGCAAACAATTGATACAAACTCAAGGAAAACTGCTCCAAACTCGATTACAGAAAATACGACTTCAGCAACAGAGTGGTCAATGCCTGGAATGCTCTACCCGACTCTGTTGTTACATCCTCAAACCCTCACAACTTCAACCTCAAACTATTTACCGTGGACCTCACCCCATTCCTAAGAGGTTCGTAAAGGGGGCGTGCATAAGCGCACCAGCATGCCTACCGTCCCTGTCCCACTGTCCCCATTTATCTGTACTTACTTACTTTGTTTATGTTTATACCTATACCTGCTATCTTGTACATGCTCGACAAATAACGAAAGAAGGAAGGAAGGAAGGAAGGAAGGAAGGAAGGAAGGAAGGAAAGAAAGAAAGAAAGAAAGAAAGAAAGAAAGAAAGAAAGAAAGAAAGAAAGAAAGAAAGAAAGAAAGAAAGAAAGAAAGAAAGAAAGAAAGAAAGATAGTTAGTTAGTTCTGGTCATTTTCCAGATATGTTCTTCCAAGCTTCTTGGTTGACATATGAAAACAATTGTCTCCCTTCCCCAGGAAAATATATTTTCAACTTCTCAGTCTAGCTTCCATCCCTGGCATTTTTCAGGGGCCTGAGTTGGTGTATCCCTGATAATAAGAAGCTTAATGTAACCCTCCACCAGCAGATAGCATAGTGCCCAAAATACAGAGTCTTGGCAGGGGAGCCTTCTTACTTTCATCTCACCTCTTCCACTGAGCCTTGGACAACTCACACATCTTTAAGGTTCTACCTGACATTGAATGCACCATGGGCCTCCCTTGTGCACCCCAGTTTCTTCTTTTCTGCTTTCCCATTCTTGGAAGCCAGCTGCAGTGTGTAGGATGAAAATGACCCTGTCACAGCTGCCTTTCGTGTGTTATTGTTAGCATTACATTTCAAATCCTGTTTCCATGCCTAGGTCTCACGAGGGTCATAAACAGGAGAGGTTGCAGGCCTGCCAATAAACAGAACCCCAAGCTCTCTCCTGACCTCCATTCTGCGATGACTTGAGTGGCACAAATGCTTATGCTGACATGAATTCTACTTCTCCTCTGCCCCACACATAGCAAATATATTTGCATAACAGGGACCACAAAACAGACACACACACCCTGTCCATTCTGCTTCTGACATGAAGACATCTACACAATGGTTATAAGAGGGGCAAAATTGGAGAAAGCATTTTGATCTCACTTCAATTTTAGACCAACAATGATTTAGGGATAGAATAGAGTAGAGTAGAGTAGAGTAGAGTAGAGTAGAGTAGAGTAGAGTAGAGTAGAGTAGAGTAGAGTAGAGTAGAGTTGAGTTGAATTCTTTATTGGCCAAGTGTGATTGGACACACAAGGAATTTGTCTTTGGTGCATAAGCTCTCAGTGTACATAAGGAGAATAAAATGCATTCATTGAGAATAAAAAGATACAACATTTAGTGATAGTCAAGGTTACTAATAAGCTATCAAATCGTACTGGGAAACAAATAAAAACAATATAATTTGAAAGATAGAAACAACATGGTTATAGTCATAAGTGGGAAGAGATAGATACTAGTAAGAAAGAGAAGAATAATAGTAATACAGTCTTAGTAAATTATTTGACAGTGTTGTGGAAATTATTTGTTTAGCAGAGTGATGGCATTCGAGAGGAGAAACTGTCCTTGTGTCTAGTTGTTCTGGTGTGCAGTGCCCTATAGCATATATAGATGATACTAACTCTTGATGCATTTTCTTTCTCTTCATTCTATCCAAGCATTGAATAGTTGAATGACACAGAAGATGCTTTACAACACGGGCTTAATATATTATTTTTGTTGGGGCTGTTGCTATTGTAATTCTTATTTTACCTGGCAACTGTTGATAATCAGCACAAGGCTAATCCACTGAATCAGATTCAGACTTGACCACGCTTAGAATGCAGCCACTGAAACTTAAATCAGTGGAATATTTTAGTCACTACTAACCTGCCCTATTGGATTCAGAATGATCTGATTTATGCATCATAACCACTGAACAAACTGATGAGTTGAGTTGAATTGGAAATCATACTGTATCCTATTTTCTCCTGCCTCTCCTCTAGAAGTCTGACAGATGGAACCATGCTTGAAGTTAATGCCAGAAAAAGTGAATATTTAAAAGAAATAATAACAATGCTAAATTAAGCTACTCTTCTTCTACAAACTACAATCACATTATCCACTGATAACCTTTTGTACAATCTGTCCTTCTAGCCCAGGGGTCTGCAACCTTAAACACTCAAAGAGCCATTTGGACCCATTTCCCACAGAAAAGAAAACACCGGGAGCCACAAAACCCTTCCCGTGCCTGACTGTTTCTTGAGTGGCCACAAAACTGGCATATGTAGTTGAATTAAACATTATGTTTTCTTCTGAAACTTTTCTTTTCTTGGATTTATCCATGATTGGCTTACTGGGGGTTGAAAAGCTCAATAAATCACGTGTCGCACATTGGCGGTTGTGACACACATTTTGAGTGACAGGGAGCCATAGTAGAGGGGTGAAAGAGCCACATGCGGCTCCAGAGCCGCAGGTTGCTGATCCCTGTTCTAGCCCATTCCCAACCTGCTTCACCCAATGTCTGTCTTTATGATAAACATGTCCTAGCCATAATTCTAATAGACCACTACAATGGAGTTATTAACTGGTGGAAACAAGCTTGCAGGCATGAGAAGTGACCTAATGAAGTGTTTTAGACTAAATATTGGTTTAGAGCAGTGTCCTTCTACAGTAAATCCATACGCTCATTTTATAAACAATCCCCCATTTTAAATACTGATGGCCTGGCAACAATATCAGTGGGAACCACTTTAACGTCTGCCCTTTGGATCGTAATATTTCAGTTCTGAAAAATGAAAAGCATTGTGTTGTAAGACAGGTACCTTAGCAGAGTATTGGCTAAGCAGCAATTTAAGAAAAAAGTAGTAGAGGTAAATGCAACTACTTTTATAGAGCTACATAATCAACACTGTATGTGAGTGAGTGTGTATATGATTTCCAATAAAAATATGATTTTTTTCCCCCCAAAAAATCTCTCTTTTTTTAAAGTATTACTGAATCATAAATACCAAAAGGTGCTTTTGATGTCTGAGAGTTAGGAGGACCCAATTAGTATGTGGGAGTGCATTTTCATAATGAAATGATACGTGAAGCTACTGTGGAAAAATTATTTGAAAAGGATTTTCTGTTTGTCTAAATAAACCATCATAGCAAAGAAATTAGATCCGTGATGGCGAACCTATGGCACGCGCCCAAGGTAGCACGCAAAGCCATCTTTCTGGGCACGTGAGCTGTCACCTAACCAGGGGTGAAATGTAAAAATGTTTGCTACCAGTTCTGTGGGCGTGGCTTGATGGGCGTGGCTTGATGGTCATGTGACCTGGTGGTGTGGCCAACTTGATGTCACTCACTGTTAGAGCCAGGAGCTGCACATTTTGAAGGACATTCTGCCCTTCTGAAGCCCCCAATGCTTTGAGTTTCCCTCCGCCATCCAAGCAAACATTGAAGCCTTCTCTTGCCCCATTCTCCACTCTTCTCCTGCCATGAAACGAAAGCGAACGGCGGCGGGGTTGCTTCGGGCAGGCGGACGTCTGCACTCTGCAGCCAGGCGGGATAGGATGGTAGCAAGAGCGGTGGCAATGGCCCCTTCCACACGCAGTGCATGGAGGCAATGAAGGCTGGCAAGGTGGCCCCGGCACACCTGTTGCTGTGGAGGCGCACTGATCGCTCAGTCAGGGCGGCCTTGGCTGGGGCTGCATCCACCCGTGCAGTGCCCTAGGCTGAAGGGAAAGCATAATGGGCTCTGTGTGGCGCGACCGGGCCTGGCGAAGGTGGGCAGCAATGGCAGTGGTGGGGGTCAGAGCTTGCTTGGGGTCTCCCAACATCCTGGAAATGCGCCGTGCCGGAAAGGTCTCCTGTGCAGCCATAGTGCAACAGGGAAGTGTGTGTATGTGTGTGAAGAAAAGAGGTGGTGATGAAGCCCTGTCACCTGGGAGAGGACCGCAGAGGGAAACGATCATCAGAGTCTGATGACCGTGTGGCTCAGCTGGGCATGGGGGGGGGGGAGTGCAGGGATTTTTGCTACCAGTTCCCCGAACCACCCACCGCCATCGCTACCGGATCGGGCGATCCAATCCAAACAGGGAGCATTTCACCCCTGCACCCAACTCACCTGCAGCTGCGCATGTGTGCGCACCGCACCTGGTGTTCGGGTCTCCGGTGCGCATGCTGCAATTCAGGGGAGCTCTCCTGTGCATTTTTGCATGCAGCATGTGCATGCATAGAGGGTGTTCGTGCGTGTGCTTTGCACGCACGAAAACCACACACATGCACAAATGGTGCAGTTGCACATGCAGCACATAGGGGGAGCCGCATGATACCTGCGCACATGCACAGATGGTGTGGTTGTGCGTGAAGCACATGAGAAAGAAGCCACATGTTAGCGCGGATGGCACATGCACATGTGATGCACATGAAGCATGTACCTGTTCGGTACTCGGTAAGTAAAAGGTTTGCCACCACTGGATTAGAATTTAGATCAGAGAAATGCAGATCCAAGTATTGTTTGACCTGATTTTACGATGCTTACCTTTTTTGCAACTTAATCTACTCCATACCATGTGAGGTTAAGATGGGATGTGAGCCTGACAATTAATCAATTAACACTGAGGATCCTTCTTTAAATCTCTTTATTGCAAAGATTAATCTGGTGTTTTATCACCCAGGCCCTTTTCTTATGAGAACCTGCCTGGAAATGCTTTCCAAGGAAATATACTTGGTGCAACACCAAGCATTTTCTTTTTTTAAAAGAAAGAAAGAAAGAAAGAAAGAAAGAAAGAAAGAAAGAAAGAAAGAAAGAAAGAAAGAAAGAAAGAAAGAAAGAATACGAGTACTTTATCTAGGACTGCATTTGTTTTTCTTTATGGCTTTTCTATTTATTTCCCTTCTTTGGAATATTATGCTTTGGGGGGTGGGACCTGATATTTTATGATGCAATAACTAATGCCTTGAGAACATTCTACACTAGTCATAGAAAATCTTTTATTTATTTTATTATAAGTAAATGTCATAATGGGGAGACACTTAATATTGTTGTATATTTTGACATTATTTTCCTTTGGTTTATAGTCACGTGATGACCCACCACATTACATTCTGAATTGTCGACTGTTGAAAATCTCCCGAGAAGAACAGTTAAGCTCCCTGCTTTGACAGAATGCAGAGTTGGTCATTTCATGCTTTAAGAAAACAAAGCAAAAAAAATCTACAGTCACATCATTTTTAAGGCCTCACTATTTGCTGTCCCAAATGTAATAACAGATTGCATTTTGCAGATTTCAGTTTGTTAAATTACAATGAAGTGACTTTATATGACATATGTCAGTGGGACAAATTTGCATAGATCCAATTGTGGCTAATTTTGCAGAGTTCACCTACAATCATATTCTTTTATGATGACTGAAATCTCATTGACATGGATATCATATGACATCTCTACAATACTGGACATATGAAGAGTTAAACTATACCAATAAGGAATCAAAGACAACAGTTTTGGAATAATCTACAGTAGTGGCCAAAATTGTGGAAACCTTTTGGGAAAAGTGTATTTTTGAGGTTTGATGACTAATAACACCTTTTTTTTTTTTTTTTTGTTTCAAGATAATCCTATTCCACTGCTGGAATGGTTTGGGAATAGCCCAGATCTTAACCCAATTGAAAATCTATGGAGCCAACTAAAGAAACTTGTTAGTCAGAAGCAACCCAACAATAAAACCCAGTTAATAGAAGCCAACATTCAATCTTGGTTCCACATTATAACAGCTGCAGAATTAAAATACTTGGTTCACTCCAATGGAAGATGTTGTAAGGCTGTAATTCATGCTAAAGGTTATCCAACTAAATATTCACTGATGTGGTGATGATTTTCGTATATCTCGTTTTTTCCATGGTGAACATTTTTGTATATCTCGTGTTTTTCTACATGTTTCACTTTTCTTCTTTATACTGTAACTGCTATTCTCATAGCAAAGCCTTCATAAAAGTTATTGCATTACATTCTTGATTAAATTATCTTTCCATTGATATATAATTTTATGGTACTACTCCCCCCCCAAAAAAGTGGTGTTATTAGCTAGTTTTAGAAAATACACTTTTCCCAAAAGGTTTCCACAATTTTGGCCACTACTGTAAATATTACTATTGACTGATGAAGATTTTCTCAACAGTGATGCTGTTCAAGTGGTGCTCCAATTGCTTTGGGACTTCACCCAAAGGGCCTATTACTATTGATATTATCTTAGCTCTCTTTTGCCATAGTCATTCTATTACTATTTGCAGGTCTTTTTATGTTGTGATTTTCTTCAGTTCTTTCTCTTCTGTTCTGCTGTCTTCTATTTAGACTTTTTTGTCTTTTGAGATATTATTATTGTCTGTTTGGATTCTAAAATCCCAGAGCACTTTAGCTTATTCATTTTCTATGACTTTGTCTATCTCATAGTCCCACCAGTTCTTGTTGGCAAGCAGGTAACATTCTTTTGCAAATATTCCAATGCACCATTGTTGTTAATTGATCATGCCATTATTTGTAATCAGTCCGTATTATTATTATTATTATTATTATTATTATTATTATTATTATTATTATTATTATTATTATATGAGAAAGGGGGGAAAAGGCAAAAAAGACAAAATTAAAAACAATATGAATGAATAGGACAGTGATGGCTAACCTTTTTGCCATCGCGTGCCAGGAGGGGGGATGGGGGGGGGGGTCACACACATGTCCACACTCATAATTCTATGCTTCCCGCACCCACGCTTGCGCATGCAAACCCCCCCCTCCCAGCACAAGATGGCCCAGTAGGCCCGTTTTTCTCTCTCACCTGGCTCTAGAGCCTCTTTATGAGTCTGGGGAGGGCGAAAACGGCCTTCCCCCTCCCGGAGGCCCTTCGGAGGCCAGAAATGGCCTGTTTCCCAACTTCCGGTTGGACAGGAAGTGACTTTTTTTGCTGTCCCCAGTCTCCAGAGACTTCTAGAGAGGCACTGGAGGCTGTGGGCAGCAAAAAAGTCACTTCCTGTCCAACCGGAAGTTGGAAAACAGGCCATTTCTGGGGTCTGGAGGATCTCTGTGGGGGTGGGGAAGGCCATTTTCGCCCTCCGCAGACTCATAAAGAGGCTCTAGAGCCAGGTGAGAGAGAAAAACAGGCCTTCCCCACTACCCCCCAGGCCCTCTAGAGGCAGGAAACAGCCTGTTTCCCTACTTCTGGTGGGCCCAAAAGGCCCAAAAATCAGCTGGCTGGTGCACGCATGCACACCGGAGCTAAACTCGCATGCCCACTGATATGACTACACATGCCACCTGTGGCACATGTGCCATAGGTTCACCATCATGGGAATAGGGAATTTACAAGCATCATAGAAATAAGACAGACTACATTCGATAGATAAGAATTTTCAATATTTCATCAGTTAGCATTGCATATTTGCATATATTTTAACGTTTTAAACTCTCCAAATTATTGTTAATTATGACAATAATTAATGCTGTATAAATAATAAACTAAGATAAGGAATTAGAGCAATTGATGTCCAAGAAGTGAAAATTAATACTGAACGTTAAAATATTAAGCTCTTGTGTTAAAGGAAGCCCAAATTCTGGAAGTAATGATGCAAAAATGATTTCCAGTTGAATTAAATTCTACGTCAGATTTACTTTTGATATATGAAATTCTTTTGGTCACCAAGGCATGATCCCCTAACTTAATTAGAGAATCTTCTGCAGAAGAAACTGCACGTTCTTTCCAGAGCTTTATTTGTCTCCGTGAAAAATCACTTCCATCAAATGCGTTCAGGATATGGTAACAACTTTACGCCTTATGAAACCAGCTGCAATTTAATTCCGATATGGAGGTTCTCCCAAATGTTCTAGAGTGTGAAGAAATAATTGATACAATAAGTCTTCTTCACTGAACAGTGGAACGGAATCCAAGGCCTTGCTTTCTGCTGAACCTCTTTGGATGCTTACAGAAGGAAGGAAGATTTGCCCCATAGAATTGTAATACTAGTAGAAGATGGCATTTGCCAAGACCTACATCCCATAACACATCTCAGCCCCATCTCCACACCCACATGTCCTTCTTGCTCTCCCTACTCGTTGTTGCAGTTGTTCACCTGTCTTCTCCAGGGGTGGGTTCTACTTACCTTTACTACCAGTTTGTAACAGGGCCACGTGCGCGCTCTTCTGCGCATGCGCAGAAGTGTTCTGATGACGTCGGGGTCAGTGGGTGGAGCCTCCCGCTGGTTTTACTACCAGTTCTATAGAACCGGTGTGAACCGGGGGCAACCCACCACTGGTCTTCTCCAAAGAAAGTGAACTGAACAGGAAAGGGTTCAATTCCCTCTGGATGATGCTATGGGTTGAGCCCAGAAGGAAAATGGAAATGAATAAAAATAAGAGTTGGGAGATGCTGTTATAAAGAAGTTGAGCTTTTGATAGCTTCTTACCCTACAAGTCCATTTCCTATATTCCATTATGTAAAGGTAAAAGTTCCCCTCGCACATATGTACTAGTCGTTCCTGACTCTAGGGGGTGGTGCTCATCTCCGTTTCAAAGCCGAAGAGCCAGCGCTGTCGGAAGACGTCTCCGTGGTCATGTGGCCGGCATGACTAAATGCCAAAGGCGCATGGAACACTGTTACCTTCCCACCAAAGGTGGTCCCTATTTTTTCTACTTGCATTTTTTATGTGCTTTCGAACTGCTAGGTTGGCTGAAGCTGGGACAAGGAACGCGGCACTAGAGATTCGAACTGCTGAACTGCTGATCTCTCGATCGACAAGCTCAGTGTGTTAGCCACTGAACCATCATGTCTCTCTCTCTATATATTCCTTTAGTTAGAACCAATTCAGAACCTCAAATCGCCTCTTTGCAAAGCATCTACGTGAATTTGCATCTATTAAAGCAATAAAGTCTACAGCATCTAAATTAAGCAGGCAATACTTTCTCCAAATTTCTCTGCAGGGTCACGAAAAGAAATATTTAGCATATCTGGACTGAGGCTATGTTGCAATATTTGAGGGGGAGCAGTTGCAAAATAAACACGTTGGCCTGCCCTGTTGCAAGCCTACCTCCCCTTTCTCCCTAAGCTTTGTATACCTCATGAATAGTTCTGCCTTTGAGAAATTTAGAAAGGAGGCTGTGACCTTTCTTTTCCCTTCTTTATTGTTCCCTGGGGAGTAGAGATTTTCCATCTGGGGGGACTGGTAACACAATCCAAAAATAACAGTGTCCAGCAAACACAGAACGTCACTCAGTACATCCGAGGTCGTGTTGCTCCAACTATCCCAGCCAGTAAAAGGTGAGTGGTGAAATTAAAGAGCTGCTGACTTTTGTAAAATGTACATCAAACCACTGTAGACGGTTTATGGTTTCTGTAGCAATAAGAAATGGCTTGGATTGTTCTCTCCAAGCAGAAGAATGATTTGAATTTCTAGCTTGGTAAAGATTTCAGTATAATCCCTTGCTTTCAAATCAGGGGAACGGATCCTGGGTTTAGAACAAGAAGACTTGACTTCCAATTTATTTTATTTTAATGGAGATATCATACAACAGAAAGACAATTGGCCCTTCTCATTGATGTCTTCCTCAGTTCTCAGAAGAATTAAGTTGCAATAGAACTAGACTCCAGTGGAAAGTTTTGTTTTTCTTACACATTGTTGTTAGTTGCGAAGTCATGTCCGATCCATCGCGACCCCCATGGACAACGTTCCTCCAGGCCTTCCTGTCCTCTACCATCCTCTGGAGTCCATTGAAGCTCACACTGACTGCTTTGGTGACTCCATCCAGCCACCTCATTCTCTGCCATCCCGTTCTTCTTTTGCCATCAATCTTTCCCAGCATTAGGCTCTTCTCCAGTGAGTCTTTCTTTCTCTTTAGGTGGCCTAAGTATTTGACTTTCCTCTTCAGGATCTGGCCTTCTAAAGAGCAGTCAAGGTTGATCTCCTCTAGGAGTGACCAGTTTGATCGCCTTGCAGTCCAAGGGACTCGCAGGAGTCTTCTCCAGCACCAGAGTTCAAAGGCCTCAATTCTTTGGGGCTCAGCCTTCCTTATGGTCCAACTTTCACAACCCTACATAGGATGTATTGCAACTGGGAAAACCATAGTCTTGACCAGTGATGAAATGTAAAATTTGTTACTACCGGTTCTGTGGGTGTGTCTTGGTGGTGGTGGGGTAATGTGACTGGGTGGGCGTGGCCAATTTTTTAAAAAACCATTTTTTCTACAATCTCTTCAGTGAAGGAGGGCAGTAAACCAAAGCCCACTGTAACAACATCGCCAAAAAGGCATTAAGAGTTGTAAACCTAATCTTGCATAGCTTCTTCTCCAATAATATCACACTACTAACCAGAGCATACAAAACATTTGCTAGACCAATTCTCGAATACAGCTTATCTGTCTGGAACCCACACTACATATCGGACATTAATACAATTGAACGTGTCCAGAAATATTTCACAAGAAGAGTCCTCCACTCCTCTGCTCGCAACAAAATACCTTATGCAACCAGACTTGAAATTCTAGGCTTAGAAAACTTAGAAATACGCCGCCTTCGTTATGACCTAAGCGTAGCTCATAAAATTATCTGCTATAATGTCCTACCTGTCAATGACTACTTCAGCTTCAACCACAATACACAAGCACACAACAGATGCAAACTTAAAGTGAACCACTCCAACTCGATTGCAGAAAATATGACTTCAGCAACAGAGTGGTCAATGCCTGGAATGCACTACCTGACTCTGTGGTTTCTTCCCCAAACCCCCAAAACTTTAACCTTAGATTGTCTACTGTTCTCACCCCATTCCTAAGAGGTCTGTAAGGGGCGTGCATAAGAGCACCAGCATGCCTACCATCCCTGTCCTAATGTTTCCTCTATTTGTATCTATTTTATGTATTCAATTCATGCTTATATTTATATATATTACCTAATATGTTCTTGACAAATGAAAAAATAAAATAAAAATAAAAGGAGGTGTTTAGTAGAAATGAGAAGGGAGCTTCAGAGTAAGAAGTTTCCATCCAGGCTCACACCTTTCCTGTAGAAACTGTTGGGGTCAGCAGTATTCTTTCTTTGCACATTAATTCTATTGATCACGAGAGTTCCATCTTCATTGCTTTCCTTGCCATTGATCTGCCTTCCTCTGATTATAAGGATGTTACTCTTCCTTTGTTTGTTCTTGCTACAGGAAGAACAGAAAATAACTATTCTTCCCCTTTCTCCCACTCAAAGACAGAAAGCTCAAAGATGCAGGCTTTCAGGAAATGCATACATTTTCCTGAAAAATAATAATATTTATTTGTTTGGACTATAAGCATCTGTCTCTAGATCTTCATAATAGGCTTGTTTCTTCCCATGCATGTCTGTTCTACTAAATACAGAACATTCTGGAGGACTCCAACCGGACTGAATTTATAAAGGCACCTTTCCTGTGCAAACTAGATGTAAATGTGCCTATTCTAATGTCCTGAGAACAATGACAACTGGGAAAACGCTGTGGTATACAGTATTATGTGACCTTGGGAAGTAAGACTTAGAAGTTTCTCATGGATCCCACACAAACCTTATATGGTTTGAAATCCTTTGAGACTTCATTTGAAGTCTTTTGAATCTTCATCTTGGGGGAAGTTTTAGCAATCATTGGAAGCCAATAAATGATACATCCACAATGCTGCTTCAAAAGCAATGGAAACAGATATCTATTTACCATATTTTTTGGAGTATAAGATGCACTTTTTCACCCCATAAAAGAGGGTGAAAATTTGGGTGCGTCTTATACACTGAATGTAGCCCCGCCCACCCACCAGACCCCCCCCCCCCAGAAAATGGGGCACACGGAGATAGCAGTAGGCTATGGCAATCCCTGCAGCCTGAAACAGCTGATCTTTGGGAGGCCGATCCAACTGACAATCAGCTGCTTGTGCTAATTAGGCTGTGCTGAAGCTGAAATTGAAACGGACTGTTTGCTGCAAGGAGGCAAATTGCTGGGAGGCAGAGACAAAAATTTTTTTCTTGTGCTACTCAGGCTGTGCCAGAAATGAAAATGAAACAGGCTGTTTGCTGTTTGCTGCAAGGAGGCAAATTGCTGGGAGAAAGAGATTTTTTTTCTTGTTTTCCTTCCCAAAAAAGGTACCTGCGTTTTATAGTCCGGAGCATCTTATACTCCGAAAAATACAGTACTTACTTACCTGGTGGCGCAATGGTTAGAACGCAGGCTACTTCTGCTAACTGCCGGCTGCCTGCAATTTGGCAGTTCGAATCTCACCAGTCTCAAGATTGACTCAGTCTCCCATCCTTCTGAGGTGGGTAAAATGAGGACCCAGATTGTTGGGGACAATAGGCTGCCTCTGTAAACTGCATCTAAATGCTATTGCTACTTACTTACTTATATTTCATATTTCTAAATCATCAATCTTTCTCAAAGAGGGGCTGTGATATCAGTCATAACTGAACAAATAAGTTATTTTAAAAAGTCATAAATTCAAATTGATGCTCTTGGTGCAATACACTAGAACATGTACATCTTCATTTCTCCCTACAGATTTCCTTTTATTTTATTCAGCAAACATAATAAATGTTGATTATTTATCTTCCAATTCTAAAGAATGTTAAATACCCTGCAGCATGAATGACAAGCTCCAACAGTTGCTCTACAATACCTGGAGATACCTGACAGATGTCTAGTAAAAGTATTTAGCAAACTGCCTACTCTTTCATGAGTTCATTTAATCAAATAATTCAATTAAATTCTGAATGTTAGTGTCAGGTTTCACCTTCTAAACACAATCTGACAAATATGAAAACATGTCACCAGAGTTATAATGCAGGAAAGGCCATATTCATTTCAGATGTTTTATTTTCATGTGGGTTTTTTTTCTGCAAAAATAAAAAAAAAATGAACAGAAATTGACTTTGGGACTTTTTGAAAAAGAAGGTAGTAAGATACCAAGAAAACAATATTTCTGGATATTTAAGTCCGTATCAACCAGGCAGCTTCTATATCTCTATAGTGATATATACTTCTATATTGTATTCTAATACAATTCTCATTAGCTCCAGCCAAGAGAAACAACATTCAAAGACAGTAAAGGTAAAGGTAAAGTTTCCCCTTGCACATATGTGCTAGTCATTCCCGACTCTCCGTTTCAAAGCCGAAGAACCAGCGCTGTCCGAAGACGTCTCCATGGTCATGTGGAGGCTCCATGGCTGGCATGACTCAACACCAAAGGCACACAGAACGCTGTTACCTTCCCACCAAAGGTGGTCCCTATTTTTCTACTTGCATTTTTTACGTGCTTTCGAACTGCTAGGTTGGCAGAAGCTGGGACAAGTAACAGGAGCTCACCTCATTACGTGGCACTAGGGATTCGAACCGCTGAACTGCCAACCTTTCGATCGACAAGCTCAGCATCTTAGCCACTGAGCCACTGCATCCCTTTTTTCAAAGACAGTAAGGAGCAGTAAAATATTAAGAAGGTGTCAAATGGAGAAAACCTAGATTTGCTGTGATAAATACACGGAAACCCTGTCTTTCAAAAAGTTACAAAATGATGATTCTTGCGATTTTTCATTGGAAGGTCTGTGATTTGATCCTATTTACCCAACCAAGAAGAATATATGAGTAGCCAACTCTTCTTATGATTTTACTCTATCATTCATGACCTTTTGAGTACAAATCACTCTGACCAAGTGTAGGTAATATATAATCCCCCTTTTTAAAAAATATTTATCTGCCTGCGTCACATTTGTTTCCTTTGACGCCACCGAAGGAGAACTTCAGAATTTGTGCACAATGGGCAAACTGCCATTTCAAAACAACTCTAACCGATTGTGGACTCAAGGATTCCTATTTTTACATCTGAAACCTCGGGTTCCTCCTTCGGATGGCCTGCCCTGACCCAACCTTTTTGAACCTAAAAGACATTCAGCATATTATTTTGGCAGCACAGGATGGGTGCCTCTTCTCCCTGCCCCAGTAACAAAGTCCTTTCCTCTGTAGGTGGCAGGAGAGCAATCATCATTTTCACCTTTCCTGTTCTGTCTAAAATGAACTTTGGGAAAATGGAACATTCCATGGCATCTATACAGTCAGAGATCCCGTGTTGAGGTATGCAGCTTGATTAATAGTATAAAAGTAATAAAACAGCGGGACAAGGTTGATCTGGCCACGCCTTCCTTTAATTGTTTGTTTCCGATGAACAAAGTCCCTCGAGAAAGCTCAAACCCTCCACATCTCATTTACATCTGCACATACATCTACATACGCTTGGTAAAACCCAATGGGTATCACTTTGATAAATCCTGCTGTGTCTATAGTGGATGAGAGCTTCTGGGTGAATAAAGGTAAAGGTAAAGGTTCCCCTCACACATAAGTGCTAGTTCTTCCCAACTCTAGGGGGCAGTGCTCATCTCCGTTTCAAAGTCGAAGAGCCAGTGCTGTCCGAAGACGTCTCTGTGGTCATGTGGCTGGCATGACTCAATGCCAAAGGTGCACGGAACACTGTTACCTTCCCACCAAAGTGGTCCCTATTTTTCTACTTGCATTTTTTTACGTGCTTTCAAACGGCTAGGTTGGCAAAAGCTGAGACAAGTAACGGGAGCTCACCCCGTTACGCAGCACTAGGAATTCAAACCACTGAACTGCCGAACCTTTCGATCGACAAGCTCAGCGTCTTAGCCACTGAGCTACCGAATCCCTTCTCTGGATGAATAGGATGGGAGAAATCGCTTGATTGATTTGCTGGTCTCTCCAGATACCCTTTTCGAAATGCCTCCTAAAGTCACAAGGATGTGAAATAAATCGCTCAAGTTCCTTCCATGGCCAAATCCAGTTGTCATCAGATTCGATTGTCCTTTTTCATCACCCCCACTACCTTTGCTTCCCCTATTGTTTGCCAAACGCCTGTCCCTGACCCTGGTATATTTATAAAAACTCATTTCCCCCCACTGGATTACTGTGTGCTGAGCCGTCACAACGTGTGCTTTGCATCCTGCCAAGCAACAGTCTCTGACTCTGTCCAGGCTTGACTCCTCACTTCCTCTACTTCCTGTTTACAGAGGTCTGGGTGGGGCTTATGAAGGCCACTCCTTGGTAGATTCCATAAAAGCTTCCTAAAGGAACAATGAATTGTCACTGGCAACCTTTAACCTCTTTTTATATTTACCGCTCTCATTGTTTTGTATTTGCCTTTGGGAACCTCTCAATGTTTTCTCAATAGCTAGAGGAACTTTTCAACTTTGGTACAGTAAGGCACCAAAAAAGGTACAGAAATGCAGGCATCCAGTAGCAATAGCACTTAGACTTATATACTGCTTCATTCATTCTTACAGCCCCCTCTAAGCGATTTACAGAGTCAGCATATTTGCCCCCAACAATTTGGGTCCTCATTTTACCCACCTCGGAAGGAACGAAGGCTGAGTCAACCTTGAGCCAGTGAGACTCGAACTGCAGGCAGCCGGCAGTCAGCAAAAGTAGCCTGCAGTATTGCAATCTAACCACTGCGCCAACCTGGCCCTTCCTTCCTTCCTTCCTTCCTTCCTTCCTTCCTTCCTTCCTTCCTTCCTTCCTTCCTTCCTTCCCACTTTCTCCCTTCCTTCTTTAGCACTTAACAATAGCACTTACACTTATATACTGCTTTACAATGCTTTGCAGCTGTCTCTAAGCAGTTTACAGAGTCAGCCTATTGCCCCCAACAATCTGGGTCCTCATTTTACCCACCTCAGAAGGATGGGAGGCTGAGTCAACCTTGAGCCGATAAGATTTGAACTGCCGAACTGCAGCTAGCAGTCAGCTGAAGTAGCCTGCAGTACTGCACTCTAATCACTGTCACCACCTCGGCAGCGTAAGCATAATGTGGGCTTAAAAATTGTCCTATGGGGTAGAGCGAGTCAGGGGCAATTTGCTGAGATGTAGATGTAGATGTAGCATTGAATTGAACACTCAACTGAACACTAAGTCAATAGCATTCTAAATGGATGGCATTCAAGGTCTCCAACTACAAAACCCATATGGATAAGAGAAATGATGGGAGTTGTTCTCCAGTCAATCAGCAAGGCACTAAATTAGAAACTACTTGCTTATAAAAAGTCTCCTTTGATTTGAGCTCATCTAAGATGTTTTCCTGGCAACAATAGAATGGTAGTTCCTGCTTTCTTCCAAGTTTTTTTTATATATATATTTCCCTGTCTAGTTTACATTTCTTTCACTCCCTGGAGGCTTCCCATCAAAGTACTACGTTCCCAGCTCCACTAGTTAGGCAAGACATGAAAATCAACTTCCCTGAAAAACTGGAACTACCATATATACTCACCAATACGCTGAGAATTCTACACCCCGAAAGTTGGATTTTATTTATTCAAAGAAAGACTGATCCGTGAAGGTATACCCTAATAATCCTTTAAAGTACCTGTATATCCCATATATACTCACTGATAACTCCATCTACAGATAAGCAGACTCTTGAATTTTTAGCCTAAATTGTCAGACGCAAGAAATTGGGAGCCAGGGTTAGGTCCAAAATGAATGCAAGTTTATTTGATGGTACCCAGGGGTGGGTTCTAATTTTTTTTTTACTATCGGTTCTGTGGGTGTGGCTTATTTTGTGGGTGTGGCTTGATGGTCATGTGACAATTCTTTAGGATTTAGCAGAGGTACTGGTCTACCAGGCTTTTAACTGCTTGCAGAGCTGTACCGGTCTACTAATTTGTTTTTTGAGGCACTGGTCTACCCATTTGTTTTTGCAGGCACCAATCTACTCATTTGTTTTCTTTTAACACTGATCAGCTGTAGGGCAGCCCTTTGAAGCCCCACTGCAAGAGTTTAAACAGTTTTTTTTCCCTCTAGCCGATCAGCTGGGGCTCAGGAGGCAGCAATAGATTGGGAGTGGGGCCAAATAAAAGGTAAGAATAATGCAGGGGGGGAAGGGCGCGGGGGGGCAGCAGAACCAGTTCGGTGATGTCATATCGTCACCGCTACCGGCTCGGCTGAACCGGGCCGAACCACGAGGAACCCACCACTGATGGTACCTCTAGAATATGAACAACTAATGGCCAAGGCAAATTAGTGGTAGATAAGACTGAATGTCCCAAAGGTGCTTTTTCAGGAGGCAACTGGACTTTCTTCTTCAGCTCTGACTGGATGGTGGGGAATGGAAGGATTTATACTCCTTGCAGACAGCTGGTCATTTGCATCCTTTTAGAGGGTCCTTGTCCTCAGGGTCACCTGAGTGGTGCTCCTGGTTCCTGTAGTCTGCAATTTTTTTCCTCTGGAAATCCATTCCTACTCCCACACCATTCCAAGGGTCCTTCATCCCAAATTGTATAGCTAAAGGTCTGTAGAGATTCTCAGTCTTCCAGGTCATGATTGTCCCAAAGGTGCTTTTTCAGGAGGCAACTGGACTTTCTTGTTGTTTTTTTCTTTGAAGACGTTTCAAGAAGCTTCTTGGATGGTGAGGAATGGAAAGACAAAACCAGAAAGTCCATTTCCCTCCTGAAAAAGCACCTTTGGGACAACCATGACCTGAATGACTGAGAATCTCTACAGACCATAAGACTGAATGGAATTCAAGGTGGGCCTGACTCAATGGTGGGTTTTTAAAAAATTTACTATCGGTTCTGTGGGTGTGGCTTGGTGGGCATGGCTTGGTTGGCGTGGCAGGGGAAGGATACTGTAAAATCTCCATTCCCACCACACTCTAGGGGAAGGATACTGCAAAATCCCCATTTCCTCCCGATCAGCTGGGACCTTGGAGGCAGAGAATAGATGGAGGCGGGGCCAGTCAGAATTTTTACTACCGGTTGGTTCTCCGAACTACTCAAAATTACCGCTACCGGTTCTCCAGAACTGGTCAAAACCTGCTGAAACCCACCTCTGGTGTGACTGAGATCTCTTGTGGGCACAAAGGGACTGATGACATATTTGACCACACCTTTAGGCTTAGTCTGGTCATTTCCTACATCTACCATGAAAAATGGGCTACCCACAGGTAAAACAATTGTGGAGGGGGGGAAACTTTCAAAGATGTTGTGGATGAGCTTATTCACAAAAAGTATTTAGAGCATACTTTATTAACAACAGATTCTTGCAAGCCTGATTGTGCTTTACTCCTCTTCCTTCTTCTATCCCAGCGAATCAGGGATGACCCTTTCCAAATACAATTTTGCTTCCCAAAAACATTTCAGCTGTCTTTGTTTATGTAATGGTTCTTGCATATTTCTGCCAAGATCATCTCCCTTCCTCTTTGCATAAGCAGGCACAACCCTGGCTTAGTTTTTAAATCCAGATGAGAAGCATGTTTGGCTTTACCCTTGATAACAGTTCCTCCATGTTAAATACCTTCTGGCTTTCTTCACGAGCTGGATAATTCTTTCTCCTCTCTCCAATTCAGCAATCCACATGGTCCTGCTTTCTTCAAGCCATGTTTAACTACATGCAATCTTTTTTCTGAACTTGGCATTATCAACACATTGTTCTCCAACCTCTCCTTAGCCCCTTCCTTCTCTTCCTCTTCATCCTTCACCTCCTCCGTTGAATCTTTGCTAAACCAGTGCTTGGTTAAATAAGGAAATGATGGAGAACTCCAAAGCATGACCTGCAGATCAGAGATCCACAACAGCGACAAGGCAAATTTTACTCTTCTGTCCTTCAAAAAAAAAAAAAAAAAACGAAACTTTTGGATTCTTTATGACTTGGGAAGGTGAATCAACAAGGTTGACAGTGTCAACAAGGGTGTGGAAACAAATTTCCAGGAATGAAGATGCAGGTAGCTTTTCTAAATATCTCAGCCCGCTAATGCTTAGATGGAACACCATTAGCATGTTGATGATCAAGCTTTGGGATGAAACTAAAAACAAGCAAGGCCATAAAAATAGAGCATTTATACATCATACATCAAGTCAACTTCAGCAGAGATTTTCTCCCATAACATAGGTAAAGGTTCCCCTTTCACATATGGGCTAGTCGTTCCTGACTCTAGGGGGCAGTGCTCATCTCTGTTTCAAAGCCAAAGAGCCAGCGCGCTGTCTGAAGACGTCTCCGTGGTCATGTGGCTGGCATGACTAAACACCAAAGGCACACAGGACGCTGTTACCTTCCCACCAAAGGTGGTCCCTATTTTTTCTACTTGCATTTTTTACATGCTTTTGAACTGCTAGGTTGGCAGAAGCTGGGAGCTCACCCCGTTACACAGCACTAGAGATTCGAATCGCCGAACTGCCGACCTTTCGATTGACAAGCTCAGCATCTTAGCCACTGAACCACAGCATAGGACATGCCAAATGTTTCTGCCTGTGGGCATTTAATTCAACACTTCTAGAAGGTACCAAATTACTGAAGCTGCTCTAAGCTATTCCATAGCTAACTAAATACAACTTAGTGGTAATATATTGAAGGAAAAGCCTCACCCCAATGGAACTGGTTATCCATTTGCTCCAGCAGAAGGGGTATGCTACTGGAATTCATCAGCCAAAGAATTTTTGGCTGGTGGGGTTCAGGATAAGAGCTTTTCTGCCACAGCTCCCATCCTTTGGAACATTGTGCTACTTCCTCCAGCTGAGATCTACTCTACCCTCTCAGTCCTCCAAAAGGGTTTGAAAACCTGGCTCTGCCAACTGGGACATCCTACTTTAGAAGTGATTAGTGAATTAGAAGATCCCACCTCCTTTTCATGTATGCATTAGTCCCTTTTTATCAAACTCTTGGTTCAGTGGTGGGTTCCTCCCGGTTTGGCCCGGTTCTCCCGAGCCGGTAGATCGGTACAGCTCTGCAAGCAGTTAAAAGCCTGGTAGACCAGTACCTCTGCTAAATCCTAAATAATTGTCACATGACCATCAAGTCACACCCACAAAATAAGCCACGTCCACAGAACCGGTAGTAAAAAAATTTAGAACCCACTCGTCTTGGTTGATTTTAAAGTTTTCATTCTTAACGTTGAAAGTTTTCAATTGTTTTAATGTTCTTATCGTTTTATATTATGTTTTTATATTACATTTTATATTGCAAGCCTTCCAGAGTCACTTGATAGCAAGAGGGGTGGCATATAAATTTAATAAATAAATGAAAATAAAAATGCACTTCCCCCTATCTCTCTCTCCCTGTCTCTCTGTCTCTCTCTCTCTCTCTATTTCTCTCTGTGTGTCTCTCTTTCTGTCTCTCTCTGTCTCTATCTCTCTTTTTCTCTGTCTCTGTCTCTCTTTCTCTGTCTGTCTATCTCTTTTTCTCTCTTTCTCTCTCTTTCTCTTCCTGTCTGTCTGTCTGTCTGTCTCTCTCTCTCTGTCTCTCTCTCTCTCTCTCTCTCTCCCTCCCTCCCTGAAAAGAAAGCAGCATGATTTTGCATATATTGTACAAAACTCTTTCCATCAATCTATTTTTTTCCACACTCTAGGCACAACGGTCATTTGGCAAATGGCAGGAAGTCATCCTCCCACCCCCTTCAGTGCAGTTCATTAGTCAACCCCTGTATTGGCTAGACTCCCTCTAGAACCCGGTCCAGATGGGGCTCTCCATTGTTGTACCCAATTCATCTCTATATAGGGTCAGAATATCTAACTACATCCTCCCCCACAAACATCAGGCTGGTGAACAATAGGATTACGTCAAACCTGAGCCAGCTGGGAGAGGCCAGTAGCCCCCCCAGTGACTTGCAAAATGAAATGTTTGTTTTTTTTCCCCCAAATTGCTGATAGAAAACCATAAGCTGAAGCTCCACCTGGAGCCTTCAGATGTTTGAAGGCCTGTGGCCTCTTGGGTTGTCCGTTGACACGTATTCTTTATCTCGCTAGGGCAGCTGATGCAAATGCATTTCCAGATGTTTCCTAATCCATATTCGGCTTTTTGAGGCCTACAGATCTCAGTAAAAATAGAATACAGAGGGGGGGGGAAAGAATGAGAGGGGTGAAAAAAATGATGAGAATCGGAGCTCTTTTTCTGCTGAGGGTGACTTTAAAAAAGAAATTTATCCCCTGATTCAAACAGCCATCATGACGTTCTTAAGACGAGGATTGTTTCAAAATTGTAAAAGACAGCATTAAGAGATTAAAATTTCCACCTCAATGTTTCTTTTCTTTTTTAGTAATGAAAATACGTTTCACATGGGATCAAGTTCACAATTAATGATTAATAATGGGTGGATAGGAAGAAACAAAGTACTATTGCTAAATTTTGAGTTAATAATTATTAATTATGTAATGAATTCAGGAGAATAAGGTAAAATTATATTTAGGACTCAAGTACTATGTTTCCTTCTACTCAAATACCATTATTAATAAGCAGAGAAATAATGACATCTAAATATATTTCTGAAGTCTGCAGAAAAGCATTTTTGTAATTGCTATGTTCATTAGAATTATTTCAGTACCACCTCTTATGGATATTGTAATCCTGAAGCATTTAACCATAAAATTAAGTCAAGAACAAAATAAAAGGTGTGATGGAAAGAAAGTAAAAACAATCCATCAAAATGCTAGGTACAATAGTAGCCAAAATTGTGGAAAACTTTTGGGAAAAGTGTATTTTTTAAAACTAGCTAATAACACCATTTTTGGGGGAAGTAATACCATAAAATTATATATCAATGGGAAGATAATTTAATCAAGAATGTAATGCAATAATGCATTTGAAGGATTTGCTATTAGAATAGCAGTTACAGTATAAAGAAGAAAAGTGAAACACGTAGAAAAAATGAGATATACAAAAATTATCACCATGTCAGTTATTACTTAATTGGATAACCTTTAGCATAAATTATGGCCTTACAACGTCTTCCCATGGAGTAAACGAAGCCTTTTAGTTCTGCAACTATTATCATGTGAAACCAACATTGAAGGATTGCTTCTATTAACTGGGTTTGATTGTTGGGTCGCTTCTGACTAACAAGTTTGTTTAGTCGGCTCCACAGATTTTCAATTGGGTTAAGGTCTGGTCTATTCCCAGGCCATTCCAGCAGTGTAATAGGATTATCTTGAAACTCCAAAAAGAAGTGGTGTTATTAGCCATCAAACCTCAAAACTACACTTTTCCCAAAAGGTTTCCACAATTTTGGCTATTACTGTAGAGGAAACCAGATCCAGGCAGCAAACACGTGAATGAACAATAGGTGGGAAAAAAGAGATCCGGCAAATTTGACACATCTGGATATTTGCAGTCTAGATCTACTACACCTATTTTAGGAAAGGGTTGAAATAAAAAGATGGGATTTTAAAGGACACCCGATGTTCTTCACTCTAGCACACCACTGAGAATAAATCATTCTACAGTATATAAGCCACCATGGAGAAGACCCATCTCTAGATCATCAAGGAGTGGCTCTCTGAAAGATGTAGAACAGAGAGAAATAGGTCATTCCCAAAGAATTCCCCAGGAACAGAAACAATTGGAAAGCTTCTTTAAAGATAATCTGGTTCTGAGTTGTTCTGTGATTTGTATATCTTTAATTTGGCTTGACCGCAATTGGCACAGAATCTTAAGTCAAGAGGAATGGGATATGGGTCGCCTGTGAGTAACTGAGCAAGTACTCACCAGTTGCCAGTTTCTTTCTAGGCACAATTCAAGGTGCTGGTTATCCCCTTTGAAACCCTAAATGAGTTGGGGCTAGATTATTTGAAGGACTGCCCCTCCCTGAAGGTATCTGCCCATCCCACCAGATCTGATAGAGTGGGCATGCTCCAAATCCCTCTGTTAAACAATGTCATTTGATGGAATGCAGGAATGAGTCTTTTCTAGAGGAATTCCTATAAATCTGGAGGGCCATTTTCCTCCCCTCCCAGCCTTCCCGAAGTTCATTGAGACTTGGCTTTTCCCTCCAGACTTTGGTGGGAGATCAGCCTGGTACCCAGGAGTGAAATGCTCCCGGTTCAGACCGGTTCGCCCGATCTGGTAGCGATGGCTGCGGGTGGTTTGGAGAACTGAGCTGCACGATCATCAGAGGCTTTTTTTTTTACTTTTCAAAGCATTTTTTCTACAACCTCTTCTGATGAAAAAATGCTTTTAAACGTAAAAAAAAAAAGCCTCTGATGATCGTGCGGCTCAGCTGGGATCGTCAGAGGCTTTTCAAAGCATTTTTTTCTGCAACCTCTTCGGCCGAAGAGGTGGTAAAAAAAATGCTTTGAATAGCCTCTGATGATCCCAGCTGAGTTGCCTGATCGGCAGAGGCTTTTCAAAGCATTTTTTTGCAACCTCTTCGGCCGAAGAGGTTGTAGAAAAAATGCTTTGAAAAGTTAAAAAAAAAAAAGTTGGCCATGCCCACCCAGTCACATTATCCCTGACCACCAAGCCACGCCCACAGAACCGGTAGTAACAAATTTTACATTTCACCCCTGCTGGTACCTATATATTTCTTCTTCTTCTTGTGCCATATCCATCATCAGAGGCTGGCGATCATGTTGGCAATCCTATTTTTGTCAACAGCCGCACGAAAAAGTGTTGCTGAATTTTGTCTAAACCAGTCCCTTAGATTTTGAAGCCATGGTGTTCTTCTCCTACCTGGACCTCATTTGCCTTCCCAGGAGGATTGAGTGAAGGATGCTGTATATTTCTGGGTGTCGCATCACATGTCCAAAATATTCTAACTTTCACCTTTTTATGGTTTTTACCTATGTATTTGGCATAGAAATATTATAGAATGTTTGGTTGTGTAACCTGGCTTTATTTCTTGTGCGTTTTGTTATTTTTGTTTGCTGCTGCTGTGAACTGTCCGGAATTCTGTTACATACAGGAGATGGGTGATCATATAAATATTTTAAATAAATAAATCCATAACTTATTCTCACCAAACTTTCCCCTTTTGAACACACTCCCTGAGTTCTACAAAATGAACTAGGTCATTTTGGTTGTTTTTTTACTAAGACTTTTAATGGTTGTTGATGATCTGTTTTGGGGCTTTTTTTATGTGGTTTTGTTTTTGATCAAGCACAGCTATTTTCTCATAATGTAAACTATCTTAACTAAGGATCTGCCTTGAGAAATACCTATAGGGTTATGAGCGTACATAAATGCATACACAGCTGCTTTTACCTACAAGGGCACCCGCAGACACAGGAATCTGTCATTTTACACTTCCCAACTGCGTCAATGGCCAAACAGCCACCCACAGCTTTTCTTCAGAAGCTGGCTTTGCAGCTTTGAGTCACAAAACCCAAGAAATGCAAGCCAGCTTGCCAAGATAGAAATGACATCTGTGAATTAGCCGGAGTGCAGTTCTCAACATTTTCGGAGAGGGGATCTTTTGAAAAGCCATTCAATGAGATCTAAAAAATAATATTTTTGAGTTCTCAAGAAATGAATCCAGAAGATGCATTAGCCTCATTATATTCTATACTAACTAGATGTTGGGGTGATCATTGATTAGATTAGACTAGAATTCTTTATTGGCCAAGTGTGATTGGACACACAAGGAATTTGCCTTTGGTGCATATGCTCTCAGTGTGCCTAAAAAAAATACATTTGTCAAGAATCATAAGGTACAACACTTAATGATAGTCAGAGGGTACAAATAAGCAATTGAATCATACTAGGAAACAATCAATATAAATCGTAAGGATACAAGCAACAAAGTTACAGTCATGCAGTCATAAGTGGGAGGAGATGGGTGATGAGAACGATGAGAAGATTAATAGTAATAGTAATGCAGACTTAGTGAATAGTTTGACAGTGTTGAGGGAATTATTTGTTTAGCAGAGTGATGGCGTTCAGGAAAAAACTGTTCTTGTGTTTAGTTGTTCTGGTGTGCGATTCTCTATAATGCCATTTTTTAGGGTAGGAGTTGAAACAATTTATGTCCAGGATGCGAGGGGTCTGTAAATATTTTCACAGCCCTCTTTTTGACTCGTGCAGTATATAGGTCCTCCATGGAAGGCAGGTTGGTAGCCATAGTTTTTTTCTGCAGTTCTAATTATCCTCTGAAGTCTGTGTCTGTCTTGTTGGGTTGCAGAACCAAACCAGACAGTTACAAAGGTGCAGATGACAGACTCAATGTTTTTTTGCTTTGGTCTTACTCTGCATAACTGTTTTTTGTTTCTTCTTGGAGCTCAAGGGAGCTCACTTCTTTTTATCTCTCCCTCCTCCTTGAGCTTCATAGGTGAATCAAGAGTTGACCCTTTGTGTTTCCAGTCTCAGTCTGGAGTGGCAAAACGTGGAGGTGGAGTTAAAATAGGGATCAGCCTAGAATCTCTACATACTCATAAGTGAAATAAGTCCAACCCCCTCCCTCCTTGAATTCCAGTGACCCTTATCTAACTCCAAGCAGCTGGTAGCCATTACTTAAAAAGATTGTGGTGCTAGACTTTTTAACAATAAATCAATCAATTGGGCCTTCATGTGTGGACCTGATCTTTCACACCTGATAGCTGTTCACCTTCAAGAAAGAAGTAGTAAGACAAGTAGTAATTTACCTTTCAGGGAAATCCTGATTTTTTTTTTTCTATATGTGCACATATATTTGGCAAGAATCAGCATTTTAATTCAAACTTACAACCATCTCTTGTTAACCCACATGTTATGGAGCAGGGCATATAATTTATCTTCAGCCAAAGAACTCCAATACAGCTGGGAGACATCAGGGCCTGTCAATGCCAATAAGTTATTAATAACCTTGAATGATGACCAGAGAAATTAAAGGTTATCGGTTCCCCTTTTTCTTTACATACCCTGTTTCCAGTAAATTTGATTGATGCCAGATTGCTTGGCAGAGAACTGAAGCAACCCATTCCTTCTTCCTATCTTCCTTCTTCTTTTTTCTTTTTCTTTTTTTAAATCTGGCTCTCTATCTAAGAGCTTTTTTTAAAAAAAAATCTGCTCTTGAAACCTTTATAAATATTTAAGAGAATTAAAAGCATGAATAAATGGGAGCATGTGGATCTATACTGGAAGCCCATCAAAGCAGCATAGAGTTTCTATATATAGAAAGGGTGAAGGAACAGAGCAAGATAATATTATAAATCTTGGGGGAAAAGAGAAGAAAAGAAAAAAGAGGAAGGGCTTCAAATGAGAGATGAAGCCATTTGGAGTAACATGCATCCATAATGCTTCCTCATTCATTCGCTCCAATTCCTACAGCTGTTTCTTTTTTCTGAAAATGACAGTTTTTACCCAACAGGTGTTTCTGTTAGGAACTACATCTGTTTAGGTGGGGACCATGCAAAGTTGAATGGTAAGGAATACATGACCTATTTTATATAGGATTTAACTACACAGTTCGTTGTATTAGGGGGGCTTGCCAGAGTCAAGGTTAAATGGCATGAAATCTCGTTTGAGAGGTGGAATAAGAAATTTGGGCTGACATGGAAGAAACATCTCAACATTTTCTTCAGAGATGTTGCTGTGATGCCATGGCCTTTGCTTTGCTTAGTTTCTTCTTGCCCATGTAATCAGTGGTAGGATTCAAAAATTTTATTACTGGTTCTGTGGGCGTGGCTTCATGGGCATGGCATGGCTTGGTGGGCGTGGCTTGGTGGGTGTGGCATCTGTAAAATCTCCATTCCCTCCCCACTCCAGGAGAAGATTACTGCAAAATCCTCATTTCCTTCCAATCAGCTGGGACTCGGGAGGCAGAGACTAGATGGGGACAGGGCCAGTCAGAGGTGGTATTTACCAGTTCCCCGAACTACTCAAAATTTCCGCTACCGGTTCTCCAGAACTGGTCAGAACCTGCTGAATACCACCTCTGCATATAATGTAGCTTTATACAGTAGTGGCTAAAATTGTGGAAACCTTTTGGGAAAAGTGTATTTTTGAGGTTTGATGGCTAATAACACCACCTTTTTTTGAGTTTTAAGATTATCATATTCCACTGCTGGAATGGCCTGGGAATAGCCCAGACCTTAACCCAATAGAAAATCTATGGAGCCGACTAAAGAAACCTGTTAGTCAGAAGTGATCCAGCAATAAAACCCAGTTAATAGAAGCAAACAATCAATCTTGGTTTCACATGATAATAGTTGCAGAACTAAAAGACTTGGTTCACTCCATGGGAAGACATTGTAAGGTGGTAATTCATGCTAAAGGTTACCCAACTAAGTATTAACTGACAGGGTGATAATTTTTGTATATCTCATTTTTTTCTACATGTTTCACTTTTCTTCTTTATATTGTAACTGCTATTCTAATAGCAAATCCTTCATAAAAGTTATTGCATTACATTCTTGATTGAATTATCTTTCCATTGATATATAATTGTATAGGTACTACTCCCCCCCCAAAAAAAGTGGTGTTATTAGCTAGTTTTAGAAAATACACTTTTCCCAAAAGGTTTCCACAATTTTGTCCACTAGTGTTAAGTGTCATTTGGAACTAATTGTTTCTGATATTATATCCACTGCAGAATAGTCTTCTAGATTTTGAAGCAGTAAAAGAATCATCATAATCCAGTGGATTTCAAGCACCATGGACAGTCCCCCTCCTACCCTCCATTTGCAATTATTTTGCAACTTGCCCTTGGTTCTGCTCTCACCCATGTTTACCTTGACCATGGTGAGAGCCATTTCTTGCAAGTGAAGATGTTTAACAAAACTGCCTTGAAAGTGCAATTGTAGAAGAATAGTTGAACTTTCTTGTCCCTGGTTTTATTTATAACTATACTCTCTCTATATATAATATATATAACTATATGTGAGCCATGGTGGCACAGTGGTTAGAGTGCAGTACTGCAGGCAACTTCTGCTGACTGCCAGCTGACTGCAATTTGGCAGTTCAAATCTCACCAGGCTCAAGGTTGACTCAGACTCACATCCTTCCGAGGTGGGTAAAATGAGGACCCAAATTGTTGAGGGCAATATCCTGACTCTGTAAACTGCTTAGAGAGGACTGTAAAGCATTGTATAAAGTGGTATATAAATCTAAGTGCTATTGCTATTGCTATACTCAACCGTTAGTATTTCTTCATTTTTTAAAAGGTATGTATATTCTGAACATCTGGAGTGCTCAAGATAGCCTACAAGCAAATGTTTAAATCACCATTTCTTACCATAAAAATATATGAGCATGAACTGCAAAAGAAACCTGGACAACTGCAGTGGGGTCTCAAAAATCCTGGACCTGTTAAGATTTTACCGGAGGCATCCATGAATAACTTTTGATTGCTTTATTTAACTGAAGAGCTCAAAGCAAACTCTATAAAGTCCACGCAGAGTTGGCAACTTTGCATATCCTTTATAACGTAATTGAAATCTGGATCAAGGACGCATATAATGAAGTAGTCATGTGATGTTCTAAGTCTCCTAAGGCCAGAAAGACAGGGGTGGGAGACATCAAAGAAGAAGAGAATTAGGCCTGGCACACAAAAAAACAAGGAAGCTTATTTCAAGGTCTTCAGGCAATAAAATCCCAAAATGAATCTCCACTTTGAACCGGAAAGGTTAATGTGTCCATTTTTAGATCACACTGTGGGACTGAACATGTTGAAAGAAAGGGAGGACAAAGTTTGTGCACTGCTTTTGATCATGCTTTGGTACTTCCCAAGAGCCACCACATGCCCAACACCTGATAAATGCTACAAGCTGTGCATGCGGAGGAGATGTGGTAACCATAAATCTTCTGTCCTCGTCTCCTTTGCTGCTTTCTGAATCTAAAGGGAAAATTAAAACCATGCTTCTGATTTGAAAGTGATGCCTCTTCTTCCTTTCATAAAATTCACTGAAAGGAATTGTCAGTTCTGAAGGATGTGTCATACCCTTTATAAGTCAGAGCCTCCAGATGTTACTGAGATGATGGGCATCATGGGATTGTGAGAGATATTAACTATAAAATTTCACGTTCACTGGTGTAGGACTTACTTGGTGTCCATGTTGTAGTGGACCATCTAGCTGGTTTACATTAGGCATCTAAAAGATGTCGGCAAGGATTCTGAAGCTGTGCAATACCATGTCCTCTGACCCAGTAGCAATAACACTTAGACTTATATACCGCTTTACAGTGCTTTGCAGCCCTCTCTAAGCAGTTGACAGAGTCAGCACATTGTCCCCAATAATTTGGGTCCTCATTTTACCCACCTCAGAAGGATGGAAGGCTGAGTCAACCCTGAGCCTGGTGAGATTCGAACTGTCAAATTGTAGTCAGCCGGCAGTCAGCAGAAGTAGCCTGCAGTACTGCACATTAACCACTGTGCCACCATGGCTCCTATAACAAATTAATTTATGAAACAGCTCTCTCCAATTCATAAAACTAATACATTCATTGGGGTGAGAATAGAACACAAAGCAAATATGTACAAATCCCCTAGATATATGGCTTTCATAACACTTGACTTAAGGTTTTTGCTCATCATCAGCAATCTGGATCTGGCTGACTGGGGAATTCTGGGAGTTGAGTCCACAGTTTGTAAAATGGACACCCTGGCTCTAAACTTCGTCAGTGGGAGCAAAGGTCATCCCATTGGTTGATTCTAAAAAAAGATTTAACAAATTCAAAAAGGATCCTGTTAGCTGTTAAACGTTTTCACATTGAATGACACATCCAATCTTTGATGGGCATACTGGTAACAACAAACCTAAAACCTATTGGGTCTAGACAATAAGATGGTGAGAACGGGATAAAAAGTTAACCAACTAACTAATTTTTTTTAAGCATTGTCTTCCGATGCAAAGAATATCTGTTTTTTTTTTTTTATGTTGTGCTAAAATTGTAATTTGGCATCAGTGGCTTGTTATCCTAGGAAATGCTTCCAAGATCATGCTACTCTATGACTATAATAAAAATTTGATTTGATTCGGTTTGGTTTTATGCATCCAATGTTTGGGGAAAATACCCCTGAAGCCATGGCTTCCACATTTGTGATCTATTTGAAATGTACGAGCAGAGAATATTTATTTATCAAATTTGGAGACCACTCATTTCACTCATAGAGTGACTCTGGATGGCATACAATTAAATATTCAACCAGAAGCATCATTTAATGGATTATACTTTCAAACATATAGGTCTTTCTTTCTTTCTTTCATGTCATCTACTAAGTGAGCTAGAGATTTGCTTCCAAAGAAGAGAATCCTTCTCCCAGATAGGCAGATTTGACTTGGTTGAGTGGAGAGTTGGGTTGAGTTGAGTTGAGTTGAGTTGAGTTGAGTTGAGTTGGGTTGGGTTGGGTTGGGTTGAGTTGAGTTGAGATTCATTTCATTTCATTTCATTTATTGTCATTGCACATGGTACAACGAAATTAAATGCCGTCTTCAGTGTACATTATAACTATAAAAATAAAAACACAAACATACATTCTTTACATTCTATATAATTGAAATTGAAAACCAGATATTGCACTATACCGTAGAATTCAATATGGTTATTGCTCTGGGTTAGAAGCTGTTTTTCAACCTATTTGTCCTTGTTTTTCTTAACCTGTACCGTCTGCCAGATGGTAATAGTTAAAAAAAAAAAGGGGGGGGGTGCCCAGGATGAGAGAACAAAGGTCACATGATTACAATGTAAGCTACATAAATTGCCTCTCAGTAAAGTGGAGGAAGGTAGTTTGAAACCAGTTTGGGTACCAGCGTGTGAAATAAACCTATGAAAAGAAGGGGAATCCAAGTTATCTCTTGTGGCTGGAATCACAGGCCAGGAGAAAGGTACTGCTCTGTCCTGACCTTTGCAAATGAAGAAGGTCAAAAGGAGAATTGCCCAGGCAGAAACAGTGACCCCAGAGGCTACTACAGAACTAATAACAGATGTTAAACAGAAGCTCCTAGCATGGCAGAAGCCAGTGGGAGTCTACCCTAAAGGAACCACCCAGCAGAGAATGCAGCTCCTCCAAAACATCTTAAGATGGAATGGCAGGATGGGCAATTGGAATGGGCTGGCCAAATTGGCAAAATGTCTTCGGTTTTGAACAATTCAGGACCTTCTTAGAAAATTCAGAAGAAATTTCTTCAGCTACATTGGGATGACAGCCAATCTCATTTCATGTCTTGAGAACCAAATGAGATCGGTCATCATTCAAATGCTAGGGTTTTTATTTTATTTTATTTTATTTATATAGAAAAGCTCATACTTCATTTCTAAAGGGTTGCCAACTAGTTTTGTCTCACGTTGTTCATGGAATTTTTCCTGCCACTTCAAGTAGCTGGAGGAGACTTCTGGATAGATACTGCACATATCCTTCACGTGTACAGAAACCATTTTTCAGATTAAGAACCGAAAGAGTCCCCAATGTGATGTGAAGTGCCTTGGTTAGGCAAGTCACATTACCAATAAAGGAGAATATTTGTACCTGGGGGTTGAAATGAGGAGTATTTGGTGCTCCCTGAGCTTGTCTGTTTTCTTGCAGATGTTTAATCACCTAAACTAGGTAATTTCACCAGGTAACTAGGATGTTACCTACTTTGGATAATGAAATGCCTATAAGAAAACAAGCCAGCTCAGAGAGCACTAAGGACGCCACAATTCTCCTCCTCCTCCTCCTCCTCCTCCTCCTCCTCCTCCTCCTCCTCCTCCTCCTCCTCCTCCTCCTCCTCCTCCTCCTCCCCCCCTCCTTCTCCATTCCACAATCCCCACTCCCTTCTAGCACTGATGATGTTACCTAGTTTGGGTAATGAAACACCTGCAAGAAAACAATGAAGCTCAGAGAGCACCAAGGACTCTTCAAATCACATTACCTCTGCAACTCAACAAGAATCACAAGTATGACCTGAAGCAGGGGTGGGTTCTAAATTTTTTTACTACCGGTTCTGTGGGCATGGTTTATTTTGTGGGTGTGGCTTGATGGTCATGTGACAATTATTTAGGATTTAGGTACTGGTCTACCAGGCTTTTAACTGCTTGCAGAGCTGTACCGATCTACTCATTTGTTTTTGCAGGCACTGATCTACTCATGTATTTTTGCAGGCACTGTTCTACTCATTTGTTTTCTTTTACCACTGATCAGCTGTAGGGCGGCCCTTTGAAGCCCTGTGGCAAGAGTTTAAACAGTTTTTTTTTCCCTCTAGCCATCAGCTGGGACTCAGGAGGCAGCAATAGATTGGGGGTGGAGCCAAATAAAAGGTAAGAATAACGCGAGGGGTGGGGGGGTGCGCAGGGGTGGGTGGGGGGCTTGAGGGGGGCAGGGGTGCCAGAACCGGTTCGGTGATATCATATCGTCACCGCTACCAGCTCAGGAGAACCGGGCCGAACCAGGAGGAACCCACCACTGACTTGAAGGATCTCATCAAGGTGACATGAGGTGACCTTACAGAGACCTTGTTCATGTATATATTGTATTACATGGTAACCAGATTTTTTTTTTTTTACATAGATTCCTGTTTAAAACAACCCTTTGTATTTAGTTAGAGATTCCTCCAGGTAAATCCTAGCAAATATATATCACTTTGGAGCATCAAACAGCTTTACAACAACAGCAGCAAGAATAACAATACTACTTTATTAAGTTTATAAAACCACTACATCAGACAGATTCCAAGGCCTTCTAAAGTTAAAGCATTGCAGATTCAATGGCTCAGGGAAAAAAGTATGGGCTGTTGGCAGTTACAGTCAAGTGAAATGAGAGCTGAATGTCTATAATTTAAATGTCCATCTTCTTGGTGAATTGTTAAAAACAGAAGCTCTTTTCGACGTCTTAACCAAATGGGTGAGAAGATGACCAGATAGGAAAGTAACATTCCTCTGTTTGTTCACGCATATTAACGCCGCCAATAACCATAGGAGGAATGAAGAGGGAGAAACTTCGAAAGAGATCAAACCCAAAAAATTTAGGTTGGCATCAAGAAAAGAGAGTGGCTTGCTCCCCAAAGGGCAAGGCTGAAAATCTAACCCTTCGGTGACTTATGAGTCGTTGGGGTATAATAAATTTGAAAGCTGAAAAGATGCTATCTAAGTCTCTCTTGCGGCTGTGATAATAGGCTAAGATAGAAGAGACCAGGGGAGGGGGGCAGGTTACACAACAACTATCTGGGCAAGAAATGTATTTTTCCAGTTCCTTTCTCTTTCCTCCCTTCCCTCCACAGAGTCTTCTGTTTAAAAAAAAAAAAAGGAGAAGGGGAGGGAAAATTGTGATCATCACTGTCCTGTTGCAAAAAAAAATCATTTCATTTGGACCCCGATAGGCTTGTCTCACATCCAGAATCCCCCCCCCAAAAAAGATAGAGAAAGCCCGTTCCCTATGGGATGGTCCCTCTGGAGAACCGTTTTTTAAAAAAACACACACACAGGGAAAGGAGGATCAGTGTGGGGGCGGGCGAAGTTGCTTTGAGAGAAGCAGAAGCAAAAAGTCATGAGAGCAGCTGCACTCCCACAGAAATCAACTTAATTTGTGCGGAAGAATTGGAGGCAGGAATGTCTTGGTAGCCGTGGCCTTCATCTAGGACTTCTCTGTGAGTGGGATGGAGAGAGGAGGGGGGGGGGGTTGGGTTCTTCTCTGCTCTGATTTCTATTGGACCTGGACAATGGAAATATGCACGTTTCTTTATATTTACTTAACTATAATGGAACGTGCACATTTTTACAATTTCCTACACAAATATATATGTGTGTATGGGATGAGGGGGCGTATTGTTAACCATCCATCCTGGCCAAGTTCAAGAGATCTAGCGATTCCCAGAATTTTGTGCCTACATTGCCTGGGGCTGCTAACGATCAAATATCCACCAGAAGAAGGCCATGACATGCTACTCTAATTCAGCAGTTGCTTCTTCTTCTATGCCATTTATGAAGAAATTTGCAAAAGTTTGGTGTTTTCTTAATTAGAGCAACAACAACAAATTGGAACAAGCACAAGTCTTCCTTTGCTCTGGGTTAATCCATCAGTTTCAATTTAGATTCACAAATTGAATTTCCAAGATCCTCACTATAAAACTTTCTGGTACACCAGAGGTGGGTTTTAGCCAGTTCTGATCAGTTCTGGAGAACCGGTAGCGGAGATTTTGAGCAGTTCAGAGAATCGGCAAATTTCACCTCTGGCTGGCCCCAGAATGGGGTGGGAATGGAGATTTTGCAATATCTCACCCCTGGAGTGGGGAGGGAATGGGGATTATGCAGTATCCTTCCCCTGGAGTGGGGTGGGCATGGAGGTTTTGCAATATCATTTCCCCAGGAGTGGGGAGGGAATGGGGTTTTTGCAGTATCCTTCCCCTGGAGTGGGATGGGAATGGAGATTTTGCAGTATTTTTCCCCTGCCACGCCCACCAAGCCATGCCCACCAAGCCACACCAAGCCCATCAAGCCATGCCTACAGAACCGGTAGTAAAAATTCTCTGCCTCCCAAGTCCCAGCTGATTGGGAGGGAATGGAGATTTTACAGTATCCTTCCCTTGCCATGCCCACCAAGCCACGCCCACCAAGCCACACCCACAGAACTGGTAGCAAAAATTTTTGAAACCCACCACTGCTGTACACAGATCTAAATGATTAGATCTGTGACAGTTGACTCATATCTTGGACAAGCCAGGACTAGTCCAAAATATTTTGCTGATTGAGTGAAAGCTGAAGATGATATTTCTTCCCTTCTGTTCTCTTGCAAAAAGTGGCTGAAGTGACCATGACATCCTACTTCTAAACTGCTGATGGGATAATGTCCTATCGTGCTATAGCAGAGACACCAAGGAACCTCAAGACAAATTGCTTAATGAAGCATCTCCAGCTCCCTTGAAAGACAGCCCAAAAACTGACGAAGATTGTGGTTGTCCATCAAAATCTGCTGCACTTCAGGTAATAATTGCGTTGGCCCTGGTTTAGAACCATACTTCTACAAGGAACTACTACTCAGACCTTGGTTCTTTTTGGATGTTTGCACATATGATGATCAAGAGTTTAGGTATTTGCTACAGTGGCTCTCCTCTTTAAAGGGTTTGAGCATATGAAGCCTACCTATGCTTGATCCTGATCACATAGTGCTTCCTATTGGCCAGTAGTCATTGTAGCATGGGTTAGATGGTAACAATGGCAAAGAAGAGATGGACCTATGAAGACAATGGAGTTCTGTTGCCCAAGGATTCCCCCCTCCCCAATAAAATAAAATAAAAACCCAATCAAAACTGAAGAGAAGGACCAGGGAAGACATGATAGCAGTGTTCCAATATTTGAGGGGCTGCCACAGAGAGGGAGGGGGGGTCAAGCTATTTTCCAAGGCACCCAAAGGCCAGACAAAGAATAATAATGGATGGAAACTGATCAAAGAGATTCAACCTGGAAATAAGGAGAATTTTTATGACAGTGAGAACAATCAACCAATGGAACAGAAGTTGCCTTCGGAAGTTCTAGGAGCTTCATTACTGGAAGCTTTCAAGAAGATATTGAACTGCCATTTATTGGAAATGGTGTAGGGTCTCCTTCCTTGGCGGGGGGTTGGGCTAGATGACCTACAAGGTCCCTTCCAACTCTGTTAATCTAACTGGAGTCAACACTGCAAATGTCTTAATTTATTTTTATAATATCAAACCGGCTCTAGAAGAATTCCTGGGAACTCCCTGTAGAAGATTTCCCCTCCTGAATAAGAAACAGCCTCCACCCACTTCAGCTGCATTCCTCTATTGCCATTCATAAAAAAAAAAAAATTCCTGTGACAGAAAGTGGGGAAAACAGAACTATCGGTCGTAAGCCTTGCCTCCTGGGAAGGGCTCAAATTGAGAGGCCATGATGGGAAAGAGGAGGAGAGGCATTCTCATGGAAAACCTTGGCCCTTTCTCCTCCTGATTACTCTTTCCGGAAGGTTAATAATTCCTTCTCCGTGTCACATTGCTGCTTCAGCCTTGCCAGCCTTCAGACTTCATACGACCAAAGCATTAATGGGGTTTATCGGGCCCATTAGCAGATAAGGTAGTGTGCATGAAACATGATCCTTAACCATTTAAACCTCGGGGTTCAGATTTTTATGCTTAAGGTGGTAGAGGGAAAAGGCAAGCAGCTTTCTGTGAGGCTGCTTCCAAAAAAAGAATCCAGTGGTGAAATCCTACCGGTTCGCACCAGTTCGGGCGAACCTGAAGTGATAAAAGCTACTGGTCCAGCGAACCGGTAATAAAAAAAAAGCTACCGGTTGGTCCGAACCGGTATTTCCAATGATCAGCTGTGCCGTGCGATTTAAAATTGCTAGAAAGCAGGACATCCTGCCTTCTAGTGAATCTAAATCGTGCAGCACAGCTGTTCCCCCCCCCTCACTATTCTACTTACCTTCCCAAGTCACTTTTTTCTACGCGGAGCATGTGTTTGGTGCATACTATGCATGCACGTGCATGTTTGGTGCTTACTGTGCATGTGCGCACATGTTTAATGCGTATTGTGTATGCATGCACACGCAGTATGCATTTGGTGCCAACTGCGCATGCACGCAGCATGTGGTTGGTGCATACTGCACATGCGTGGGCAGTGAATCGGTAGCAAACTGGGAAAGATTTCACCACTGATCCAGGCCACATATTAGCTAGAACCCAAATAGTCTTTTAAGATTCAGTATTAGTAATTTGTAGCTGTAGAAAAGTTGTATATTAGTATATTTCCTCAACCTTAGCAAACTTTAAGACATGTAGACTTCGGTTACCAGAATTCTCCAGCTAGCCATGCTGGCTGGGGAATTCTGGGAGTTGAAGTCCCCATTTGGAGGGATCTCAGTCCCTTCAGTTGAGGGAATAGAGGTCCACATGTTATGGGTTCTCAGTCCCTCATTTGAAGCTCTCCAAGTTGAGGGGTTGAGAAACACTGGGACAGCCTGATTGCCTAATCTAGAGGAAAAAAAAGCAGTATTTTAGGGCAACCTGTCATCCACTTCAGAGCCAGTGTTCCCACAATTCTCATTCCTATTCTCATTCACCCAGAGGGATGACAATTTTTAATCAAGGTCACCATCAGTGCTAGCCCAGCTGAAATAAACCGAAGGATTCCTCAGGCACATCATCAGATGTTCTACCGACAGTCGCTTCTGCTTCTCTTTTGTCTTGCTGCCAAGACACCTCCAAATTCAAATTATTTTTAGCAGGAAGGTCCTTTGGGAAGAAAGAGAAACAGAGTAGAATTGCTCTTGCAAAAAACCCATGGACTCTCTTTAGGGAAAGATCTGGAATGGAACAACACCCCAGGGAAAACGGTGATTGCAAGAATAGCTGGAAATGTTAACAGCAACCATGATATGATTTCTTTCTTAACTCTAATGCAGTGTTTCTCAACTTTGGCAACTTTAAGATGCATCGACTTCAATATCCAGAATTCCCCAGACTTTAACTCCCCAGGATTCCTGGCCGGGAAATTCTGGGAGTTGAAGTCCACACATCTTAAAGTTGCCAAGGTTGAAAAACACTGCTCTAATGTATAACTGTCCTGTATATTTTGAAAAAAAAAAAGGCAATATTTCACTTCGGTTTACTTTTATTTTAAAAAGCTACCATATATGCTGAATGAATGGCTGACCGGTTTTCTTCCAATTTAGGAACTGAGCTATCACATAACTTATACATTTTTAAAAACTATTATTTGGAAGACTGAAGTTGTGCAAGCTTATTGGACTTGTGTTTTTTTCTAGCCTGATGATTGTAATAAAGTGGTTTGATTTTATTTGATTTAGATAATCAAATAATACAGTTGGAAGGGACCTTGGAGGTCTTCTACTCCAACCCCCTACTCAAGCAGGAAACCCTATACTATTTTAGACAAATGGTTGTCCAATCTCTTCTTAAAAAACTCCAGTGTTGGAGCAACCACAACTTCTGGAGACAAGTCATTCCACTGATTAATCGTTCTCACTGTCAGGAAATTCCTCCTTAGTTCTAGGTAGCTTCTCTCCTTGGTTAGTTTCCATCTATTGCTTCTTCTCCTGCTTTCAGATGGTTTAGAGCAGGGGTCTGCAACCTTAAACACTCAAAGAGCCATTTGGACCTGTTTCCCACAGAAAAGAAAACACCGGGAGCCACAAAACCCTTCCCATGCCTAACTATTTCTTGAGCGGCCACAAAACTAGCATATGTAGTTGAATTAAACATTCTGTTTTTCTTCTGAAACTTTTCTTTTCTTGGATTTATCCATGGTTGGCCTACCGGGAGTTGAAAAGTTCAATAAATCATGTGCTGGCAGGTGTCACACATTGCCGGTTGTGACGCATATTTTGAATGACAGGGAGCAACAGCAGAGGGGTGAAAGAGCCACATGCGGCTCCAGAGCCCCAGGTTGCTGACCCCTGGTTTAGAGAATAGTTGACTCCCTCTTCTTTGTGGCATCCCCTTATTTGATTTGATTTGTTTTGATTTTGGACTAGTGTTTGGTAGGAGCGAAAGTCCACTCAAAGTTAGTGGATATTCTGAGTCTTTACCAAAAAACATTCTTTGTGCCTGAATTTCAGCAGTGCAATTTCCTTTCCAGTCAAATTGTGAAGAGTACAGAAGTTCTAAATTTGCATATATCTTTAAATTAGCATATCCAAATTTAACGAAAAACTAATCTTCACAATGCATTTTTATTTCTGATACCCAATAAATAACTACCCTATTAATAAATACTACACTATGAAAATTGCTCTCCCTCACCCCACCCCACCCTCCGAGCCCTTTTGGGAATGGCTGGGAGAACTATCTTTTTCTCATATTATCAGTCTCTGCAGCTGCCTTTTATCTAGGAAACTTTCTTTTAATTGCTCTGGGTTAATATTTCATGTTATCTTTGACATTTTATTGTTCTTGTTACTTTGCGTTACACCTATTTTTAGACTCTCCCTCAGATTGGACAGGAGAGCTGTAAACAAACAAAGATAAATAGAGTTGTTGGTTGTGAAGATATGGTTTTTGAAAAAGTTGCTTTCTTCTAAATCTCTAGTGTGGGACATGGTGGCTCAGTGGCTAAGACTCTGAGCTTGTCGATCGAAAGGTCGGCAGTTCAGCGGTTCGAATCCCTAGTGCTGTATAACGGGATGAGCTCCCGTTACTTGTTCCAGCTTCTGCCAACCTAGCAGTTCGAAAGCACATAAAAAATGCAAGTAGAAAAATAGGGACCACCTTTGGTGGGAAGGTAACAGCGTTCCGTGCGCCTTTGGTGTTGAGTCACGCCAGCCACATGACCACAGAGACGTCTTCGGGCAGCGCTGGCTCTTCAGCTTAGAAACGGAGATGAGCACCGCCCCCTAGAGTTGGGAATCACATATGTGTGAGGGGAACCTTTACCTTAAATCTCTAGTTCTATCCTGGGCTATTTCTAATGCCCTTCAGAAGGTTACCTATTCAGACTGTCAGTCTTGGTTTGGGAGTAACTGATTGGAAAAAGTCACATTTTTTGTTTTTAAGATGGCTTGTGTTTCTATTTTTGTTCTCTTTATGTTTTTCCAGTGCATTTTTTTTAAAAAAATCCCTCTCTTTAAAAAACAGCCTGCCTGGAATTTCTTTCATGGCCCCTTCCCGGCCTGTGTGTATATTTTCCAAAATGTTAAAAAAAAAAAAAAGAAAAAAAACTTGCGTTGACTCAGCCGGGACTGAGAGCCAGTTCTGGTTTCTATTACTGATGATTAATGCCAGCGGCTGTTGTTTTGGCTCTCAGGCGTTTACTTGCTGGTTAGGGTTGTACGACTTTGAGTACCCACTCTGATTCAAAAAAGAGGCTGAGGAGCTGGTGAAAAGGTGAGGGCAGGAGGTTCAAATTACAGGGCGAGATGTTGAAGTCCCCCCACCAGGAGGGTGAGAGCAAACTTTGCCAGGAAAACTGTCAGGAAAACAAGCAGAAATTGGATGCTTTGGAAGGAATGGCTGCCACTGTTGCTTCGGTTTGTTATTCTCTCCCTGTTCACAGGGTGTAGTCAAGAACACCAAGATGGCAGCCACCGCAATGTGATTTTATGTGTGATGCATATAAAAAAGGCAGAACTTCAGTTGACCATTTTGTTGACAGTCTCTGCTTCTGTTGACTATTCTTTCCTGCTGCCATCCCATTATATACATCAGTGGTGGGTTTCAAAAAAAATTTACTACTGGTTCTGTGGGCGTGGCTTGATGGGTGTGGCATGGCTTGGTGAGCATGGCAGGGGAAGGATACTGTGAAATCTCCATTCCCACCTCACTCCAGAGGAAGGATACTGCAAAATCCCCATTTCCTCCCAATCAGCTGGGACTCAGGAGGCAGAGAATACATGTGGGTGGGGCCAGTAAGAATTTTTACTACCAGTTCTCCAAACTACTCAAAATTTCCACTATCGGTTCTCCAGAACTGGTCAGAACCTGCTGAAACCCACCTCTGATATACATTATATACACCAAGACAACTAGACACAAAAACCATTTTTTCCCGAACGCCATCACTCTGCTAAACAAATAATTCCCTCAGCACGTTCAAACTATTCACATTAGGCTGCATTACTATTACTATCAATCTTCTGATTGTCCCTATCACCCATCTCTTCCCACTTATGACTGCATGACTGTTAATTTGTTGCTTGTATCCTTACAATTTATATTGATATTGTTTCCTAGTATGATTTGATTGCTTATTTGTATCCTATGACTATCACTAAGTGTTGTACCTCATGATTCTTGATGAATGTATCTTGTTTTTTTATGTATACTGAGAGCTTATGCACCAAAGACAAATTCCTTGTGTGTCCAATCACACTTGGCCAATAAAGAATTCCATTCCATTCCATTCCATTCCATTCAGTGGTGGGTTGCCCCCCGGTTCGGACCAGTTCACAAGAACTGGTAATAAAACCGGCAGGAGGCTCCGCCCACTGCCCCGGATGTAATCATCGGCGATCTGCGCATGTGCAGAAGTAAGGAATGTGTGTGAGCTTTGTTCATGCGCGTGCGCGATTCCGTTGCAAACTGGTAGTAAAGGTAAGTAGAACCTACCCCTGATTCTATTCTATATATAATCTTCTTGTTGGAGTATCAGGCTCAAGGATGATGATACCTGAGTTTCTTGCAGGTGAGGAGAACATCATCCGCAAAACGTAACAATCAATTCTTGATCTGTTCAAGAGGATTGCTGACTTCTCAGCTAAAATGAGTTGCATATGGAAAGAGCTGCAAAACTGCAACTGATCAAAGCCACCGCAAGTTTGCTGCAGTTGCTGTTGTTTGTTGAAATAAACTGTCTGCACAATGTCTTGTTGTGGTCTTCTTAAAAAATATATATTTAATAATGAGGAGGCCCACACAAATTCACTGGTAGCAGATTTGGGGATTTTGCTGCCAAAGGAAGCTTTGATGGGATGATAAATACCAGCCATGCAAAATATATATAAAAAGAGCCGAGATGGCGCAGTGGTTAGAGTGCAGTACTGCAGCTACTTCAGCTGACCGCTAGTTCAGCAGATCAGCGGATCAAATCTCACCGGCTCAAGGTTGACTCAGCCTTCCATCCTTCCGAGGTGGGTAAAATGAGGACCCAGATTGTTAGGGGGCAATATGCTAAAGTATACTGTCTTTGGTGTAAGCCGCCCAGAGTCCTCGGAGAGTGGGTGGCATAGAAATATGACTAATAAATAAAATAAATAAAATAAATATATATTCTGGGTAATATTTTTTCCTTAAAATGAAGTAAAGAATTGCTGTGGTGCGCACTATTTTTTGGAAGTTCAGCAGAAGATCTCTTCCGCCTTTGTAGACTTTAAAAAGTTTAGCATGCTACAGTACAATACGCTGACACTGTTTCCACAGAGGATTTTCACCTTCTTAGACACTTTATAGACCAACCAACTAATTAAGCAACTCAATATGATTGTGTAGTCCTTCCAGGAACTATGGGGGATGCATAACTCATTAACAGAGGGTCAGAATCAAGATGCCATGAAGTGTTAGTACCACTTTATAATGCCTCGGTAAGACTACACTTGGAATCCTGCATTCAGTTTTGGTGCTACAATATGAAAAAGATGTTGAGACTTTAGAAAGACTGCAGAGAAAAGCAACAAAGACGATTAGAGGACTGGAGAAGAATGATTGCTGGAATTGGGTATGGCTAGTTTAATGAAAAGAAAGACTAGTGGAGATATGACAGCAGTCTTCCAATATCTCAGGGGCTGCCACAATGAAGAAGGAGTCAAGCTATTCTCCAAAGCACCTGAAGGCAGGACAAGAAGCAATGGATGGAAACTAATCAAGGAGAGAAACAATGTAGAACTCAGCAGAAATTTCCTGACAGTCAGAACAATTAATCAGTGGAATGAATTGCCTCCAGAAGTTCTGGGTGCTCCAGCACTGGAGGATTTAAAGAAGGGATTGGACAACCTTTTGTCTGAAATTATATAGGGCAGGGGTCATCAAACTACAGCCTGCGGGCCAGATATGGCCTGCCGAAGCCATTAATGTGGAACCACCAGGCTGCCCTGCCCACATCGCCCCACCTACCTGCCAGACCCCACCTGCCTTCTGGAGGCCGGGGAGGCCAAAAATGGGATGCGTGGAAGCCTTGGGAGGCCAAAAACGGGCCCATTTTTGGCCTTCCTGGCCTCCAGAGAGAGGGGAGGAGAGAGAGGGGGTGTGAGGGAGACACACACATAAAAACAGAAATCCCTCATACATACCCAAAGGAAGCCACATCCCTTCACTAACCTGCTTTCCACCCCCAGGAGCATAACAAATTAAAGTTTAATTTGTGTGTATTATTTGGACTGCTAAATTGGCCATGCCCACCCAGTCACATGACCACCTAGCCATGCTCACCCAGCAAGTCCAGAACTCCAACAGTCTGAGGGACCGTGAATTGGCCCCCTGTTTAAAAAGTTTGAGGACAACCCTGATATAGGGTTTCCTGCCTGAGCAGGGGATTGGACTAGAAGACCCTTCCCACTCTATAATGCCCTAATAAGACCACACTTATTCTGTTTTAGGGTTGCAAAGGTTAAATAAAGCTGAGAGACATCCCTTGGCCATTTATTTTTTTCTTTGTTTTTATGAGCAATCCTTGTCAGTTCCTCTTTGATCTACCAAATTTTTCTATTTTATTTTATCTTTTCATGCAAAAGAGAAAGAAAAATCCCTGGAAAACTGCCCTGCTAATGGAGACAATAGAACACAGCAGATTTCTGAGATTCCATGCATTCCTAGTTAAGAAATAGACATAGTTTCTTGCTTGCCTATTATTAAATTTACCTCATAGCATACGCATATTACTCCCAGCAGTTTACAGGTAGACAATATGATAGCAATGCCAGCACAATCATAAAACAATGACATTAAATGTCAGTAAAAATAGGAATGGTGCATTATATCAAGATAATGGCCATAGTTCAGAGTTCAGACATTAGACTGATCTAACCAACCAAAAATCCAAGCGAACAATTTTTATAACTTCCTCATAGCTAAGTTAAAAAGGGAGGGGAAGGAGAGGGCAGTCGAGTTTTTGCTGTCTCGTATCTCTGATCTATCTCAAAAATACGTCCTTACTTAGATTAATCTTGGGCTTTAAAGTAAGCCTCAAGAGATAAAGTACCGTAAGTCAACCCTGGAAACAGATTGAAATAAACTGGGCAGAGGAAGGCAATGAATATTTGGCAAAGTGGAACAATGGCCAGCCATTATGATTTGGGTTATGAAGTCAATGAATCATGAGTTTCTTCCTTGCACCTTTCCATTGGCCTCCTCCCCCCTCCCCCTTTCCCTCCTCTTCCTCCTCTTCCTCCTCCTCCCACTCTTCCTCCTCTTCCTCTGCCTCTTTCTCCTCTTCCTCTCCCTCTCCCTCCTCTGCCTCTTCCTCCTCATCCTCCTTCTCTTCCTCTTTCTCTTCCTCCTGTCCCTCTCCCTCCTCTTCCTCTGCCTCTTTCTCCCACTCTTCCTCTTCTTCCTCCTCTCCCTCTCCCTCCTCTTCCTCTTCCTCTTTCTCCTCCTCCTCTCCTTCTTCTTTTTCTTTCTCTTCCTCCTCCTCCTCTCCCTCCTCTCCCTTTGCCTCTTTCCCCTCCTCTTCCTCCTCTTCCTCTACCTCCTCCTCCTCCTCCTCCTCCTCTTCCCCTCCTCTTCTTCTTCTTCCTCCTCCTCTTCCTCCTCCTCTTCCTTTTTTCATGCATACACATACTTATTTTTCCCTGCCTCATTATTCCCTATGCACACATATCACCACCCAGATGGGAGAAATGTTTTATTTCACTGTCTGAGGCTGAGTCTTGGGCTCCCATAGCTTTGGAGATGATTGGTGACATGAGAAGTTTCTCATCTGCTTCCTCCCAGCATGTCTAGGCCTGCTGTTTCATTTGATATCTCTGCTCTGTGCTCTCGGCCAGCCGAACAGCAAGATTTGTGTTCAGGCTTTGCAAAGACAACTCATGAATCAATTTGGTTTTTCCAGGCCAGCTTGGGATTCTCCATTAATCAGTCTATAGCCAAATAAAAGTGTGCACTCCTCTCTGGCCTATTATTTTTTTGCAAGACACCCTTGCCCTCCATGTTGTTTGAAGAATTGAAAATATGCAGCAAAATGCAGTATATTAATTTTTCACAGCCTTCTGTGGCTGAGCATAAATGCTGGCATTTATATTTGGGTATTTGAAACCGAAGAGGGCTTCACAACTCAAATAACTTCATCCTTTTAGGTTGGCACTTGACATTTTCGAAAGTACTTTTACAAGTACAGGTCTTCTTCTTTTTATTCCTTAACTGACACCATGACCAAATTTTGCACAGATGAAATTGACTGCCAAAGTCGTCCTTTTGGTGTCCCCACTCCCCCCCAGAGATAAGGAAAAAAGAAGAAAAATGCACTTCCCACAGTTCTTTGTTTCCCAAGGCTAGGTTCTCTCCTCCCAGTGTGTGTGTGTGTGTGTGTGTGTGTTTATGTGGGGGTGGAAGGGACAGTACATTGACATTTCAATTAAGGCAGACATTTTGCACCAGTGAAATGACTCCATAATTCATTTCAGGCAATTCTCGGAATTCATTGAGGGGACCTCAGCTGATTGTCCTCTACTCAAAAAGGAGAAGGGCATGTTAGGTGGGCGTGGAGAGGACCGAGAAGCTTGGGAGTGGACAACTAAATATCCACCATCTAGACAGAGTTATTCTTGGCAGCCACCTCCTTTGATTTGCCAGAAGAAGGACCTCCCATGGTGCCTGGTGAAATTCTGAAAGATTTTGAAAAGAGTTGCTGCTCTGGGAACTCAAGTCTGTATAATTACATTAGGATACTTTTGGATAAATGAGTAAGCAAAGACCCAACATGTTCAGAATTTAGGCGCCCAAAGTCCTGAGTAAGGAGGGTTACACAGAGGCAAGTTGACATAAAAGGTTATTGGTTTCTTGGGGAAAAAAAAAAGAAAATAAATGCTGACGAACTCTTATTTCACAGTCTGACCAAATAAAGAATTCTGAAAGATTGCTGCTGGTTTCTGTGGTGGACAAGAGCCACTCTTTATGATTACTTCTCACGTACATGTTCTTAAGAGAGAAGCAAATGTTTACTCTTTCAAAGAAGGAAGGTAGATATCACTGATACTTTGGAGATTCATTTGAGGCCTTATTGATCATGACTTATCTATATATATAAAAGCGAAAACCACTCACGCATTAATCACGAAATCTCCAGAACTGTAAAGCCTACAACCTTGAAATTTGCCACGTATGTTCCTCTTGGCTTCTAGGTGCTCACTAAGAAAGGATTTTTTGAAATGACCATCAGAGCATTAGTATTCCGTATATTATTATTAACACGCTCTGATGCTAATTAGTTAGACGTTCTACTCCCCCTCCCAACTTGAAAATAACTCTGGAGAGAATGGGATAGCATAGGACAGGCTTCTGTGGGGCAAGCCTCATGGAGAGAAGGGGCTAAAAAGCCTGAGGGAGAGAAGGAGATAGGATAGGAGATGTTTCTGTGGGGTAAGGCTGAGGCAGAGAAGGGAAGAGGAGAGGCTTCTATGGGGCAAGCCTGAGGGAGAGAAGGAGATAGGAGAGGATCTATGGGGCCAAGCCTGAGGGAGAGAAAGGGATAGGATAGAAGACATTTCTGTGGGGCAAGGCTGAGGGAGAGAAGGGGATAGGATAGGGGAGGATTCAAGCTCTAAGTGTCGATTTATCAAGCCTGATCACATAGTTTTGTAGCGAAGCACAGGGATCCAGCTAGTCTGTGATAAATACTTTTACATTGGCTTGTACTATAGATTCCTTCCCTTTCTCATGACACACTGATTTCATCAGCCAGGGGCTAGTAAACGTTTCATGATTTCTCTAAATTCTATAGAGAACTTCTGTAATATTTTTATCCTGCAGTTAGAAGCAGTAGTTAGTGTTGACGAGAGAGAAGCATAGGAGATTTGTCAAAAAGTCAATAAGAGTTGAAATAATAAAAAGGGCAAGAGATGATGGATAAATACAGAATACCTCTTTTATTTATTTATTTGTTTGTTTGTTTGTTTGTTTGTTTGTTCAACTTGTATGCCGCCTTTCTCCGAAGACTCAAGGCAGATTACAGTGCATTTAAAAACCATATATAAAAACATTAAAAATTAAAACATTAAAAACAATATCGGATTTGCTTTAGTAAGGATTAGAAAATAGAGGTAGAAATTGGAAATTGGGAAAATATTATGTATACTGCTACACAATATAATACACTATAATGACCATGTCCATGTAAATGTTAGAAGTTGAAAGAGTATTACTATCTATACCTAAACAGTATTATTATTATTGTTAATAATAATTGTATTGTGTATAAAGCAAATTGACCCAGACAATACACTGTTCACTAAACACTTATGTTTGCAAAGAAAAAACTATAAATAATTAAAAAAAAAATAGAAGCAGTAGTTGGTTGGTTCTGATCCTCAGTTTATTTTTCCCCACTTGTGATAAGACTTATGTAAATTGTTTCATGGCCAAACAGGTTGTATATCTTACAGCTGACTAAAGTTGTGTAAGGCTTCAAAGGGCTATTTCACTTTGCTCATGCTTTATGGTGAAGGAACCACTCCTTCAAAGCTGCTTCCTGAGGCAACATAGCCCCCATCTTCTACAATCCAGAATGCTGCCTTATTTGACCTCCCATGACTTTTGATGCCTTCTGTTACACATTCGTTCTCTCTAGAGGCCTCAGAAACCATGTGAAGTCTCTTGGCAAGCTCAAACGTCTTACAATGCAACCCCTTGTAGCAAAGCGTGATCAATAAGGCCTACAATTTTCTTTCAATAAAAAAAATTGTACATTTCAAAAACAAATTACAAGTGAATTTGCTATAGCTGCGAGAAATTAAAAGTTGGAGATATGTATATAGATTCAAAAGCATACTGCAAAGCCTAAATCTTGGGAAAAATTCAGAGTTGACTCTAATGAATTCTGATTTCAACCTTCAGTTCTGCACCAAAGCATGTCTGTAGAAGAGCAGGATATTGATATCTAGTGCCAGTGAATACTGTTTGCACAAAATATTTTCAAATCTCTTGAGTCCTCCAGCTTGCCTATGAAGCACTCTACTGAATATCTGAGATTTATGATTTAATGGTAATTAATAATCCAGGTTAATATACCAAATTCCATGGCTGAGATTTAATGAGAAACCTGGTTTAATGAAATCTGGAATTCGTTCATCGGTAAGAAACAGAAAGAGGGCCCTTGGTGAAATATTCAGCATGGCACTCACTCTAGTTTATGGAATTATGATTGACTTTCTGAACGCAGATATTATTTTTACAGCAGTGAAGGTACATTCCTTAAATTCGTAGGATTCCCGACCTTCGCACCTTTCGCCGCGCCCTCAAAACGCTATTGTTTCACCAAGCAGGGCTGGCCTAATGCTATTTTAATGGGTTGTCTTTATTTTAGCTTTTTCGGCCAAATTATTTAATACTTTTAATTCGTCTTTTAACTTTTATATTGTTGTGGGTTTTATCTCTGGCTGTACATCGCCCTGAGTCCTCTGGGAGAAGGGCGGTATAAAAATTTAATTAAATAAATAAATAAATAAATAACATTTTTTTTCTATTGTCCTACAGGCTGATTTGTCTATAATCTGGCCATGGGTCTTTTAAGCAGGGTGTCTAACTGAAGAAAAACTAGCTACAAATGGGGTGCCTATTGATTAGGACTTGTAAAAATCATTAACATACATATTTAGCATGCCAAACGGAGCAGTTCTGGAGTTTCAGTGGTTAGCTTGTTGATTCCCTAATGCTTGGAGTTTTCCTCCTATTGAAGGTTGGTGGAATTCTGCTGTGAATTTTACCCCCCCCCCCAACCACACTTACTATCCTAATTTATTTCATCCACCTGTTGCATCTTATCTTAATGTAAGCAGTTTGTGGACATGTCTATCTAACATCTCGTCTGAAGTCCTCTATGCATACACAACAGCGATACCAGCCTCAATGTTCCATTTACATCAAAAAAAGCAGGTATGTTTATGTCTGCTGACCATAATAAGAATGAACACATCTGGAGGACAATTGATGGAGGCAGCTGGGCCTTTACCCACCTCCGCCGTCTTTTCTCCATTTGCCCTATTTATCACTGAAGGTACTTTTCAGGTTAAGCAAGGGCAAACTTCTCCTTACTTTCCCCTCAAACTAAACATGGCCTCTGAGCTCAGAGCAAAAAGGACACATCCTATTCCTGTCCTTAGTGCAGCAACATCTAAATTATTTGAGCAGTTTTAAAGACACCCGTTGGTTGAGCTCACACAACAAATTAGGCTAAACTGGGCTCGGTATAGTTGCATTTTATTTATCTATGTTTTTTCTCTGTGTGTTCAGATGTATTTCCTTGCACCTCTGAAGCAGTGGTGGGATCCTGCCGGTTTAACAACCGGTTCGGTGATTGCGTGTTTCACGCACACCTGCGCTTGACGTGCGCTGTGCTTGTGTGTGCAGTTTTGACTAAACTAAACTTCTGCGTTACTTCTGGGGACTAACACAGCTGAGGTGCAGCAATCCGTTCTGTTGCGTGAATCAGCTGAGAGGATAAAGTGCGCAGAGGCAGACAGGCGGGCCCACCTGATCATCGGAGCAAAGCGGTTCGCTCTCAGCTGACCGTCAGAGCTACCAGTATGCCCAAACTGGTCCGAACTGGCTGAATCCCACCCCTGCTCTGAAGTACTAGATTGGTTCTCTCCTTGATTAGTTTCCATCTGTTGCTTCTTGTCCTGCCTTCAGGTGCTTTGGAAAATAGGTTGACCCCCTTTTCTTTGGGGCAGCCCCTTAGAAATTCTCAAGTGCTCCGAAAATAAAACACGAAAGCCAGAAGAAGTAAACTCAGGGAGACCTTGTCCATCTTACTTTTAGAGGAAGGAGGCATTAAGCTTTCTATTGCCTAAAGTCACCCACCCCCCAAAAAACTATTCCCTGGAACTGATGTTACTTTCTCAATTACTAGCCTGATTCAAGCCAACAGCCCAGGGCATTGCTCTATTAAAATCCCCATTCCCGCTTCATCTCAGGGTACGACAAAGGCAGTCATTCTTCCTCCCGAGCTGATAGAAATTCCTTGTCGACAGGGCTTTTTTAAAGCACGGTTATTGCTGCTCCCAGCACATTGCGCTCTTCCTCTTCACACAGCTGAAAAGAAAAACGAACTGACCACACAGCTGTCAATGAATTCCGCTTACCTCTTCCTTTGGGTTTGTTTGATCTCAGCCTACCTTTCGGGTCTCAGGCTAGCTACCCAGAACCTATTTCTGTCTGCGGGACTTGGATTGGATGTAGATCTGTGGGTCCACCCAGGCTGAAAATAGGAGCTTCTGGAGGGAACAGTGAAAAAGCTTACCATGCCAGTTAATTTGTCAATGACCATATAAAGCAGGGGTATTTAGATCTGGCCAGCAGAGCCACCCTGGAAATAGCAAAGAACCGGCCTGTGGTGCTTCTGCTAGCAAAAATGGGCTCCCGGGCTCTGTTTTTGGCTACCATGGTCTCCTGCAATTCTCTGCCAATGAAAATGGAGCTCGGGAGCCCATTTTTGCTGGCATAGCACTCGGGCCACCACAGGTGCCCCCGACATGAGTGACGTGAAACTGACCCATCCTGGCCATGTCCAACCCAGCTCCCCAATGTCAAACACAACCCTGTTGAGCCTGGTTTAGCTCAACAGACAGAAGCACTGTAATTTAACACCAGCTGTCTGCAATTAAAGTAAGATCGAATCTCGCCAGGCTCAAGGTTGACTCAGCCTTCCATCCTTTCTAAGGTAGGTAAATTGAGGACCCAGTTTGTGGGGGCAATAAGCTGACTTTGTATAAAATATACAAAAGTATGAAGGCTATTGCTTAACGCATTGTAAGCCGCCCTGAGTCTCCGGAGAAGGGCGGCATATAAATCAAATTTTAAAAAAATAAACAAAAAAAAAAAACCCTGAGGTGGCCCTTAATGAAATCGAGTTTGACACCCCGGATATAAAGCAAAGCAGGAAACGTGTATTTTTTTGCTGAAGGTAGCAGCAAATTGGCCACTGCTCTCTGTTTGTTTTTGGAGCTTGCTTATGAAAAATGAGCCTGGAGTGATAGAGAACGCGATGGCATTCCTCCTCCTGATTTACCAAGAACTTTGCACCGACAAAATCTTTCCGTTTAACCAGACCCAGAAGAAGAAGGGGAGGCCAGAAAGCTGTAAAAGCTGGCAGGACGATTGGAACCAGATGTTCTAAATGTTTGCTCAGAGGGCCAAGCTGAGGATCTTGCCAGGGTTTCTGCACTCAGTATGGGCAGAGAGCTGTTACGTGCCCTGTAGATTACCTGTGAGCCTCAGAGACTTAAGTCTTCTGCAGGGCTGCAGGCAATTTTTGACTGACCGTGTACAAGAACAACCTGGTGGCTTAGAATTCCCACCTCTTTGGGCTCTGAGCAAAGTTTAAAAGCTGGAGAACACACCTCCTAGAATTCACCCGTTCATCCTTTCTGATCTTCTCATATGCCAGTAGGGCTTCCTGCCAGCTTGCCGGACATCAAATGGATATGATGGTAGATAGGATTGTTGCATTTAAGCAATGTGAGGCAGTTGCCTCAGGCAGCAGCTTTTTGTTTATAAAAGGATAATAAATTATTACCGGCTTTCTACCAGCCGTGGGTGAGATTTTTCTACCTCTTCGGTTTAATTTGGATACGGTGCACATTAACTCGAGGGAAAAGATAAGGTGCCATTTTCTCTTTCCTTCCTGTAGTGTGGTGGCCTGTTTTCCTCCTGCAACAATTGAGCGTAATATTTTTCCAATCACATCAACTTCCATATGTGTGGTCTTCACTCACAGAATTCTCAACGGAGCTGGCTGGGGAATTCTGAAAGTTAAGGCAACAGATAGAATGGAATGGAATGGAATGGAATAGAATAGAATAGAATAGAATAGAATAGAATAGAATAGAATAGAATAGAATAGAATAGAATAGAATAGAATAGAATAGGATTTGGAATATCTGGAAGCCGCTTGAGTTTAAGAAATACAGGTACTAGCCAAGTGCATTGGTCACAGTGGTGGGTTCCTCCCGGTTCGGCCGAGCCGGTAGCTGTGACGATATGACGTCACCGAACCGGTTCTCTTTGTTCAGGAGCTGGGCCCTCCTGCCCCCGCCTCCTACATTATTCTTACCTTTTATTTGGCCCCACCCCCAATCTATTCACTGCCTCCCAAGTCCCAGCTGATCGGCTAGAAGGAAAAAAAATGTTTAAACTCTTGCCACGGGGCTTCAAAGGGCCGCCCTACAGCTAATCAGTGTTAAAAGACAGTATGGTGGTAGACCGGTGCCTCCAAAAACAAATGAGTAGACCGGTGCCTCCAAAAACAAATGGGTAGATCTGCAAGCAGTTAAAAGCCTGGTAGACCAGTACCTCTGCTAAATCCTAAATAATTGTCACATGACCATCAAGCCACGCCCACAAAATAAGCCACACCCACAGAACCGATAGTAAAAAAAAATTAGAACCCACCCCTGATTGGTCAGTAAAGGAACACACCACAGTGCTCCATCAGGAGGCATAGCTCTTCTGAATTACTTTGAGAGCTACAAAGGCATAGTAATTAAGACATTGGACTATTGGTGGCTACTCTCTATCTCTCTACCTCAGACAGTTCTTGCTGTGTAGAATACTAGAAAGAGGGAGTATCAGTACCGTTATGTTCTGTTAGTCCTTGACTTAACAACCATAATTAAGCCTGGAATTATGATTGCAAGTCACCAATTTTATTTATTTATTAAACTGTCCATTTTGCCAGAAATGACTCTAGGGGGCTTACAGGCATTCAATTAAAATGCACTATAAAACATTAAAGCAACAAAGAAGAATCCTAAATTTAAAATTCAATTAAACCTATGATCTTTTTGCAGCATTCATTAAAGGAATACCATGTTCATTAAAGGCAAGTGCCCAAAATGTGATCATGTGATTTTAGAGGAGGATACAGCCATGAGAATTTCAAAAACAGATCATAAGTAGATCTGGGAAGATCTGCCATAACTTTGAACAGTTGCTAAGTGATTAGTTGTTAAGCAAAGACTACCTGTACTGAGTTTCCAGAAGAAAGTTAGAATAAATATATTAAGAACAGTGCTACTATGTCCATGATATTTCTGTACATATGTATAAACATGCCGTGGTCTTTCCTAACCCAGATGCACTCCAGATGTGTGCACCGTCAACGTAACCATAGACAGCAGGACCATCCCTGTGACCTGTAGCAACTGAAGTCCTCACATCTGGAGGGGAGTCAGGTTGGGAAAGATTATGTTACATGATGGGTCTCAGGGACTCTGGTTAATCCCAAATTTCTCTGTCTTGTCCTTTCAATTTAGATTTGACATATCCAAAGGTTCAGAGTTGAAAAACAAAGGAACTGTTTGCTGGTTGGAACTATGATTCAGGGGTGCTATTCAGCAGGTTCTGACAGGTTCTGGAGAACACGGTAGTGGACATTTTGAGTAGTTCGGAGAACCGGCAAATTTCACCTCTGGCTGGCCCCAGAGTGGGGTGGGAATGGAGATTTTGCAATATTCTTCCCCCTGGAGTGGGGAGGGAATGGAGATTTTGTAGTATTCTTCCCCTGGTGTGGGGTGGGAATGGAGATTTTGCAGTATCCTTCCCCTGGAGTGGAGTGGGAATGGAGATTTTGCAGTATCCTTCCCTTGCCATGCCCACCAAGCCATGCCCACCAAGCCAGACCATACCCACCAAGCCACGCCCACAGAACCGGTAGTAAAAAAAAATTGAATTTCACCACTGCTATGATTCAAATATTGCTTATTGGCAAACTGAGATTGGTGTTAGGTGATACCTGGTGTCCATGCACAAGAAATCCAATGTGTCATCTGCTCCTAGGCCTCCCGTTTGGTACACTGTAGCAAGGGTGTCAAACCCGCTGCCTGTGGGCCAGATACGTCACACTCTGGCCACGCCCACCCCTGTTTTAGCGAAGGGGGGGAAGTTGTGATACATCACGTGACGACATCATGTCGTCACGAGTTTGACACCCCTGTACTAGGGGTGGGTTCTACTTACCTTTACTACTGGTTCGCATCGTACCCACGTTCGGGGGCTCGCTTCGCTTGCATGCACAATCTTCTGCGCATGTGCAGATCGCTTCTGATGATGTCCGGGTCAGTGGGTGGAGCCTCCCTCCAGTTTTACTACTGGTTCTATAGAACTGGTCCGAACTGGGGGCAACACACCACTTCCTTGTACTATAGGGACTGTAGTTGGATCCTACCTGGATTCTTCTATAAAATTTTAAGGATGCAATTCACTTCCTTGGTCTCACCAACCTCCAGACCAAAGCTGGTTTAGTTGGTGGTACATATATCTGTAACTGTAGTAGCTATAATGCAGCTGAAAAGGAAATGGTAGCATGGTACATATATCCTCTAAGAACTATTTGCTTTAATCCCTTCATTAGAGGTTGGTAGATGCTTTGGGACAAAAAAAAATATCTGGCTTCCCTCCATATTTGTTTAGAATGGTGTTTGCCCTTCTTCTTACAGCCTTCTGATATATATTTTTTAACCAAAGAACTCCAGCCGCTCAAAAATATAATAGAAAATGTGTTGCCTGTAATTCCTCATGATGAAGGGGGGGGGGGGAAATGAGCCTGACTGAAGGAGCTTGTAAACTACATAAATAATTAGGCAGCTGAAGGGGCTGACTGAAAGAGTCACGAGAACAAACGAGTACAAAGTTCAGGAATGGTGAAGGAAGAGCCTGGGAAATTCCTATAAATAATCCCGAAAGGGGGAGAGAGGGGGAAAAAAGAATCCAGAGTAGAGAAAAAGTCAAAGAACAAGGGCAATGAATTCTATTCCATGACCAGTTCCCCAACATTGGACATACAGTAGTGGCCAAAATTGTGGAAACCTTTTGGGAAAAGTGTATTTTTGAGGTTTGATGGCTAATAACACCACTTTTGGGGGGAGTTTCAAGATAACCATATTCCACTACTGAAATGGCTTGGGAAAAGCCCAGACCTTAACCCAATTGAAAATCTAAGGAGCTGTCTAAAGAAACTTGTTAGTCAGAAGTGACCCAGCAATAAAATCCAGTTAATAGAAGCAATCATTCAATCTTGGTTTCACATTATAACAGTTGCAGAACCAAAAGACTTGGTTCACTCCAAGGGAAGACATTGTAAGGCTGTAATTCATGCTAAAGGTTACCCAACTAAGTATTAACTGATGTAGTGATAATTTTTGTATATCTTGTTTTTTCTATGGTGATCATTTTTGTATATCTCATTTTTTTCTATGTGTTTCACTTTTCTTCTTTATACTGTAACTGCTATTCTCATAGCAAATCCTTCATAAAAGTTTTTGCATTACATTCTTGATTAAATTATCTTTCCATTGATATATAATTTTATGGTACTACTCAAAAAAAAAAGTGCTGTTATTAGCTAGTTTTAGAAAATACACTTTTCCTAAAAAGTTTCCACAATTTTGGCCATTACTGTAGCTCTACATCAAGAGTTTCCAACCTTTTCAACTTTAAAACTGTCACTGCGTTTTTTGTATTTACCAGATGAGCTTTTATTTTTGGACTTTCAGATTTACCGTAGCTTGCCAAGTTCTTATCTCTAAGCTGACTGCGCATGTCCACATTCTTTCACTTTCCTCTAAATCTTTCTTTGTTCTCCGGCCAGTAGAGGTGGCCGGGAAAGCTTTGCCAAGATGTAATTAATTAGCTAGTAAGATGTTTTATTTTCTTTATAACAAATAAATGAATTTTTCTTAGAAAATATATCTTCGGGTTTATTTTCTTAAAGTATACTCCAAGGGAAAAACCTCGATCCATTCTCTAATCAAGGTGCAATTATCCAAAAGCAGAATGGGATTAATTGCCACCCTGACAAAGACTTGTGGGCCACAGTTCAATGGCTGGCTGGGGGATTCTGGGAGTTGAAGTCCACAGGTCTTAAAGTTGCCAAGGTTGGGCACATTCCTGTTCTAGATTCATGGAAGATGCATACCATGAGCTATGAAACGGAACAATGGGAGAAGCAGTGAACAGAAACTGTTTGTTTGTTTTATTGTTTTATTTGATTTGTATACCGCCCTACTCCCGAAGGACTCAGGGCGGTGAACAGCCAAACAATAAAATAACATAGATACAAAAAATTTAAAAAACCAGATAAAATCAAATTAAATCATTTTGGCCCAGACAAATTAAAACACCCCAATAATTTAAAAACAGATTAAAATTTACATATTTAAAAAGGGAAGAGATTAGGCCAAGCCCGCCTGATGGAATAAAAAGGTCTTCACAGCACGGCGGAAGGTGCGCAGATCCGGGATCCTCCGAATCTCTGGGGGGAGCCCATTCCAGATGGTAGGTGCCCCCACAGAGAAGGCTCTCCCCCTAGGGGTCGCCAGCCGACATTGTTTGGCTGACGGCAGCCGGAGGAGTCCCTCTCTATGAGAGCGTACTGGCCGGTGGGAGGCTATTGGTGGTAGTAGGCGGTCCCGTAGATAACCAGGTCCTAAGCCATGGAGCGCTTTAAAGGTGGTAACCAAAACCTTGAAGCGCACCCGGAAGACCACCGGGAGCCAGTGCAGCTCGCGCAGGAGAGGTGTCACATGGGAGCGCCATGTCGCTCCCATTACCACCCGCGCGGCCGCACTCTGCGCCAGTTGGAGCCTCCGGGTGCTCCTCAAGGGGAGCCCCATGTAGAGAGCATTACAATAGTCCAGGCGGGAGGTGACGAGGGCATGAGTGACCGTGCGTAACGAGTCCCGATCCAGAAAGGGACGCAACTGGCGAATCAGGCGAACCTGATGAAAAATCCTCCCGGTCACGGCCGTCAAGTGCTCTTCTAAAGACAGCCGTGAATCCAGGAGGACGCCCAAGTTGCGAGCCCTCTCTGTGGGGGCCAATGATTCGCCCCCAATAGTCAGTGATGGCATCAACTGACTATATCGGGACGTCGGAAACCACAGCCACTCGGTCTTGGATGGGTTGAGCCTGAGCCTGTTCCTCCCCATCCAGATCCGTATGGCCTCCAGGCACCGGGACATCACTTCAAGGGCATCGTTGGGGTGATCCGGGGTGGAGATGTACAGCTGGGTGTTGTCAGCGTACTGATGGTACTCCACCCTGAAACCACGGATGATCTCGCCCAGCGGCTTCACATAAATGTTGAACAGGAGAGGCGAGAGGACCGACCCTTGCGGCACCCCACATATGAGGGGCCTCGGGGTTGACCTCTGTCCCCCTGTCAACACAGACTGCGACCGGTCAGAGAGAAAGGAGGAGAACCACCGCAACACAGTGCCTCCCACCCCTAACTCTTCCAACCAGTGCAGCATGATACCATGGTCGATGGTATCAAAAGCCGCTGAGAGATCTAACAGGACCAGGACAGAGGAGCACCCCCTGTCCCGAGCCCTCCAGAGATCATCAACCAACGCGACCAATGCCGTTTCCGTGCTGTATCTAGGCCTGAAGCCCGACTGGAACGGATCCAGATACGTCGTTTCATCCAGGTGCTGGGGGAGCTGTTGCGCAACCACACTCTCAACAACCTTCGCCACAAAACGAAGGTTGGAGACCGGACGATAATTTACCAACATTGCCGGGTCCAGGGAAGGCTTCTTGAGGAGAGGCCTCACCACCGCCTCTTTCAAGGTGGCAGGAAAGACACCCTCACCCAACGAAGCATTTATAATCCCCTGGAACCAGCCTCGTGTCACCTCCTGAGAAGCCAGCACTAACCAGGAGGGACACGGGTCCAATAAACAAGTGGTCGCATTCAGTCTACCCAGAATCCTGTCCACGTCCTCAGGGGTCACAGGATCAAACTCATCCCAGATAACATTCTCAAGACCTGCCCCCGTCCCTCCCCCTGAGACTACCCAGTCGGAGTCCAGATCTTCCCGAATCTGAGTGATTTTGTCATACAGATACTGAACAAAATCCTCGGCTCTACCCTCCAAGGGGTCCTCCTGCGCTTCCTGGTGGAGCAGGGAGCGGGTCACCCTAAACAGGGCGGCCGGGCGATTATCTGATGACGCAATAAGAGCAGCAAAATAGCTACATTTCGCTGCTTTTATCGCCACTAGGTAATTCCTAATATGAGATCTTACCAGTGTCTGGTCAGATTCAGAAAGACTGGCCCTCCAACTGCTCTCTAGGCGTCTTTTCCAGCGCTTCAACTCCCTCAGCTCCTCAGTGAACCAAGGAGCTAAATGAGATCGGCGCTGGGTCAGAGGCCGCAAAGGCACGACCCGGTCCAGAGCTCCAGCGGCCGCCCTATCCCAGGCAGCCACTAGGTCTCCAGTCGAGGCGTGTGCCAGAGCCTCAGGGAATGGCCCAAGCTCCATCTGGAACCTGTCAGGTTCCATCAGGCGCCTGGGGCGGAACCATCTTACCGGCTCCGCCTCCCTGCGGCGGGGTGTAGCGGTGAAGATCATTGCTAATAAAATCTATTGCAATCAGGAGGTCAGAGATAAATAGAATAGAATAGAATAGAATAGAATAGAATAGAATAGAATAGAATAGAATAGAATAGAATAGAATAGAATAGAATTCTTTATTGACCAAGTGTGATTGGACACACAAGGAATTTGTCTTGGTGCATACGCTCTTGGAGTACATAAAAGAAAAGATACATTTGTCAAGAATCATACCCCTTCATGTCGACATTCAAGCAAACAGATGCTCCTATTAAAAGTCAGAACATTCCAAGTATGTCCCAATGTTACAAAGATGCTGAACTCTTCTAGCGGACAACACATGGAGCAAGAACTACGGTACAGAACCTAGTTATTCTGTCAAAAGGGGTGTGTATGTGTGGTATATATACACACACCATTTCAGTCTCTTTAACCAAAAGACCAGCAGAATAGATGCTTAAATGATAAAGTGGAAGGATCTTCATAAAAGGAGTAATGTAAAAGATCCATTCCAGCTCTCCACGGACTAATCTTTGGGGAACATTAAAATGGATACTAAGCCAGGATGAAATAATTGCTAGATAAGTAAATAGATCGAGTTTGAATATTGTACAAATATAACAAGGGAAAGTTTCATGGTAGAGGGAAAAGACTAATTCATGGTGTTTTCCTGTTTCCTAATTCTAACTGCAGCTGCTTCCTTTTACTCCAGTCAATGGAATAGCAACATCAAAGTAGCTTCTTTCTTAACCTTCCTTTTGAAGGTTGGCTGCCATTGTATTTGCTGGTGAGAGAAATATGTTCAAATCACAATGAAAAACTCTGGCTGGATTGAATAAGCAACAACAGGCTAGACTCACACAGACAGGTTTAACACTTTGCCCTAAACCATAGTTTTCTTCAGCTGATTGACCAAACCATTGTCTGAGTTCATTTTTTTTTTTTTGCCAAGCTAGCAACTACCGTGTCAGTTAGTCAGAAGCGACCCAGCAATAAAACCTAGTTAATAGAAGCAATCATTCAATCTTGGCTTCACGTTATAACAGCTGCAGAACTAAAAGATTTGGTTCACTCCATGGGAAGACGTTGTAAGACCATAATTCATGCTAAAGGTTACCCAACTAAGTATTAACTGATATGGTTTTGTAAATCTTGTTTTTTGTACATGTTCCACTTTTTTCTTTAAACTGTAACTGCTACTCTAATAGCATATCCTTCATAAAAGTTATTGCATTGCATTCTTGATTAAATTATCTTTCAATTGATATATAATATTATGGTAATATTCCCCCCCAAAAGTGGTGTTATTAGCTAGTTTTAGAAAATACACTTTTCCCAAAAGGTTTCCACAATTTTGGCCACTATTGTAGGCAATGAAATCTCACCCTCATGACTCTCATTTATTCCTGCTCAATTTTCCTTTAATACAGAGGTTTAAAAAAAAAAAAGTGGTAGCCTACAACTGATGAAAACAACATCTAACCAGTGTAGTTGAAATAAATCTGAGTAGAAGACAACTTTCTGTTTCCAAACTAGAATAAATGCTCTAAGATAGCTCCTGCTTCTCATTCTCTTTGTATCATAATCTTGAATACTTTCAAGAACAAAAGTTTGCTGTAATTATTGCCTGGTCTTTTTAAATTATATGAAAAAAATTATTATCAGTTGAAGACTTTTCAAAATAATTATTTGGCAGTGATTTGAAAGCCAAAATGGCACTCTTCATATACCATTGAGTGGACAATTCAATGTCTTCATCACTAGTCTTTGGGTAGCCATTTTTGAATTAAGAAACCATCAGGATTTTTTATAATAATAATAGAGCTGGACTATTATTCTACATTTTGTGTCGCTTGAACATAAATGTATTTCTACTTCACAGTAACTTTTGACCTATCCAATCTAGACTTTAAAAGCTTGGGTCATAATAAAACTTTTAGGACTTAAAGTCCTACCCAGACAAAACCATAAAAAAGCAAAAGTTAGAATATTTTGGACATGTGATGCAGCACCCTGAAAAATACGGCATACTTCACTTAATTCTCCAAGGAAAGATTGAAGGCAAATGAGGTCCAGGCAGAAGAAGAACATCATGGCTTTAAAATTTAAGGGACTGGCTTGGACAAAGCTCAGCAGCACATTTTCTTGCTACTCTTGATAAAAATAGGATCACCAACATGATCACCAATGTCCAATGATGGATATGACAGAAGGAGGAGGAGGAGGAGGAGGAGGAGGAGGAGGAGGAGGAGGAGGAGGAGGAGGAGGAGGAGGAGGAGGAGGAGGAGGAGGAGGAGGAGGAGAAAAAGAAGAAGAAGAAGAAGAAGAAGAAGAAGAAGAAGAAGAAGAAGAAGAAGAAGAAGAAGAAGAAGAAGAAGAAGAAGAAGAAGAAGAAGAAGAACTCAAGGTGCCCCCAAACCTCTGAGCTGCTATTTCTTAGACTGCCTTGAACTCTGAAATAATATAATGCGATTTGGTTCCTGATCCCATCCAAGTCCTCCTCTCCTTATTCATTTGTATAATTCAGCCAGAAGTTCACCATCATTGATTGTTTTGTCTTTTCTTCTACATCCCAGGTTATGAATGAAAATTAAAATTAAAATTTAAAAAGTCCAAGGATAGGACTTTCCATAGGAAAGAAAAAGCTGGAAAACAGTCCAACCCAAGTCACAAAGCTTTATTTTTGAACTGAGGAGAGAATGTCATAAAAAGAGGTAGCCTGAAGGAAAATCCAGGCATCAGTCCCGTATGAATATCAGCATCCCACAATTTCATGGACCTCTTAGAGCCAATTCACATTTTTGCTTATTGGGCTGTACTTATGAATGAGTGCATTTACGGTCACTGCCTTTGTGAAGACACAGTGCTTCTGATGTTAAACGCCTGGCATGAGAGCGGGGGTTCCACCACTGTATTTGATGAATCATGATTTCCATGACATTCATCTCTTTATGTACAGTACATCTTACTCAGCCACCCTTGAAGAGCATGGAACAACGTCCCTAAATGCTCTTGTGTGTGTCTTCTCTTCATCACCTGCTTTGGACTTATCACTAAAATATTTATGGCTGGGCAAAAATGGAGAGGGAGGGCTACATCTCAATTCCCGAAGTCTCTTCCAAGAGGTGATGATGCTCGTATCAAGAACTCAAGAATGCTCAGTCTGGCTCTTCGCCTAGAGAAACGAGAGCTTCTGCCAGAAAAATTCTGGGCTGCAGAAAACTCTAACATCGATCTAGGTCAGATTGCAATCCCAAACTTGTGAGTCTCCTACACCAGCATCACCCTTTCGGCTAAGCACTGAAAGCTTAGGGGAGAAAAATAATATTGTTCTAAAAAATTCATTTTCCTGGCTAAGAAAGCTTGTTGATGATTTGCCCTAAAGTTACCATGAAGATAACATGCAAGCAAGTACAAATCTATGCTAGGAAATCAAAGGCTATTCGTGTATCAGTAGCATGTTAGGGAGAGTAACATTCATGGAGATCCATCATCTATCAATTGCTCCACAGTAACTGAATTGAGGTAATCATAGTCAAGAAGAAGAAGGTTTCTGAATATAAGATAACACAATGAACCTACTGAGAATGATCGTTATTGATTATGGATGAGGGGGGGTGGAATTATTGGTTCTCTTTTTAACCTAATAGTAGTTGTTTCCTCAAGATACATGAGCCCAATTTTCAAGTTGGTTGTTACATCTGTAACTTTGTGCATCAATGTCTTTTTACATATTTCCTTCTAACTCATTGAAGAGCCACGGTGGCACAGTGGTTAGAGTGCAGTACTGCAGGCTACTTCTGCTGACTGCCGGCTGCCTGCAATTTGACAGTTCAAATCTCACCAGGCTCAAGGTTGACTCTGCCTTTCATCCTTCCGAGGTGGGTAAAATGAAGACCCAGATTGTTGGGGGCAATATGCTGACTCTGTAAACCTCTTAGACAGGGCTGTAAAGCATTGTGAAGTGGTATATAAGTCTAAGTGCTATTGCTATCTGTGGCACCATGCTGGGGAAAATTATGGTAATACCATCTCTGACACACCCCTCATCATGATTTTTCATATTTAATGCACTTTTGGGGTTGAAGGATACCAGTTCTGTAAAATCCTGGGTGACCACAAGATTGCACTGAACAGTTCATAAAACTGTTCTCTTAATCCACATTTTTGAAGTTCAGATCTGATAGACCTGCCATACATCTTCTGGAGTTGACAATGACAAGAGGCCAATGCCTTTGTCTCAGTCACTTGTTTCCATTATGCGAGAGATTTTGGAGAAGGACTGTCACCCTATTCTCCCACACTTTACAATTGATAGAACCCTTGGTTCTGTGGTGAAATCTGAACCGGTTTGCTACCGGTTTGCTGGCCGTGCATGCATGCTGCGGGCCAAACGCACACTGTGTGCGCACATGCAGTGTGTGCCAAATGCACACTGCGCACATACACATGTGCAGTACGCGCCAAAAGGAGGCTTGGGAAGGTAAGTAAAACAGTGAGGAGGGGGATCAGCCGTGTGATTTAGCTTTGCTAGAAAGCAGGATTTCCTGCTTTCTAGCAAAGCTAAACCGTGCGGCACAGCTGATCATTGGAAATACCAGTTCGGAGGAACCGGTAGCATTTCACCCTTGCCTTGGGTGTTGCTTTCCCCAAGCTAACCTTGGCCTTGCAGTTGTGACTTAGTCAAGTCTGCAGCTCACAAGCCCCATGATACTGCAACGCTGGGTCTCTCAAGTACTTCCTGGAGCTCCAAGGCTCTCTCTACCAACCCACGTCCAGTAAATAAAAAAATCCCTCAATATTTCTAGCAGCTTTGCCCTTGCATTTTCCCTGTGGCATTCTTCTTCCGCTGAAGCTCGAACAGGAGAAAAAGTTGAGCCTGGATGCTGCAGCCAGGCCTTTGTTACAACAAGCAGTTGTCAGTTCAACTGAAAGGAACTGCCTGGCAGAATACCCCCATTGTGGCTTTAATACAGGACTCATTTCTTTGCAAAGTGTAGGCCGGAGGATGAAAGGGACAGGAGGGGGAGGAGGAAGACTGGAAAGTTTCTGTTGGATGCTGTTCAGAAGCCTTCGCCCAGCAGGCGAAACCCTGGGTGGAAAGAAAACAGAGCAGGCAGTGGAAAGTGCTGACTCTGAAAGCAACAGTTGGCATCTTCCACCAGCCAGCCAGCCAGCCAACCAGTTGTTGGAGTCACCTGCAGCTGCAGAAGAAGTCAGGCCCGATTCCACTAGGCGGATTCTGATTTTGGCCCTTTCCAAAGCTGACATGCAGCGAGTAGCTGGTTTTATGACTTAGTAAAGAGCTTTTGATTGCAAGAGAAATAAATAAATAAAAGTCCATCTGCTGTGTGTCTCTGGACCAGACTAATGCAGCAATGAGGTTCCTTTGCTGTGGTCCTGCTAACATAATTGAAGAAGATGTCCGGGGCAGATATTGATCTGAGACTTTTAATTTGAAGAGGCAATCATTTAGGCCAGGGACGTCAAGCTCGATTTCATTGAGGGCCGCATCAGGGTTGTGTTTGACCTCGGGAGGCCGGGGTGGGCATGGCCAGCTCAATATCACTCGTGTTGGGGGTGCCTGTGGTGGACTGAGCTCTCTGCCAGTGAAAACAGGCTCCAGAGCTCTATTTTCAGCTGTGACGGCCTCCTGAAACCCTTTGCCAGCGAAAACAGAGCTCAGGAGGGCCGCCCGCAGCCCTCGCAAGCTCCATTTTTGCTGGCAGAGGCACCATAGGCTGGTCCTTTGCTGTTTCCAAGGTGGCCCTGCAGGCCAGATCTAAGCACTCTGCGGGCCAGATCCGGCCCCTGGGCCTTGAGTTTGATACCCCTGATTTAGGCAATCTGTCTATTCTCAGTCATCCAGGTCATTGATGTCTTAAAAGTTTTTTTTTTTCCAAAAAGCAACTCTGGACTTTCTTTGTTTTCCTTTGAAGATGTTTTGCTTCTCATTCAAGAAGCTTCCAATGAAGCTTCTTGGATGAGAAGTGAAATGTCTTCAAGGAAAAACAAAGAAAGTCTAATTGCCTTTTGGAAAAAAAACACCTTTGAAACATTTAGGAAATCCTTTTTGACATTCAGTCTAGATTCTCAAGTCAATTCCATTTGAATCACTGAATTGGTAAGGAAAATGGAGTCAGGCTTTTGAAGCAGAAAGGTTCAAAAGAATTAAAGAAAGGTTCAGAATTAATCAGAAGGGACCATTCATCCAAAAGAGATTGAATAGTATGCAATTCGCCAGTTCTTTGATTCAATTGTTTTCCTGTCTAAAGTAATGCATCCAGGAGCCCACCAGGTGGGTGAGCTAAGTGTGAGATAAAGCTGGTCCAAACGAGTCAAGATGAGGAGTAAACACAAACCAGATCCTAGACTATCTTCATTGGCCCTGGAGCTTCAGAAGTGGCTGCTGAAAACCTGATTATCCTTTGCTATCTTATCAGGTATAGCTGTCATGTCCAAACTCCTTGAAGGAGTTGGGATACGTGTGAGGAGTCTGTTAACAAGCCAAAGGAGAGATAATCCTTGGATTCTCATGTCTAGAGATTCCCAAATGACAGACATTCTCACAGGGTAAGACCCACTAGCCAGCCAGAATTCCTGCTCATTCTGATTGTGCAAAATCTCTTGGTTCCTCTGATTAGCAAGGAGAACAGAATAGTTCCCATTCTTCTCGCAATGCCTTGATTAATCTTAGGAACAAATCATGATTCTTATGACTTCTAACAAGACCAAACCATATACAGTAGTGGCCAAAATTGTGGAAACCTTTTGCGAAAAGTGTGTTTTCTAAAACTAGCAAATAACACCACTTTTTTTTTTGGATTAGTACCATAAAATTATATATCAATGGAAAGATAATTTAATCAAGAATGTAATGCGATAACTTTTATGAAGGATTTGCTATTAGAATAGCAGTTACAGTATAAAGAAGAAAAGTGAAACACGTAGTAAAAAACAAGATACAAAAATTATCACGTCAGTTAATACTTAGTTGGGTAACCTTTACCATGAATTATGGCCTTACAGCATCTTCCCATGGCGTGAACCAAGTCTTTTAGTTCTGCAGCTGTTATAAGGTGAAACCAAGATTGAATGATGGCTTCTATTAACTGGGTTTTATTGCTGGGTCACTTCTGACTAACAAGTTTCTTTAGTCGGCTCCATAGATTTTCAATTGGGTTAAGGTCTGGACTATTCCCAGGCCATCCCAGCAGTGGAATAGGATTATCTTGAAACTCCAAAAAAAGTGGTGCTATTAGCCATCAAACCTCAAAAATACTTTTCCCAAAAGGTTTCCACAATTTTGGCCACTACTGTACATATCCCATTACAATTAGTTTGATTTTTTGTTGTTTTTATGTCTGCAGGAGATTAGTGTGTCTCTTTGGACAAGTAATTTCCCGGATACAGAATCAATGGATCTACTAGTTTATCCAGATCAAGGTCAGGAATTTTTCCTTAGCTTTCCTGGATATGAACCTTCTGCACGATTCCTAGAAAGCCAACCTAACTAAACTATATTTCCGTTCCATGGGAGAATAGAGTCTTTTGATTCAGGAGGCCAACATTTTAATCCAAGGTTTCTCTTGCGGACTGAAAAAAAAAAAGACTCCAATCTAAAGTCCCAAAAATTAGTATATATTTTGCATGACAACATGTTGCAATTCTACTTCTACCCCATTTCCATATTTAATTTATTCTCAGAATGTCTGGAAAGAGTTTTAAGTAGATATAGCGAAGCCCAGAAAGCTGCTATATTTTTGGTCCATTTAACAGTTAGAGCAGTATTTATTTGGAGACCTCTGCAGAGATTCAGACAGAAGCTACTCCTAGCTGGAGATGATTGAAAGTAAATTTGGGATGCAGAACAGGTATTTCTCATGAGCTACCATCCCCCACTCCCTGAGCACTATATTTTGGTCTCCAATCAAACTTAGAGAGCCAGTTTGATCTAGTGGTTAAGACACTAGGTTAGAAACTATGAGATAGTGAGTTTTAGTCCCGCCTTAGGCATGATATCGGACTGGGTGATTTTGGGCCAATCACCAGAAAGGTATGAGTTCTAGTCCCGCCTTAGGCATGAAAAGCATCTGGATGACCAATCACCAGGAGACTGAGCGTTCTAGATCTAGTCCTGCCTTAGGAATAAAATGGAATGACTTTCCGTTAGTCATTCTCTCTCTCAGCCCCACTCACCTCACAGGGCTGTTATTGTGGGGAAAATAGAAGGAGGATAATGTGTTGGATATGTCTGAGTCTTCGGAGAGGGGCAGCATATAAATTTAATTAATTAAATTAAATTAAATTCACTGCCTTGAGTTATTTATGAAAATAATAAAGGCAGGACATAAACAAACAAACAAACAAACACATAAATAGACAAAAGTAAACAAGGCATGTCTTTGCAATATTTTAATTTTGAATACAATCAGAAATAAGGCTACAGTATATAAAAACTCTCCAGAAGAATGATGTGCCAGCATCAGCAATCAAAACAAAATCTCTTCCACTCCCTATTAAGTCTTCAGTGTGGGAGAGGTTGCGATTTTGAATTTCTTAAAAAACACAGATAACGCTACATCTCTAAGCTACCTCAGCTGAGTTTGGTTTTCTTTCATTTCTTTTTTTTTTTCCCTCCTAAAAAGCACCTGCTTTTTCTCCTTTATAAACAAAACAAAAAACAAAAAACAAAAATGTTTTGCTTTTAAGGCATTTTTTGTTTCACTTCTATAAAATATAAATTATATGAAAATACAAGTTGGAAAATAGTTGAAGAGCATAATATAACAATCTTTTCTTCTTTTCCTAAACTTATCAGCTTAAAAAACAAAAACAGATATAAAACATTGACAAAAAAAAAAAATAAGGAACACAATATTTATTTATTTATTTATTTTAAAAAAGTTCACTGAGGCAGTTAATTCCTGGAGATATTTCTGTCATAATAGATATGCATACATCAAGCATCATTTACTTCAGACATCTTTGGAATGGCGACGCTAGTTCATTCCATCTATAGAGACCCCATCAGAAACGTAACTGAAAAAAAATCAACTGGCAGTTCTGCAGTAACTGTAATCTATGCTGAATTGGCTTTTTGTACAACTCTTTCACACATTCTGTGGTAAAGCAGACGCCCTTGTTGTTGTTTTAAAAGTAAGCCAAACATGTAATGTGTGAATGAGGCCTGAGCCCCTTTTGACAAGAGCTTTCAATTGTCAATACCCATTAACTTTACACCTTCCTTCCTTATCTAGTTCCCAGAGCTGAGTGAAGTATCTCTGCTAGTGCAAGGAGAATACAAAAAATGATACTGCCTGTCTGTCACTGCAATTGAAAGGTAGATGGCAGAAAGTTAGGTACAAACACTGATAAGGGAAGAACGCTACCAGGGCTGTCATGCAGCATGGCTGGCTCTCCGTTGCCCTTTCAAGATCCCTGAGAATATATCTGTTGTGAACACTGGACAGATTAAATCCGATTTTGATCCCAAATGTTGGGAAGATCGCCAGAAAGTTGTAGGTGCAATTTTTTTTTCCAGTCAACACTAAGTAGACCAAGCAACAAGGACCAAGAGTTGAGGACAGGCCATTCAAAATGGATGTTGAAAGAATCAACCGCTCCAAACCACAAAAGAAGCCAATGGCAAAACCAGCTTTGCAAACAAGGTAACACAGTGGAGTTGTTTGTGAGCTACACAATCCAAATTGGCTTGGAGCTGATTTTTTTATCTTTATGAAGTTACCCAAATCTAAATTACACCAATGACCACCCAAATCCTTCCTGCTTCTAAAAGATAATCCGTGTAGGAAGATCTCACTGGACCGAGATCATCTCCAAGTCTGCCGTTTGAAACCTTTTAACTGGAAACACTCAACTTTCTGGAATATTTTGTGCCGTCTACTTAGGAATGATGACTCAGTTCTAATTAACAGCCACTGACTTTCCTGTTAAACTCTCCATCACAGATACTAGGCCAATGATTGAATAAAAAAGTACAAGTCTGTTTTTTTTTTATCTTTAATGAATGTGTCGAGTTTGATAGGATATAAAGCAGGGCTATCAGAAGGTTAAAAATCAACCAGTTCTAAACCATAAAGACTTTCCTAAATATACTTGAGTAGAGATGCTATGCTTCGTGTCAAAATCACAAGTACTTGCTGATGCTTAATCCAAAAAGGTATAAACCCAACAGTATAAAAATAGTCTTATCTTCAGTTGGTCTAAACCAGTGGTGGGTTTCTACCGGTTCGCACGAACCGGTAGTGGCGGTGGTGGAAGGCTCCGCCCAGCTGCCCAGACATCATCATGGATGCTTTGCGCATGGGCAAAAGATTCTGCACATGTGCAGAAGCGCCGTGTGCGTGCGCGCTCACAGTTCCGAACCGCTAGCGGAGGTAAGTGGAACCCACTACTGGTCTAAACCATCCTTCCTGATCAAATGTAAACTCCTACAGATTTCTACACAAATGGAAGACACAACTTGGAGAAAACTACTCTGAATTAATGTCCTAAAACTTCAGTATTATACACATTTTCCCTGGCCAAATTTCCTTTGATGTTGGCAGGGTTTACTCCTGAATCAACAGGCAAAGGATTACATCGTAGGAATATTAAGAAGTATCACTATGACTTTTGTTTCATTTTTCCTTATAAATACCTGACTTAATTTATTTTTTTTAAAAAATGGGAACATATCCCCAGAAAAAAAATCTTGACCATTGTATATTTTGCTGCCATTAATATTGCTTCAAGATATTTGTTCTGAGTATCCCGTTTTTTGCACAATGCATTCAGAACTCTAAAACAAACATACAAATTCAACTCTAGTTGTTAAATTTTCTAAAACAATTTAGTCCATGTATGGTGCTGGAACCATAATTATTGGAACTGCAACTAACATGCCAATTAATGGAATTATGAAACTTAAAATTTCAGTACATCTGGGTCTATCAGCCTAGAAAAAGGTTGCTTCTATTACATGATTTTTTTATGCATAATTCAAAGGATACAGCCATTTGAACAGCATGTCAAATGAATTTGCTGTTCTAAATCTAATTTAAAACAACAACAATGGAATTACCCTCAGTCAGATGTCTCATATTAATTGTCTATTTTCAGAGGGTGGCAATGATAATTTGTGATACAGTGACTTCACTTACAATACAAGTTGTTTTCTACACATACACACTAATATCTTAGAGTCTAGTCTTTATCTCTTGGTTTAGGGTTAAATCCCCCAAATACCAAAGATGACAACAAGGTAATCAAAGATGTCAGGTTTTAGGAATACCATTCTTTTCCACATCCACTAATCCTTCTTTCTCATTTTCTACTCATATCCTCATTTCACTCCACTGGAATCAAATCTAACTGAGCCCTTAGTCCAGATTTCATTTCCTTCGTTGCAAGAATAACCGCTATCAGTGTTCCTGGCTAAAAATCTTCTTTCCATATCTTTCCCAGAAATTCCACGCTTATCTTCCTCTAAACCATACCAAGAATGTTCAGCCAGTCCTAAGTTTATGGATGTTATCCCACTAGTCACAACCTAGTTATCTACACAGACTTTGGATACTTGAGGTAATCAATACCAGAAGACTGAGAATGGTGGAATTACCAAGAGTTTGTTTGTTTTTTTTGTTTCGAGCATTTGCAGATCTGGATAGAGCAGGGGTCACCAACCTGTGGCTCTGGAGCCGCATGTGGCTCTTTCACCCCTCTTCTGCAGCTCCGTCACTCAAAATATGTGTCACAACTGCCAATGTGCGACACCCACCGGCAGGTGATTTATTGAGCTTTTCAACCCGCGGTAGGCCAACCATGGATAAATCCAAGAAAATAAAAATTTCAGAAGAAAACAGAATTCAACTACATATGCTAGTTTTGTGGCCGCTCAAGAAATAGTTAGGCACGGGAAGGGTTTTATGGCTCCCGTTTTTTTCTTTTCTGTGGGAAACGGGTCCAAATGGCTCTTTGAGTGTTTAAGGTTGCAGAACTCTGGGATAGAGCTACATTAACAATATTCTCAACACCTTTAGCAATTCTATAACATGCAGTTAGAGGCATAATAAAAGAGGCAGCCCAGATAGACTTTAACAAGTGATCGAAGTCTAGCGAAAAGGTATCAAAAAAAGCAAGCAAGTCTATCACTGCTAATCTTCTTAACTCCAATTCACAGCCTCTCTACTGGTAGTCTTTGAGATGGAGTGAAAATACATTCAGGAATATTGATGAGTGACAGCCCTTGAGGAAACTGCAAAAGGCTTTATGGTACATTCATGGCTTCAAACAGCCTCACTTGATGATTGCCTGGTTAATATAAAATCATATCAGAAAGTAGGCCTGTGCAGGCCAGTTGTGCTTTGTGTGAGCAAGGTTTCTTTGTGTCATGGAGGCCACACGATTCTCTAAGCTTGGAGGTAATCCTTTTTTGGGGCGCTTTGAATTGTTTTGAACTTTTTAGTCAGCAGTTCATTGAACTAGAAAAGGTCCCTACAATTCAGTAACATATCTCCAGTACCCTCTTCCAGCTGCTAGAATTTTTTTGCAAGGATTCAAAGCATTTGCCAAAAGAAGCAATGTGTCTGTTTTATTTGACTTCTATTTTTGTGTGTGTGTCTTTTAATGACCCCGTATCCCTTACATTGGGGTGGGGTTGGGGCAACGGAATGGAGCTGATTGTTTACTGGCTGGATGCCCTTCCTGTCGCCAATGCAGAGTTCAAAGCAGATAATTTACTCACTGTGCTTTCATTTGACTTCTATAAAAAGGCGAAATAGGCTTGCTGCAGGAATCAACTCTGAAAGGATATTTTACATGAATCTTCACTGCAGCAAAGTCTATTCCCAGCTCTACAGGTAGTCCTCGACTTATAACCATAATTGGGATCAATGCAAGGCAATGTTAAGTGAGCTGCATCCAATTTGATGACCTTTTTGCAATGGTTATTAATTCCAGTTGTTAAGTGAAACATGTGGTCATTAAGCAAATCCAGCTTTCCCCATTGACTTTGTTTCTTGGAAGCCAGCTGGGAAAGCTGCCAATGGTGACCACATGACACTGGGACGCTGCAATTGTTGTAAATGTATGCCAGTAGCCAAGTGCTTGAAGTCTGATCATGACCTTGTGGATGCTGCAATGGTCATAAGTGCGAGGATCAGTCATAAGTCACATTTTCAGTGCTGTTGTAACTACAAACAGTCACTAAACGAATGGTACAAGTCAAGGACTACCTGTTCAAGAAAGCATTTATCTGTGATGGAACTGCAACCCTCCACATGGATTGAATTACAACTGTCCGCATTGCTAAGGAACATGGCTGCTTGGGATGTAATTGGACATGTAGCTTGACTACAAGATTCACTTCTCCATTCTATAGCTCTAAGATTCATGACCTGTTTCAGACTGAAGGACACACTTGTCTTTTGTGGCCAGTTAGAAAGGGCTGCCCCAAAGAAGAGGGGGTCAATCTATTCTCCAAAGCACCTGAAGGCAGAACAAGAAACAATGGATGGAAACTAGTCAAGGAGAGAAGTAACCTAGAACTAAGGAGAAATTTCCTGACAGTGAGAACCATTAATCAGTGGAACAACTTGCCGGCAGAAGTTGTGGATGCTCACACACTGGAGGCTTTTAAGAAGAGATTGGACAACCATTTGTCTGAAATGGTATAAGATCTCCTGCTTAAGCAGGGGGGGCGACTAGAAGAAGTCCAAGGCCTCTTCCAATCCTGTTATTCTGTATGCAAGGAGATGATAGTACCAGCATCAAGAAACAGATGGTATCAGTAGAAAAACTAAAATTTATTTCATGTGGACTTTTAATTAAAATTAATTTAAATACTTTGAAGACAATGGCTCTTTTGTTCGACCCTTTCTGTCATATTTTGTTCGACCCCTTCTGTCATATTAAACATAAATAAATTTAGATGCAACTTTGGAGGTTCTTTGAAGGGCCATGTTCAAGATTTGGGGGACAAACTGTGATACTGGGCACCCAGGTTATGCCTCACTGCTACAAAAGCTTTATTTGAAAGGGATCTAAATTGCGCTCCACTGGTTATGAAAAAGCTAAATAGAGTCAGTCCCATCCAGGACTTTGATGGGAGAATTTCTGGAACAGCCAAAGGTGTAGGCTAGTCTGAAAAGCTGAAAACACCCACACAAAGACACATATCCTGGAAAATAAAGCAAACCACTTTCATATCGTTGCCAAGAAAATGACGTGAATTTGTTCATGAACCCGTTTGAGACTCAAATTAAACTCAAAACAGACTACCTTTTTATCGTATCAGGTAGCAATGCCTTTGAAAAACAGATTGAATCTGGTCTATCAGGGACAATTCAATTAGAGGAACGGGTCTTCCTACAGTGAATTCGTTTGTTTTTCTTAACAACTTTATTTGTTCCTATTTCTTGTACTCTTAACCTATGATGAAATGAAAAGAAGGACTAGGGGAGATATGATAGCAGTGTTCCAATGTCTCAGGGGCTGCCACAAAGAAGAGGGAGTCAAACTATTCTCCAAAACACCTGAGGGCAGGACAAGAAGCAATAGGTGGAAACTAATCAAGGAGAGAAGCAATTAGAACTAAGGAGGAATTTTCTAACAGTGAGAACAATTAATCAGTGGAACAACTTGCATCCAGAAGTTGTGAATGCTCCAACACTGGAAGTTTTTAAGAAGATGTTGAATAACCATTTGTCTGAAGTGGTATAGGGTTTCCTGCCTAAGCAGGGGGTTGGACTAGAAGACCTCCAAGGTCCCTTCCAACTCTGTTATTCCTACAGGTTACATAGCAGGGTCTCAGATCTGCTCTATGTCAAATTCCACTGACATTTCAAGCAACTCAAAGTTGTCCCACTTTCAATTTTGCATGACTGAAATGATTCATTTCTATTACAGTTTGGGGTGTTTTTTTGGGAGGGGTGAGGGGGAGTGAAGATCATATTACTGTTCTCCGGTTTGCAAATGTTGGCTCTCCTCGTTTGTTCTTTTGCAGAGTCTTTCATACATTATATTTCATCGGTGTACAACACCACAAATGATTAATGTGATCCAAAAGCTGTAAGGCTGATACAGCCACTGGTCTCGCAAAGCAGGTATACAGATGTAGGCATGGCTGTACTCAGGGGAGTGAAGATTTAGGATCCAGACCTCTAGAAATATAAGGTTCCTTTCCCTTAATTTCAGTTTTTGTAAAGGCTTTTCGATTGCTTTACAAATGAGTCAAGGAATAGAGTTATATTTTTAAATCTGCAGATGATTCAAGACGGGGCAGAAAGAGGGGATACAAATTCATAGAATATCTAAATATTCTATGACCCTCTCCACCATAAAATATATTCTAATTCACAGTGAAGAAAGGAAAAGAAGTTAAGCCATTGAACTTCAACCTGCCCTCCTCTTGAAAGATACTCAAAACAAACAAACAGCAAAAGCTAGCAGGAAAAGGTCATCTATGAATAGCATCTTTTCAAATATTTTAAAGATGCATTTTAAAATACGGGTTGTTTTTCTTCTTGAGATAGTAAATATTTAGAATTCGGGTATTTGAGGGGATAACAATCAGCTTTTGCATTCTTTCCGTGTATCCAAATCAGGATGATGGAACTGTAGAGTTGGAACCCATCTTAAACTGCACCTACCGGTTAACACCAAGCCCGATTATTTTTGGACAACACATAGCATGAAGAAAATGAGCATATATATTGTAACTTGGGAACATGCTTAGTGGCCCTGATTTATTTTCTATCTATTCAATGAAAACAAAAGTATCTGCCAAATTAGATAAGACCCATAACGTCTTCCCTACCTACTCTTAATTCTCATCCTTATGCGTGTAGACACATTGATCAGAAGGCAGAAACCCATATATTTTGACGTGCTCGTATTATCTCAAAAGAGCTTCTGAATACCTAGAGATTATTGAACCTTTTCTTATAAAATACTCCGTTGCAGATTGTTATAGAATATGATTGACTCTAATCTGATTCTAATTGTAAATCTGATCCGATTCAGTGATTCAGCTTGATTCAGAAAATCACACTGAATACGGGGGTTTTCCAGCTCAATCTGAAAATCAATTCAGTGATTTGGTCCTATTACAAGGCACTAATGAAACATTCATAGCAACTGATACCTGTGAAAAGAAGCAGAAACAAGCCGTAACAGATGGACAATTGAAATGTCCCCATGACAAGGGAATCAACCATCCTACTTTTCAAACAATGGAATAATTGTAGAAAGAGAGCCATGTTAATTTATGGTAGGCAAAAATCAGACAGAGTGGGTAGCATTTTTCTAGATGGACACAATAAAAAGCATAAATCTTTGAATAAAATCTGTTAGCTTGAAAAGATGCTACCTGATCAGTGGAATAAGACTGTTCTTTAAAGTATCCTAGATAAGCATGTACTCATTACATGCAGACAAAAAACTAAATAAAATCTCGGTACAAAACTGGCATGATTGAAAATGCACAAGCAGAGGCACAGATCTATTGACATAAGAGAATAAAGTGCAGGAAATCTAGCATTCAAGCAAAATATCCATTCACCTAGAGTTCCCCATTCTTAGCCTACACTTGTATCTTGGTTTTCTACCAGTCTATTCCATCTGCTCATTTCTAGTGGAGTTCTATGTAGACATATTTCATTTTTGCTCAATGGCAATAAAAATCCGCAGCTGGCAAAACAAATAAACACGTGATTTTTTTTTTTCAATACTGAATAGAGCTTAAGACTATTTTAAAAAATACTGGCACAAAATTTAATAAAATACAATTTCTTTTAAACATTTTCTTAAAAAAAAAAAGAGGTGGATTTTTTGCCCCCCCCCCCCGACAAACAGAAGAACAGGGACCTGTTTTATGAAATGCAAAAATTATCTGAGATCACAGTACTTGATTATTTAGATATATTTTTCCCTGTAAAACAGGACGGTTTGCCACTTAAGACTGTTCTCCATCAGTTAAAGACAGCACTGTCTTACAAACACACCGATTGTCAGTTTTTAAAACCGGGAAGAAAGGGGAATGATATGAATTCATTAAATAGATGTAACAAAATGGTGCTCATTTTCCTGACTTCTAAAATCCCAGCTGCAAACACAACTCCAAGAAGATGTGAATTGGAAACTTCGTTCTTCCTCCTCCCAGCCAACCTAAGTCACAGTTTCATTCAAAAGCTTAAAATCCTACCCCTTCTTAAGTACGGCCAATGAAAAATTATGCTTTTTTTCTTTCTTTTTTTTCTTAAGGAAAATAACGATTGGGGGTAAGAAAGAAATAAAAGTCCTTTATGTTCTGCAGATTGTTCAATTTTGGTAAAATGGATCCATTCACTCGTCAGCATCTGGCTTCACATCCAACATGGCATGGAGCTCTTCCGGAGTGTAACCCAACAAACTTTGTAGATCACATACAAAACGATACACGTAACGTTTCCCTGCGGTCTTATGGATGATGTTCTTGTCGTAGTAGTAACGCAATCCGCGGCTCAGCTTCTCATAGTTCATTTTTGGCTTGTTTTTCCTCTTGCCCCATCTCCTTGCCACCTGGAGAATGGGAACCCATAAAATTTAATTCATGAAATTGTCAAGCGCTATGGAAATCAGGAGATTAAGCAGTTCAAATGAGTATTTAAAATTATTGCATGTTGAAGCTCTCTATAGGAAGCTGAACTACTACCCTGTTTCCCCAAAAATAAGACATCCCCTGATAATAAGTCCAATCGGGCTTTTGAACACATGCCCTAAAATAAGCACCCCCTGAAAATAAGACCTCCCCGAAAATATTTAAACATATATGCAGCTGGTCCCCGCCATTTCCTCTGGTTTCCTCCACGCACCCCAAAATATTATGACCTCCCCGAAAATAAGGCCAAGCGCTTATTTCGGGGTTCAAAAAAATATAAGACAGGGTCTTATTTTCGGGAAAACATGGTAGTGGTCAATGGAAATGAGCAGAAGTTAAGAATAAAAAGGAATTCAAGGTAGATTGGAGTTCGATTTCTTGTGGGCATGAAAGGACGCATGACTGATGATGCATTTTACCCCACCCCCGGGCTCAACCTGGTCATCTCCTACAAAAATTCCTTAATAAAAATTAAGAACTTGACACCAGAAAAATTAGCCATGATTTGTAAAGGTATTTCAAGTTTACTTTGAAAATGTGAGCAACACAAAGTGCCATTTTAATATGCCTGGCAGACTTGTAGAAAAGGCAGAACATTTTTGGGTTCAAATACATACACGGATAAAATAAATTTTAAAGACTAAGATTTAGCTCAAAGCAGAAATTTGCTTATTGGGATTAATGGATAGATAACTAGAAAAGAGCAACAGATGATTATTTTTATATATGATCCCTGTGATGAGACTATTATATGCATAAAAATGGAAAGACTCTGATATAACCATAAGGGAGGAATGATTGGTGAAGATGGAGCCAGCAGAGGTGGCAAAATTAACTTGTTTGCATAGAGAAAGTTCAACGATTACATTTATTAAGGTTTGGAAATCCTTTATAGGCTTTTTGCTGAAAAGGGGGGCAAAAATAAATTTGTGATTTATGGGGTTGACGATTAGAAATGGGAGCTTATGGAAGAAAAAAATTACAGTGGTATCTCAGAACTTTGATTGCTTCAAAACTCTCAAATTTGGAGTCAGTGCATTTGGACATGAAAATGTTGTCCCAGTACTTGGCCTTTGTTTAGTACTCAACACGTTACTATAGGAAGAGGGGGAAAGGTGTGGGAAACAGACAGGAAATCAGCCATGCTGGGAAGGTCGCTACAAAAGGAGGGGGACAGCCGCAGAGGGCGGATAGGAAGTTAGCCATGCTGGGAAGGCCACTGACGTAGGAAAAAGGACAGATAGAAAGTGTTTCCTGGCTGAAACAAAGGGTCATATGGTAAGTTATGGTAACCTTTGAGAGGGAGGGTAAAATATAAATGTATCTATAACTACTGTCAAAAAGATTGCTTTATAATTTCTTTCTTTCTTTTCTCTCTCCCTCCCTCCGTCCTTTCCTTTCCCCTTTCCCCTCTTTTCTTTCCATTTTCATTTCATTTCATTTCTTTATTTCTTTTCTTTTCTTTTATTTTTTTTCAATTTGTATACCGCCCTTCTCCTAGTAGACTCAGAGCAGTGAACAGCCAGAATTAAAACACATGCCGATACAAAATTTAAAATTGTTAAAAGAATTACATAACTGGCCCAATTTAAAACAATTCAATTAAAACCCAATGACAATTTAAAAACTAAAAAACTAAAAAAAGACTAAAAAGGGGGGAGGGGGTTCACGCCAGCCCTGCTTGATGGAAAAGAAAAGTTTTTAGGGCACGGCGAAAGACCCGGAGATCCGATATCCTTCGTATTTCCGGAGGCAAATTGTTCCAGAGGGCAGGAGCTGCCACAGAGAAGGCCCTCCCCCTGGGGGTCGCCAGCCGACATTGCCTGGCTGACGGCACCCTGAGGAGTCCCTCTCTCTGGGAGCGTACTGGTCGGTGGGAGGCTATCTCCACTCTTTTCTTTCCATTTTCCTTTCCTTTCCTTCTTTCCTTTCCTTTCCTTTCCTTTCCTTTCCTTTCCTTTCCTTTCCTTTCCTTTCCTTTCCTTTCCTTTCCTTTCCTTTCCTTTCCTTTCCTTTCCTTTCCTTTCCTTTCCTTTCCTTTCCCTTTCCCTTTCCCTTTCCTCTCCTCTTCTTTCCATTTTCCTTTCCTTTCCTTTCCCCTTTCCCCTCTTTTCTTTCCATTTTCATTTCATTTCATTTCTCCTTTCTCCTTTTCTTTCCATTTTCCTTTCCTTTCCTTTCCTTTCCTTTCCTTTCCTTTCCTTTCCTTTCCTTTCCTTTCCTTTCCCCTCTTTTCTTTCCATTTTCCTTTCCTTTCCTTTCCTTTCCTTTCCTTTCCTTTCCTTTTCTTTCCTTTCTTTTCCTTTCATTTCCCCTTTCCCCTTTCCCCTCTTTTCTTTCCATTTTCATTTCATTTCATTTCATTTCATTTCATTTCATTTCATTTCATTTCTCCTTTCCCCTTTTCTTTCCATTTTCCTTTCCTTTCCTTTCCTTTCCCCTTTCCCCTCTTTTCTTTCCATTTTCATTTCATTTCCCCTTTCCCCTCTTTTCTTTCCATTTTCATTTCCTTTCATTTCATTTCTCCTTTCCCCTTTCCTTTCCTTTCCTTTCCTTTCCTTTCCTTTCCTTTCCTTTCCTTTCCTTTCCTTCCCTTCCCTTCCCTTCCCTTCCCTTCCCATCCCATCCTATCCTCTTATTTTGTTTCTTTTTAAATGTTTGCACTGTTTTTATCTTGTTAAAATGTATTCAATTAAAAACTATATTAAAAAAAAAAGAATTTGACTTAAGACTTTCACATGTACAGTCCAGAGTAAATTTATACTTACCTCATCAGGATCAGAAAGTTTAAATTCCCAGCCATCACCTGTCCAGCTAATGAAGGACTGGCAGGACTTGTCTGTCAGAAGTTCCAGCAAGAATTGCCATAACTGAATAGGTCCACTACCTAAGATGACAGAGGAACAGGGAGAAAAAAACAAATAAGTATCCCAGAAATGAAACCCATAAATGAAATGTTGTCCCCAGGAAGAAATTAGAAACGAGGAAACCACATTCAGGTTAGAGCTGTTTCACTGTTTATTTATTTAGCATGTATTTTACTCTCCTTCCCTGAAATCAAACTGGTGAAGGGAAGGCAAAATGTTATTATTAAAATCCAAGAATAACACTGCAATAAATTAGAAAGAGTTAGTATTCAAACATGTGCTCTAAACTGGTAGGCAGAAAGTGAGGTGGAACATTCACACAAGAAAGGCCTTGGTAAAGTTATATCTTCATTAGAAGCCTGAAAGACAGGATGATAGATGCTATGCAGGGGTGCTATTCAGCAGGTTCTGACAGGTTCTGGAGAACCGGTAGCGGAAATTTTGAGCAGTTCAGAGAACTGGCAAATACCACCTCTGGCTGGCCCCAGAGTGGGGTGGGAATGGAGACTTTGCAATATCCTTCCCCTGCCATGCCCACCAAGCCACACCCACCAAGCCACGCCCACAGAACTGGTAGTAAAAAAAAATTGAATTCCACCACTGATGCTATGGCTATGCTTATCTTCAAAAAGGTTCCTCCTGTCATCAGATATCTAAGTAAAGAGGTTCTCTGAAGCTCCTTGGAGACCTGCTTTTCTCCAAACAAGGCCCACCTTGCAAGGTGCCTTCATGGCTTGGGACCAGGTTATCTGAGGGACCATCTTCTTCCAGTTCTTTCTACCTGTCTAATCTGTTCCAGCCAGATGGGCATCTGGTTCCCATCAACCAAGGAATGTCAGCTGGCAAGGACCAGGAGATGCCCTTTCTTGCCATAATGCTTGCCTCTGGAACACCCTCCCTCCTGAGATTAGGATGATCCAGACTATGTTGGCCTTTCAGAAGGTTTTAAATGGCTTAGGGCCTGGATATCTACGAGACCACCTTCTGCCACCAATAACCTCCCACCAGCCAATACGCTCCCACAGAGAGGGTCTCCTCAGGTGCCATCAGTCAAGCAATGTCTCTGTGGGGGCACCCGCCCTCTGGAATGAGCTACCCCCAGGGATACTAATGATCCCAGACCTCCGTACTTTCTGCCGGGCTCTGAAGACTTTCTTGTTTCAGCGAGCTGGGCTGGCTTAAAATTTTAATTGATTAATTTTTATGGGTAAGGGGTTTTAAAATTGGAAAGCCAAATTGGATTTAATTATTTTTAAATTATTTTAATTTTTATACTGCATGTATTTTAACCCTGGCTGTTCACCGCCCTGAGTCCTTCGGGAGAAGGGCGGTATAAAAATTTAATAAATAAAATAAATAAATAAAGACCTGGCTATGTGACCAGGCCTGGGAACCAAGTGTGTGAAAAACCAGCTTTTTAGATATGATGAAACTGACAGATTATAATAATTGTAATCTTGACTGCTGTTTGTATTTAGTTTCTTTTGGCGTCCTGTTTTAACTGTTTTTTTTTATATGATTGTTTGCCAGCCAGAGTCATGGGTTTGAGATTGAGTGGCTATACAAATTGAATCAATCAAACAAACAAACATCAATAGCAGAACTTGTTCTTTTTTTTAAAAATTAAATTATTTATTTTCTCTTTACATACAATAAGTGCTTAGGGAACAGAGTACTGCCTGAATCAGTTTGCTTACATAGTAATGCTTTTCAGGTTCCTAATTTCTACCTCTATTATCCAACCATTGATAGAACAAGTCCCAAGTTCGAAAATACTCTGTGTCTCCTTTTTCTTTTATCTTCAGTGTTAATCTATCCATTTCTGCACAGTCTACTATTTTTTTAAAAAAATATATATTTTCTTCTGTAGGTGTTTCCTCGTTTTTCCAGTATTGTACAAATACAATTCTTGCTGCTGTCAAAACATGCAATATTAAATATACATTCCCTTTATCATATTTCTCTGGTATTATGCCTAACAAAAATAGCTCTGGCTTATAATCTATATGCTGTTTTAACATTTTTTCAAACCAGGTACGCACTTTGATCCAGATTTTTTTTTCTTTTTTCTTTTGGGCACATCTACCACATGTGATAATATGTGCCCGGTATTTGATTACATTTCCAACATTTAGCGGACATGTTTTTTAAACATTTTTGCTAACCTCGCTGGTAATAGCAGAACCTATTCTGGCAAGTTGAGGAGACTGTCCACATCTCTCATAAGAAAGTCCAAATTCTGACAAATCCCCTTGTCCTAACTTGTCTCACAGATAACAGCTCACTTATTTTAACTCAGCTATAATGGGTTCCTGAGAGCTGTCACAAGGCTTGTGATAATATTCCCATGCTGTACATGCCTAGTGGGTTCACAGGATGTCTTTCAAGCTTGAGCCTCAACAAAGGAGTTGGATCCTGCTGGAATTGCAGCTGCTGAATGGGAAAATCAATGGGATGTTTGTCTGCCAGTTTAGAGTTTACGTCTTAGTTACCTAGACAGGATTTTGGCATCGGTTGCCAAGGGAGGAGTAGCTGTTCCCTCCCACCTGCCAAAAGACTCCTGACCATAACCTGACCTCCATCAGGCTCCTTCCTCCGTGTCTTGCCTGCTGCCTCTCCTGACCTTGACTTTTTGTTCCTGGCTGTGTTTACCAAGAAGTGATAAAAAAGGAGGCAGGTATGAAAATTACTGGCCTCCTTCCAAGGCATGTTCATGCAGGAACAAACTGCACAATCTCACTGAGTTAAGGAGGAGGGGGGGAACCCAAACAAACTTGGAGCCAGTTGGTGGCTATTAATATAAGGAGAGGCAGCCCTGATATTGTGGGTGTGTGGAACAGGGGAATTTGAACATAGGTGGAGGGAGACAAATCTTCCTATTAAATCACTTGGTGCTTTAATAGTTCCCTTCTTCTTGGAAAAAAAAGTCAGATTAGGCTCCAAGCAAGGGAAGTCTGGCAGGAGATATAATTTGTTTTTAGACTCCACCCCTCCCGCCCCCATCTTCTTCACTTTCAATTTTGAAGAAATTAAAACCTTGAACTTTCTTCAGTGCCATTTTGGATGATGCTAACAAAGATACTACAGACTCCATCCTAAATGCCTTGGTAAGGCCACACTTGGAATACTGCATTTAGTTTTGGTTGCCGTGATGTAAAAAAAGATGTTGAGACTCTAGAAAGAGTGCAGAGAAGAGTAACAAAGATGATTAGGAGACTGGAGGCTAAAACATATGAAGAATGGCTGCAGGAATTGGGTATGTCTAGTTTAATGAAAAAAAGGACTAAAGGAGACAGGATAGCAGTGTTCCAATATCTCAGGGGCTGCCACAAAGAAGAGGGAATCAAGCTATTCTCCAAAGCACCTGAGGGTAGGACAAGAAGCAATGGGTGGAAACTAATCAAGGAGAGAAGCAACCTAGAACTAAGGAGAAATTTCCTGACAGTGAGAACAATTAACCAGTGGAACAACTTGCCTCCAGAAGTTGTGAATGCTCCAACACTGGAAGTTTTTAAGACGATGTTGGATAACCATTTGTCTCAAGTGGTGTAAGGTTTCCTGCCTAAGCAGGGGTTGGACTAGAAGACCTCCAAGGTCCCTTCCAACTCTGTTATTCTATTATATTCTAAATAGGCAGGAGTTTACACAACAGGCTAACAAACAGTTTGCTAAAGATGGGTTACATTTACACAGCACATTAAACCATGTTTTACGAATCACAGCAGTGGAGTTCAAGGTAAATCAAAACCAGAAATGGCTTAATACAAAACACAAATACAGTTGTAGGTATGAAGGTATGGATATTTTTTTATTATTATTATTATTGCATGCAGCCCAGGGTCACGTTCTATAAAATGAATGGCTGTGTAACTGTGAGTTGTAAATTAAATAAATAAATACACACAATTTGATTAGTTGTTGATAATAGGGAACTTGCCTTCTGGATGTTTATGATCCATTTCTTTTTCAGTCATTTATACAGAAAGCCTCCCAGAATTGTTTGGAGTTGGGCTGCCTCTGCATAGTTTTAAATAAATAAATAACAGCAACAATTATTCCTTTAACTGAACCTTTTCATCAGGTTCGCCTGATTCACCAGTTGTGTCCCTTTCTGGATCGGGACTCCTTACGCACGGTCACTCATGCCCTTGTCACTTCCCACCTGGACTATTGTAACGCTGTCTACATGGGGCTCCCCTTGAGGAGCACCCGGAGGCTCCAACTGGCGCAGAGTGCGGCCGTGCGGGTGGTAATGGGAGCGACATGGCGTTCCCATGTAACACCTCTCCTGCGCGAGCTGCACTGGCTCCCGGTGGTCTTCCGGGTGCACTTCAAGGTTTTGGTTACCACCTTTAGAGCGCTCCATGGCTTAGGATCTGGTTACTTACGGGACCGCCTACTACCACCAATAGCCTCCCACCGGCTGGTATGCTCTCATAGAGAGGGGTTCCTCCAGGTGCCGTCGGCCAAACAATGTCGACTGGCGGCCCCCAGGGGGAGACCCTTCTCTGTGGGGGCACCTACTATCTGGAATGAGCTCCCCCCGGAGATACGGAGGATCCCGGATCTGCGCACCTCCCGCCGTGCTCTCAATACCTTTTTATTCCACCAGGCGGGCCTGGCCTAATCTTTTCCCCCTTTTTCTCTTTTAATACGTAAATTTTAATCTGTTTTTAAATGATTGGGGTGTTTTAAATCTGTCTGGGTCAAATTTGTTTAATTCGGTTTTATTCTGTTTTTTAAATTTTGTATTTATGTATTTTATTGTTTGGCTGTTCACCGCCCTGAGTCCTTCGGGAGTAGGGCGGTATATAAATCAAATAAAGACTAAGACTAAAGACTCCCTATCTTCTTTTGTTCTTAGACTGAAAATATTGGTGTTATGTGAGCAGCATTTAAGTTCTAAAGCCAGAAAGTTCGTTATTGGCCAAAAAGAAGCTCTGTGAGCGAGATGGGCAGTCTAGAAATTTGGTAAATAAATAAAAATGTGTTGACATGTTTCTGATTTCCTCTAATATGCATGCACAGGAACCTGCCTTTAGCCACTTATATGAATTTATTTATTAGTCACATTTCTATGCCGCCCAACTCCCTAGGAAATTATAACTGCCTATATTGGAAAAACTATCTTTTACAGATTAACAGAGTTGGAAGGGACCTTGTAGGTCATCTAGTCCAACCCCCTGCCCAAACAGGAGACCATACACCATTTCTGACAAATGGTAATCCAGTCTCTTCTTGAAAGCTTCCAGTGATGAAGCTCCCACAACTTCTGAAGGCAATTTCTGTTCCACTGGTTGATTGCTCTCACTGTCAGAAAATTTCTCCTTATTTCCAGTTTGAATCTTTCCTTGATCGGTTTCCATCCATTATTCCTTGTCTGGCCTTCAAATGCCTTGGAAAACTTGACTCCCTCCTCTCTGTGGCAGCCCCTCAAATATTGGAAGACTGCTATCCTGTCTCCCATGGTCCTTCTCTTCTCTTCACTAGGCTAGCCATGCCCAGTTCCTGTAACTGTTCTTCATATGTTTTAGCCTCCAGTCCCCTAATCATCCTGGTTGCTCTCCTCTGCACTTTTTCCAGAGTCACTTCTTAACACAGAGATCTACAACTCTATTCAAAGCTGGTTTTGGTCTGATTTGGATTGCAGCCTAATTAAGTATAGGTACTCCCATATCTTAAATGAATTTCCCCTCCTGGCCCTTTAAAAAAGCTGAGCTACTACTTTTGGCAGGCTCTGGGGTCCAACCCAGGCTTTAGAAGGGAAGTCCAAGTTGTTCACCTCTTCTTTAAATAGTATTTCAGCAATACTTAGAGTAGATCTGACATTTAAAACTCTCTCTTTTATACAACAGTGGTTTCCTCTCTAGGTTGTCAGATGTGATGCACTGTTTCATTATTTTTCTACACTGTTCGGTGTCCCTGTTCAGACACTCAACACAATTATATTTAAGGCCAACTCAGTCATTCCTTTTCAATTTCAGTTTCCTTCTGCCGTGTTTACCGATGTTTGGTGAAGCTGCTGCCCAAAAAATATGTCTCTTGCTAGTGTGGAAATATTCCCAGCTCTCCTGAGCTGAAGTACTGGAGTACTCGTTTATTAAATTTACAGGCATAGATCAAAAGAAGGAATGCTTAGAAATTCACAGACATTGAGGTGGCACAATAGTATCTGGCTTTTCATTCTCCTACATGGCTTAGATGGAAACTATGCTGTATATCTTAACAACTAAGAAGAGGGGGGAAAATGAGAAATAACATGGGGAGGAAAACTACATAGTCAGAAACTAACAAATGGAGCACCTAAGAATGTGCGAGAATGCATAGATCATCTTGTCTAATGTCTAGCAGGAAAGACCAGGTCCACATATGAAGGGCCAATTAAACTGATTTATTGCTACTCATCCCTAAGCACAACAATCTTTTCAACTAATGGTTAGGCAACTGCTTGGTGAAAGATAAGGGTCAACAGGAATTCAAGGGAGTTGGACTTGGCGTACTTGTGGCTATGTAGGAAATCTAGGCTGATTCCTCCTTTAACTCCACCCCCAGGTTCTGCCACTCCTTCTCCTACACCCAGAGTTTCCTTAGCTCTGGCAACATAAAGGTAAAGGTAAAGGTTCCCCTCATACATCTGTGCTAGTCGTTCCTGACTCTAGGGGGCGGTGCTCATCTCCATTTCAAAGCCGAAGAGCCAGCCCTGTCTAAAGACGTCTCCGTGGTCGTGTGGCTGGCATGACTAAATGTCAAAGGCGCACAAAATACTGTTTCCTTCCCACCAAAGGTGGTCCCTATTTTTCTACTTACATTTTTTACGTGCTTTCGAACTGCTAGGTTGGCAGAAGCTGGGACAACTAACGAGCTCACCCCGTTATGCAGCACTAGAGATTTGAACTGCTGAACTGTTGAGTTTTCTGATCGACAAGCTTAGCATCTTAGCCACTGAGCCACCGCGTCCCTTCTGGCAACATAAATAGTGCTAATTTTCTGTAGTACACCTTGCCAAGCCTAGGGGAACCAGTTTCTACATGGTCCGGCACAGTATGAAGTCTGTCTCTAAAGAGACAAGAGTTTGATAAAGCTCTCTGTTCCTTCAACTGTGTGCCAGATGAACCCAGAACAGAAGCCAAACTCTGATGGGATTATTGGACTTTAAATAGGACCACATCTGTCTCCTGCTCCACAGAAAAAAAACTCCCCAAAAAGCACATGATGTACACAAATAGGAGGACGTCACAGATCCAAAGCGGAAGCGGGATAGAACATAAACATCACTGCATAGACAAGAATCATCCTGAGTTTTCTTTTTAAAAAGTTAGTTTTGGGTTTCTCTGGTGATTTTAAAGCAAGAGGACTATCGAGGAAAATGTAGACATCGCAACACAAATGTAAGGAGTAAGATTTAAAACTGGCATGTGATTCCATCAATTGGATGCCCAGAAATTATTTAATCTACTTGAATTATGGCTATTTAACCTCTGCTTAAATATCTACTGTCTACCATTAAGAGGTCAAACACATTCTTGTTGCATTAAAAGGTAAAATTTCCCCTCGCACATATGTGCTTGTTGTTCCCGACTCTAGGGGGCAGTGCTCATCTCCGTTTCAAAGCTGAAGAGCCAGCGCTGTCCGAAGACATCTCCGTGGTCATGTGGCTGGCATGACTAAATGCCAAAGATGCACAGAACGCTGTTACCTTCCCACCAAAGGTGTTCCTTATTTTTCTACTTGCATTTTTTACCTGCTTCCGAACTGCTAGGTTGGCAGAAGCTGGGACAAGTAACGGGAGCTCACCCCGTTACGCGGCACTAGGGATTGTTGCGTTACGCTTTGTTTAAATGAGTCTAAGTGAAGTTGAAATGTATTAAGGATTTTCATTGTTTACTAGCCAGACTAAACAAAGTTGGTATCCGAGGCCCGTAAAGACCTCGCCTCTTGATTTAATTTTTGTAGAGTCTGCAATGTGCTTGCTAACTCAAAAGTGTCTTTGTGAGGCTTTATTTAGACATACGGATTCTATATATTATGAAACAGAGAAATCATCTGATGTTGGCATTCTGGGCACAAATAACAATCTGCCTTTTGTGGCGTAACCTTTTGAAATTCAATTTTAAAAAAAGGCTCTTCTCAGCCCCAAACAGAATCCACCAAGCCTGTTCAATTTGGGAATGGCTTGCAAGAAGCAAACCCTTCCGCTCATCACAAGGAAGAGGAAGAACGTTCCGGGAGTTTCTCTCCCCAATGTCTGCTGACCTTTGTACTATAGAAATAGGGTGGACTAAGAATAGAGGCAGTCAGAGGTGGCTCACATGCTAAATGCAATTCACAATGGACGCCCTTGTCTTGCCTTCAATCGTGGTGAAGGAAACTCTTCAAGAACAGCCAATGGGGGATTGTTACACATTAGGAATCCTAGCCTAGCATCACCATGAAAATATGAGACATCCAGTGGATTGTGAAGTGGTGACTACACTGGGAACCCTGTTTGAGGAAAGTCCCTTTGGGAAGTTGAATACATAATCAGTGACATATTTGCAGTTTGGTCTCAGAAGATTCTGCTGGCTATTATGAGCGCAACCGTATTTTGTTCCTGGTAAACCAGCGGCCTTGTTGGGACTTTCTGGGAATATTTTTTTTTTTTAGATTTCTGATATCACTCGATGGTAACTTTCTGTTGTGGTCTGCCAGCAGCCTGCGGAGCTAGCAGTGGAGTCAGACAGTGAGGACGCTGGGGAGGACCATGGACCAGTCCTGGATGAGGCTGGGGAGGACCATGCGGAAGGCCCGGACGGGGGCTCTGCGTCAGAGGCAGAGATGGGGCCAGGGTCATCTGGGAGTGATGTGCAAACTCCGGAGCCTCCAGAGTCAAACAGCAGAGAGGCATAGGAACAGGAGGAGCTTGTTCCTAGTGCATGCATGCGCAGAGCTGCCAGAAGGCAAGAACAGCTAAAACAAAAGGGATGACTCAGGAGTAAAGCCAGGAGATGATTGGCCCCTCCTGTTAGCCCAGCAAAGGCTCTTGGGCTCTTTGTAGGAAAGCAACGTTGCTAAATCTGTTTTCCAGTCGGAAAACAGATTTAGTGTTTTCTTGTTTCTGAACTTTGTGGGGCTTTGCCAAGAAAGGCCTTTGGTAGGGTGCCAATGAAGATAAAGGTTTGTGATAAGCCCGAATGACTTTTTCTGAAGGACTTGTTTTGGAATTAATTTGGACTAAGCTGGGAATGAAGTAATTCCCAGCTGTTATAATAAAATAGGTTTGTTTAAGACTAAATTGTGTCCTGTAATGACTAAATGAGCCTAGGTCACAACACTTTCTCCAACTTGTCATCTCCAGATGTGTTAGCCAAAAGGAGCAGTTTAGTCGGGAATTCCAGAATTGAATCCAAAACATCTGTATATCTTTGTTCGGGCATTATTTGAACAAAGGTCACTATAAAACTGTAGTTCCCTGTCCCAAACTTTCTTAGAAGTTACACCTTTGACTAAAGGAAGAACATGCCTTGCCTCTACTGCCTTCTACTACAGAAGGCATTGGTGCATTGAGCTGTGGGTTCAGTTGAGTGCTAGGAAAACCCCCTTAAAGGTTAAAGCAGTTCAACATTGGAATCAAGAAGTAAAGGAGATGATAAGCTCCCCTTCACTGCATGTGTTCAGGCAGAGACAGGAGAGCCATCTATCAGAGATTCTTTATCCTGGGCTCAAGAGATTAGAGTCAATGACATAAGCATCCCTTTGCTGTATGATGTTATGAATGTAGTAATCCTGCTTGCTTTTGAGAAAAGGCAGTCATCTGCAGAGTTTACCATGCATAAACTACTGAAGTCCTATATTCTGCTATTTTTCTATCCATAATCTGTCACAGTCCTTCACAGTCAGAACCAGGAAGGAGGAAAGAGGAGGAGGAGGAGGAGGAGGAGGAGGAGGAGGAGGAGGAGGAGGAGGAGGAGGAGGAGGAGAAGGAGAAGGAGAAGGAGAAGGAGAAGGAGAAGGAGGAGGAGACGAAGAAGAAGAAGAAGAAGAAGAAGAAGAAGAAGAAGAAGAAGAAGAAGAAGAAGAAGAAGAAGAAGAAGAAGAAGAAGAAGAAGAAGCTGTTAGAGCACTAACAGCTTCTAATTCTATAGACTGTTTCCACACTTATTACACAACCGCTGTCTTCAGCTACTTTAGAAAAAGATTTGTTAAATTGCATGCTTATGGTTTTATTTAGCTGTAACATGTCATAGTGCTTCTGAAAGTGGTCATTTGCAAAGCAGAGCAATTTTTATTGTTGCTGCTGTTGTTTTTTTTTTAAAGGCAAGAGCAGCACTTTTCTACATAAACACGGTTTGTGGTTCCTATGTGACAAAAGGCTAAGGAACAGTATTCCACATGAAACTGTCAGCAAAAGGGAGATGAATGAGGGGATCTGAAGCAACTATGCAGAAACATGACTAAGTAAATGATTAGCCTACCCAAACATACCTACATGTTAATAATTTATGGCCCATCAGCCACTGTCTGGAAAGAGAAAAAAAAAACTCCCTTTAAAAATCAGCCAAAGCTGATGAAATCATCCAGAGAAAGTCCTTCTCGTCCCAAATGAGTGGGCTGTTTGCGGATAAATGCCCCTCTGAAATTTCCCATTCTTGTTCTGAAATTAGCTTGGCTTTAAGAAAATTCTGTGGACGTCTCATTGGGGAAGGAGGGAGTTTAAAGTAATATCTAGAGCAAGTGTGTCAAATTCAAGGCCCTTCAAGGGTGCTTAATTTGGCCCACGTGGCCACCCTGGAAACAACAAAGGAGCAGCCTGCAGTGCCTCTGTCAGCAAAAATGGAGTATTTTTGGCCGTGATGGCCTTCTGCCAACGAAAACAGAGCCCGGGGAGGCCATGCACATCCGCCTGCCCACGTCCCGCCTGGGCTCCATTTTCAGCTGCGATGGCCTCCTGCAGCCCTCTGCCAGCGAAAACAAAGCCAGTGATGTCGAGCTGGCCACACCCACCCTGGCCACATGCCCCTCCCCACCTGAGGTCAAACACAACCCTGATGTGGCCCTCAATGAAATCGAGTTTGACACTCCTGTTTTAGAGCAGAGGTCTCCAATCTTGGCAACTTTAAGCCTGGAGGACTTCAACTCCCAGAATTGGCTGGGGAATTCTGGGAGTTGAAGTCCGCCAGTCTTAAAGTTGCCAAGGTTGGAGACCCCTGTTCTAGAGAGTACCTCTGAATGGTCTCCTAGGTCTAGAGCAGGGGTGAAATCCATCAGGTTCTAACAGGTTCTGGAGAACCGGTAGCAGAAATTTTGAGTAGTTCAGAGAACTGGCAAATACCACCTCTGGCTGGCCCCAGAGTGGGATGGGAATGGAGATTTTGCAATATCCTTCCCCTGCCATGCCCACCAAGCCATGCCCACAGAACTGGTAGGAAAAAATTTTGGATTTCACCCCTGGTCTAGAGCACCTACATATATGTTCAACAGGAGAAGGCTTCCTTGCAACCTTCTAGAAAATTACTCCAAACTAAACAGAATGGGAGAAAGAGTGAGAGAAGGGCATATCCCTCCCTTGGGATTTTATAGTCATTATGAAAGTGAGGAAAAGTAAAGGGATGTGAAATAACACTGAAAATTAATACCATTACTTTTTTACACATTTGTCTCTTCAAAGATTTTTCTGAACAATCGCAACACTGGCCAACCATGAATGCTAACAGCTAATTTTGTTCTCATTTGCAAATGTCTAGCAGGTGTCACTAGAGTAACTGAACCAAAACTGATCTACTTGTTGTACTTCTCCAACAGTTTAAAGACACTCTCATACTAGAACTTTTAAGAAGTACAATAGGCATGTGTGACATTTATCAATCCAAGGTTTTTGATTTCCCCTTGGATGATGCCATTCTGTATTAGTTTGATGGTTCCCAAAAGTACAATCCAAAACCAAAACTGACTTGTGATATTCCAGATATAACTTCCAGATTAGGTTGGTCTTTGTCAGAACAGGTCTTACCCCTGCTTGGTCTAATCTGCACAACATACAAAACCAATATGCGTTCATTTCCTTTTGGCTCAGTGTATTGCATTTACCCAGCCTCTGTATTTGTCCAATCAATTTTTGCAGTTTAATACATTGTTTGAACCCTGCCATTGTGGTTCACACCATAAATCTTGGTTGCATAGTTGGCCAACCCAGGCCTTGCATCTGGCAAGGATTCACACAAATAGTAGAGGTGGTCACTGCTGTTTACAGCTTTCTGAACACTATGTTACAGCTGGGATGAATTGTGAATTTGACCCATACATATTTGTTGTGGATCGGGTAATCTGATCAATCAGTAATCCTGCTGGGGGTGGGGGGAGGGGGGAATCCAGAAATGTAGTATTTGAGAATGGGAACGTTTGCTGATAACAGTGAATTTTCATCACTTCTTTCTATAAACCATAATCCTTTATCCTTTCCAAATTACTTGATAATATACAGGGTAGCTCAGAAAGAAGAGATCTGGGGGCCTGTAAGAGATCTGGTTTGCCATCTTCCTGAGATATTTTTTTTATTGTTATTATGCTGCAGTTATTGTTATTGTCAATTTTGGAAATCACCTTTTCATTGTGTAATCTGCAAGCTAGGAAAAACCTAGTTTGACCCAACAGGAATTTGGTTTGGATTTTGGTTGTGCCTTCTGTAATGGTTGAGTTTACATATTGTGCCATGTTATGCCTTGTTTAACCATAATTTGGGTAACCTCAATTGGCTGGCTTCAAGAAAGCCATAAATTATTATTTAATGATCAAACAAGTCATAAACCAACATTTACATATGCAGTGGCTAATTTCACACAACCCTACAGAACTCAGTATCTTTCTTACCCTCTTGTATCTCTTGTTACTATCTAGGTAGCACTGAATATAGAACTACGGGAAAACATCTGCTTCTATAGATGGTCTAGAACTAATTTAACAAAAGACAGGTGTGTTAGGAAGGTGATGTTTCAAAGTCTGTCCAAGCCACCAACATATATAGTTGCCTGATTAAGAAGATCTGACAGATGAACTTTTACAAACTTTTTGATCAGCTCTAGTCATAAATATATGGGTGTGTGAAGTAAGATAGGGTGGGGAATACTGCAACACTTCTGAGGAGCCCTGACAATTTACCAAAATCGGTTAAGATGTGGAGCATAGATAGCGGCGCTTGAAAAGATTGCACCTTCGTTGCCAACTTGAGAAAACATCAAAAGCCAAATTGGGTTTCTACCAAAAGCATTACCTTCTCAGCAAAGTTGTTATCGTCAGTGGGTTGTTTCCTCACTGGCGATTACGAACCGCACAAATAATCTTGATGTCAGTGAAACTATCAACAAAGTCAAATCTACAAGACTGTTGATCTGTTTTTCAATTTACTGCAGAGATAAACACAATGCCATCTTAAATTCCCATCAAATGGAGGGGCTTTGCAATGATGAAGTCAGTATTTCTGAAGCTCATTACATGATACCGAAGTCCGTTTGGCCATTTTATGATGTTTTTATGAGAAAAGCTGGCATTACGATATTCATTTCCCTATTATAGTGAAAGAATATAAGAGAATCAAAGAGAAAAACACCACTTAGCTAAGGTCACCTCCTGAACTAATAGGCAAGTGAACCCAAGAACTCTTAGCTTACAGTTCTCGCTTTTATATGAACTCTTGCTTTATCCTTTCATCCTTTCATCCTTATGATTTTCCAGGAGTCATGGCCACTGCTGCCTTCTTGTTTCCCACAACACTAATGATCTAATAATGTATAACAGTTTCTGAACAGGAAGCAAAATCAACAATAATATGATCCACAGAAGACCATCAAGTCGGAACTAGTATCATCAAGTCAAGAATTTGATTTGATGATACTGTCCTGTAAATAGTTCCAAGGTGGAACTATTTGCAGGACATTGTATTTTGTGATTTTTCTCCAGTTCTTTCTCTTCTGTTCTGCTGTCTGTAGGCCACTATATCCACTACCTAGACTTTTTGGTTTTTTTAAAATCAACAATGGTGAATTTGAGGGGGTGCTTGCCTAGAAATGAAAACAGAACTGTGGCAAAGAAACCAAAGATAGTACTAATACTATCTAATAGTATAGTATAATACTATACTAGCACCCCTTGAACACCATTAGCATTGGCAAAATCACCATCAGTCAATTACATAAGGCAGCTTTACTTGGAACAGCTTACATCCTGTAACAATACTTTCCCCAGTATCAAACATCTGCCTATCTCAGTTCCTTGGGAAGGACTTGATAGATGGATAATACCAAATCTAGTCTAAACAATTATTTATTATGGTTAATTGCGCAGTCAGCCAGATATTTAGACTGGATTTGGACTTATTCAACTCATTAGTCTGTTGAGTGGCGTATTTCCACTCAACAGAAAGTGAACATGAACATGCATCCTTGCATTATCCTGACATCTGAAGCAGTTCAATGGACTTCGATTCATTTCATATCTACCCCACAATCATGGCTAAATGGAGCCTCTCTCCATTCAACCTCAATCAACATCCTACTTTCTGTTCTTCACCTACACCTACTGCTTCTACAACCCACAGATACACTTCATAGCTCAGAACTAAAATGACTAACCACTTCCTCTTGCATATAGCTCCTAAAATTATCTTCCATCTTCCCCAGAGGCACCACATACATGCGCACACACTCACAAAAAATTATCAGCCCTATATATATATATATAAAAAAAAACCCTCTGCAAATCGAAAGAATTACATTCAGGTATGGTCTCAAATGTCTCACTGTTTAAGGTACAAGCTTGAAAGAGATACATCTTAATTGTTAACTCTGGGCTGTTTGGCCTCTGCAAGGCGTATATTTCTTTCTTCATTCCATCAGTGGCATGAAGCTAAGGATACCCAGTCTTAATAGGCTTGTAAGCATCCCTAATGTGATGTGTGTAAAAGGCTTTAAAATGCCAGGAATATGCAGAAAGTCAGAAAGTACAAATGCTAGATTAGACTATGTGGGACTGCAAATCTGTGGTTTGTGTGTTGTGAGAATCTAGTCATTGTCTTAGTATATTTATGAACCAAGCTATCATGGTATATCATAAAAGGGTGTTATTTACTTGGGCTTAACATATTTATGTAGGTACGCCCAATGTATTTGTAACCTAGATTCAGTGAGGTGTTATTGTTACTGTCCTGCCAATGAGAATGACACACAGGCAGTGGTGGATTGCTCCCGGTTTGCACCGGTTCGCAAGAACTGGTAGTAAAATGTGTAGTAGTTCAGAGAACTGGTAATAACACTGGCTGGCCACGCCCCCGAACTGGTCCCCGGCCCGGTCACCACTCGCTTATCCCACCCACCTCATCAGAGGCTTTTTTTTTTTTACTTTTAAAAGCATTTTTTCTACAACCCCTTTGGCCGAAAAAATGCTTTTAAAAGTTAAAAAAAAAAAAAGCCTCTGATGATCAGGCAACTCAGCTGGGATCATCAGAGGCTTTTAAAAGCATTTTTTCTACAACCTCTTCAGCCGAAGAGATTGTAGAAAAAAAAATGCCTTTAAAAGCCTCTGGCGATCCCAGCTGAGTTGCCTGATCGACAGAGGCTTCTAAAAGCATTTTTTCTGCAACCTCTTAAGGTTGTAGAAAAAATGCTTTTAAAAGTATATATATATATATATATATATATATATATATATATATATATATATATATATATATATATAAAAGTTAGCCACGCCCACCCAGTCACATTACCCTCGACAAGCCATGCCCACAAAATAAGCCACGCCCACAGAACCGGTAGTAAAAAAATTTAGAACCCACCCCTGCTCACGGGTCGTGGTTGTATAACACAATGAACCTGGTGAACAAATTAGTCTGTTGGTTTGTAGAATAAGATGAATTATAAACTAACCAAAAAGCACTGAGATTGTAGAATATTCTGAATCTCCCTCTTTTCTAAAGAAATACTAAACAAATTTTTAAGTAACCATTACTTCGCCAATTGCACTAATGCAAACCGCCAGATCCATGACTGATCTAATTGAGCATGTCATGTGAGTGAACACAGCCATGAGAAAAAAACTGCTTCGATCATCTACATTTCTCCAGCATCTTACCTGTGTAACCAGCCAGGGCAGCAGCAGGAATGACAGGTTTGTCCTTGTTCATGTCAGTTCGGTCTCGAACATAGTCCTTGAAAGTGCCTTTGGGCTTGTGGTTGGGTAGAGGGACAGGATAGTCCTCCGAATCAAAGCTATCATAGGAAGGGACGCGCTGTAGACTCTGGAAGGATGACTGGCTGCTCCAGGACTGCGCCAGACGGTCACAACTGTCATAACTCTCTATACTCTCAAAAGAATCTTGGCCCCCAAGTTTACCTGCAAGGCAAGAAGAAAATGAAGTTCACCTTCAACCAGTGATTGAGATGCCTTCATAAGGAGGAAGAAAAAGGCCCAGGCCACAAATAACCTGCCTGACTACCTCCAGATCCTCAACGTTGACTTCAATATCATATTTTTATGTGATAGAAAGAAAAAGTCATTATAAAGCATGGCAGGCATTTTAACCATCCTTAATAAAATATTGTTTTGGCTTAATTCATGTTGCTGCTTCAACTGCATCATTTCCCCCTTCTTTCTGGCAGCACAGCCACCAGCCTGTCCTTCAAGAGCTTAATGTAGTTCTCAGACAAAAAGAAGTTGCACAGTTTCTGTCCTGCAGCTCCACCATGAAGGACTTTGTTGAAGCCTTAGTGCTGAAAAGGAGCCAGGCATGAATATGTTCAGGTGTAGATCTGCCCTGAAGTTGGCATGATGGGGTTTAGAAGGGCACTATGCCATCTTGGATGGATCTTGGGTGGTGTCCAAAACAGCTGTAAGGCAAAGGCTTAAGCTGAAGCTGCCATGAAATGAGGATGGATCTCATATTCCCTTCTTTAGGCATTGTGTCCATCTGACACTTGCACTTCTTGGTGTAAGCAGGGGTGGGATTCAGCCGGTTCGGACCAGTTCGGGGGAACCAGTAGCTCCGACAATCAGCTGAGAGCAAACTGGTTCATTCCGATGATCAGCTGGGTCCGCCTGCCTGTCCCTGCGCTATACTGACCTATATTTCCTTTGTTTGAAGCCCAGCTGATAGGCGCGGCAGAGCGGATTGCTGTGCCTCAGCTGTTTTACTCACTGGGGCTGCAGTAGAAGGTAGGTTTTAGAGCTGTTTTCAAATGAACTGCACGCGCACTCAGCGAACCGGTTGTTACACCGGTTGAATCCCACCACTGGGTGTAAGCAATATCAGTTCATCTTTTGAAGAATTCATAGCGGGACTGTTGTGAAATCAATGTTCACAGGGCTGGATCTATGCCTCTAATTGCCTGAACATTGTCTCCATGCTTTGAACATTTGCATGACCTTTTCTCTGAAATGTACTTTTTTTCCTACTCAGTTAAGGATATTGCTAAATCTGAGAAGGGACTTTCACTGGGTCCTAAGGAGGGAAACAGCCTGGACTACAGCTCTGGAGTGGTGGTGGAACATAGTCTCAATCCCAGAGGACAGAGACAGTAAGTTTAAATAGTTTGGTTGGGAGAAAGAGGGTCCAGTCTGCTCAGTGGTGGGATTCACCAGTTGTAACAACCTGTTCGTTGTGCGTGCAAACTCGCACTTTCGCGCATGCACATTACAATCAAAAGTTACCTTCTACTGAATCCAGAGTGAGTAAAACAGCTGAGGCATGGCAATCTGTTCTGCCACGCCTATCAGCTGGGCTTAAAACAAAAGAAATATAGGTAGGTTATAACACGAGCCCATCTGAACGTCGGAGCGAACCAGTTCGCTCTCAGCTGATCGTCGGAGCTATCGGTTTGCCCAACCTGGTCAGAACCAGCTGAATCCCACCTCTGAGTCTGCTGCTACGTAGAAGTTCTCAGAGTGTATCTCTAATGATGCAAGTAGCTTGCTATAGTTGGGGAGGCTTTCTGCTTCTAGATGAGGAACATTAAAGGAAACTTCTTAGAAGTAACTTTGTGTGTGTGTGTTTCTTGGTTTTTGGAGCTTGATAGGAGCAGAGTCTTTACAAACAAGGCAGAGTTTATCAACCAAAAGTACTTCAATCTCACATTCAATCTGTAGTTCGATCTCCAATTTCTCCATCTAACAGCAACATGTTGCAAAGAGAAGGAATGACGTCTTCAAGCAGATTACTGAGTTAGATGGAGAAACCACCTGACCTGCTATAAGGAAACCACCAAGCATACAGATTACCACTTGTGCTATCTATCAAGAAACTTCGCCAAATGTGACAAGTATCATCTTTTATTTTATACACACACACACACACACACACACACACACACACACACACACCGTGTTTTCTTGAAAATAAGACCCTGACTTATATTTTTTTGAACCCTGAAATAAGTGCTTGGCCTTATTGCCATGTGCTCAAAAGCCCAATTGGATTTATTATCAGGGGATGTCTTATTTTGGGGGAAACAGGGCAGTGGTGAAATGTAAAATTTGTTACTACTGGTTCTGTGGGCATGGCTTAGTGGTGGTGGGTAATGTGACTGGGTGGGTGTGACCAACATTTTTTTTTTCTTTACTTTTAAAAACATTTTTTCTACAACCTCTTTGGCTGAAGAGGTTGTAGAAAAAATGGTTTTAAAAGCCTCTGACGATCCCAGCTGAGTTGCCTGATCATCAGAGGCTTTTTTTTTTAATTTTTAAAAGCATTTTTTCGGCTGAAGAGGTTGTAGAAAAAATGCTTTTAAATTTTTTTTAAAAAGCCTCTGATAACTGCGCGGCTCCGCTGGGCATGGGGGCGGGAGCAGGGATGTTTGCTACTGGTTCTCCGAACTACCCGCCTCCATCGCTACCGGATCGGGCAATCCGGTCCAAACCAGGAGCATTTCACCCCTGAAACAGGGCATATATATATAACACTTTGAGATTTCAGCTGCATATATAGAGCCCCCTTTTACAAACAAGGAAAGGTTGTGCATTGTTGCTTCTTCTTCTTCCTCCTAATGACCATTAGATGTTACCTTAGTCCTGGCAAGCATTAGGGTTGTTTATTCTTGGCTTCTTAGAGATCAGTTCACCAGAAGTCCAATATGTCAACTCAGGCAACTGTGCCCAGATTAATCACTCTTACTTCAGCTAAAAATCTGAATTCCTACCAAAGCACACAGGTTCAAAAGTGAAACAAATAAAACAAAACAAATAAGATCTTACACTGCTTTTTCTCTGGAATCCCACTCTATGGCTATTGCTCAACCATTTCAGATTTACTGACAACCTTAAGAGCGTAATAGGATCATCTGAGTTCAATAATTACCAAAACCAGTCCGAAAACAGCTGCTGGGATTGTGTAAGACCCAAGGGGGGGGGGAATTCATTGGCAGAGATGGTGGCAAATAAAGCCCACAGAATAACTCTCAGGGGTGGAGAGAAAGCTTTGAACTGGCATATTTGCCATGTTTTGATTTGACCTTCATATCCTCTCCAGTATGTACCTCCCTATCCACCCGCCCCCAAAATATATCTAGTAAGAATTTAGATAATGATAGGAATCACTTGCTTCAGAGAAACAAAGTATAGAGGTCTCTAAAGTCTAGAATTTGGAAGGTGTGTGATGCATTTCTCATATTGTATCTTTAGAACACTCAAAAGCAAATGCATGGCTTAAGAAAACAAACAACTCTTCAGCAATTCCGTTGGTAGAATTTCTAGTTGAAAAATCTTGCGTAGCATAGCATAGGAAAAAGTGTCCATCAGTCAAAGGAGATATATCACCTTGCCAAAATAGTGCTATTTATTTATTCATAAACCTGCAAAGTGATCCCAAAGGAGGGATAAATTTGTTAAGCAAACAAACAAATCACATTATTTATTTAGTCGGTTGATGTGCCCAATGAGGGAACTGTATCCTGTTAACCTTGGCTGATCTCAAAAGAGCTGAACAAGGTCAGTTAGACCAGGATAATACTTGGATGGGAAAACAAGGGTGTAGGCTACGCTGGAAAATTAAAAAATAAATCCTAGAAGGCAAACCACTTCCAAATAGTTGCCAAGAAAAGTATATGGATGTTTCCAGAAATCATTTAAACTTTTTAAAACATTGTTGATAGGTGAGCTTAGCTACTGTGGCTTGTGTTCAGTGTGATCTCAACTAACCGTAGCAACATTCCAAAAACCTTGGTTAAATCATAGCTTTTAGTGATATAAAATCCCAGCCAGTATAGTGTTTGGACAACAATATGGTTTGTTCATTGGTTTGTTGGTTTTTGTGCTATGGAAAAAAAATAAAACCATCTCAACCGTAGGCACGGGCAGGGGTGAAATCTAGCAGGTTCTGGAGAACCGGTAGCAGAAATTTTGAGCAGTTCGGAGAACCGGCAAACACCACTTCTGGCTGGCCCCAGAGTGGGGTGGGGATGGACATTTTGCAATATCCTTCTCCCAGGAGTGGGGAGGGAATGGGGATTTTGCAGTATCTTTCCCCTGCCACGCCCACCAAGCCACACCATACCCACCAAGCCATGCCCACAGAACCGGTAGTAAAAAAATTGGATTTCACCACTGGGCATGGGTATCTGGGAATCAGAACTGAGACCAAGAACGAGGTCAAATTCAATTTATTATTGAATAAGAAAAGCTGACATAAGTCTGAGGTATATATTAAAAGTATGGTGGTGATGAGAATGGATTTATAGATATATACATGTTTGAAACCAAAGTCATTCATCCCTATTTGCAAATAAGCCTGATGTCCCCATTTGAGGGAGGAGTTACAACAGACATCTTCCCCCGTGAGTTTTGACACAATGCAGTCCACCTTGACAGGGTGACTATTATCTTATGGCCATTGCATGAAATTTCTTCAATAGCCCTTGCCAGTTCCAGATTTCTCAAGATGTCTAGGACTATGACTTCCAGAGTCAGTAGCTGGGGAAGATTAGGGTAGAACACGTCCCCAGTAAGATCACTTAGGCATACTATACCAAATTTACCCACCATTTAGAAAAAGTTACCAGCAATAGCAATAGCAGTAGTACTTCAATTCATATACCGTCCTGTCATGCTTTAAATGGGTGGTTTACAATGTCAGCATATTGCCTCTAACAATCTGGATCCTCATTTTATCGACCTTGGAAGGATAGAAGTCTGAATCAATAGCAATAGCACTTAGACTTATATACTGCTTCACAGTGCTTTACGGCCTTTTCTAAGAGGTTTACAGAGTCAGCATATTGCCCCCAACAGTCTGGGTCCTCATTTTACCGACCTCAGAAAGATGAAAGGCTGTGTCAACCTTGAGCTGGTGGGAATCGAACTCTGTCAGTCAGTCAGCAGAATTAGCCTGCAATACTGCATTCTAACCACTGCGTCACCATAGATCGAATTCCAGACTGTGGGCAGAGTTAGCCTGCAATACTAATAAGAGCCTTGGTACTACAGTGGTCTAAGGCACCCTGTTATTAAGCTGGTTATTAAGACCAGCTGCCTGCAATTACTGCAGGTTCGAATCTCGCCAAGGCTCAAGGTTGACTCAGCCTTCCATCCTTTCTAAGGTAGGTAAATTGAGGACCCAGTTGTGGGGGCAATAAACTGACTTTGTATAAATATACAAAAGAATGAAGGCTATTGCTTAGCGCATTGTAAGCCGTCCTGAGTCTCCGGAGAAGGGCGGCATATAAATCAAATTAAAAAAAAAAATACTGCATTCTAACCACCGCAACAACAGAGCTGATTAAAGCCTCACCAGCAGAATGCAACCATGATCTGAAGAAGCTTTTTGGCAGTACCAGGAATGGAACAGAAGCACCCACAATGGCCCAAATAGAGGGGCCTTTATTATCTATTTGTCTACACTACCTCGGCTGGCACGCCCCATGCACATGTTATCCGGTGTTACGACTTCCTGTTTGATGGTGAAGTAGTCTGTCTGCAAGGAGTCCATCTGCACTGGGTCGCGAAGAATGACTGATGGGTATTCATTCTCATATTTGAGAGATAGGAGCTCCTCAGAGCTGATTGGATGGAGAGTCTGGTAGGACTCTGTGATGAAGCTGGGCTCAGAAAACTCTGATGGAGGCACACACTGAGCATGCTCAATGCCATAACCTGCAAGGAGAAAAATGGCATGAAGTGGTGATCCAGGGTTTTAGGGACCTATCTGAGCACCTCAGCAGAAAAGGCCACTGTCTAGATTTGCCAAAGATCCTACAACATTCTCTTTCTGCTGGATCTGATGTTACAGTCAGATGTAATTGGGAAGAGGTATACTAGGTCACGCATTCCAATATTTGTTCTAAGTTAACAGAACACATTTTTAGATTTGTTTAGAGCCCAATATTCTACACATGTTAATTTACCTTCTTGTAGAAGGAAAGAAGGAAGGAAGGAAGGAAGGAAGGAAGGAAGGAAGGAAGGAAGGAAGGAAGGAAGGAAGGAAGGAAGGGAGGAAGAAAGAAAGAAAGAAAGAAAGAAAGAAAGAAAGAAAGAAAGAAAGAAAGAAAGAAAGAAAGAAAGAAAGAAAGAAAGAAAGAAAGAAAGAAGAATTGGACTTACTAATGAAGTAGTCGGATGTATAGTGAGATTCTGGATAGGCAGTATTTATTCCATTTGCTGGATATGGCTTGATCTCTTCTATAGCAAATAAATGAAAGGGAATATCTCAATTATTCAACAACAATACAACTAACAACAATATATATAGGTAGGTGAAGCTGAGAAACTGACTAATGCAAAGTCATCACACAACGTGGTGATGAACATGTCAAAATGGGCCCACGAAGAAAAATGTATGGAAACGCTATGTTGAACATTAGAAGTGGTAATTACCAAGAAATCTGTTATGGAAAGGCAATACGTAGACCATAAAGGCATGAATCACTGTGGAGTCCAGTGGTGCACATGTAAAAGCATGGCTTTCCATGACATGAACATCTGTATTCAAATTTGTATATGATTTCCAAGACTTTTCCTAGGTGACATCTAGTGTTTTAAACATCTTGAAGGTACTGACTGCAATGATAGCAAACTGGTGCAATCCATATAGCTTGAGGACAGTTCCCATCACCACCAACCATAGGCCAAGCTGGCTAATGGAAGCTCAACACAAGAATTGTCCTCCTTAAGTTCTATTAAACAAATGTTGTTGATACAGTTACAATGACTTATAGTTGTGTAATAGGATTTTCCCTCAATTTTTTATCAGACTAGGAAAGCTGCTTGTGGCTGGCAGCTAACATCTCATGAGTATGCCATTTGGCACGATCTAGTCATATTGCAAAATCGCTGAATATTTTTTCATTGATTTTGGTTTAATTTGACTATTGTTCAAAAAAATGTGAATAAGGGACGCATCATGCTCCTATGCAGGAAATCATGTCATCATTATTCAGTTGTTTGCTAACAAATTTCACAGAGGGAAAAAATGTCGTCTGCAGATTTGATAAGTTCCCTTTCTATTCCCTCATCTAAATCATTTATGAAGCTATTGAAGAGTACCGAGCCTAAGACAGAACCTAGGGGTACCCCGCTGCTTACTTCTGTCCATGTAATTTGTTAGCAAAACAAACAGAATAACAAAATTCTGTTATTCATCAGGAGGATCTTGAGGAATGCGGGGAATCTAGAAAAGCATCTCTATAAGGATGTGGTGGCTCAGTGGCTAAGACGCTGAGCTTGTCGATCAAAAGGTCGGCAGTTCAGCAGTTTGAATCCCTAGTGCCGCGTAATGGGGTGAGCTCCCGTTACTTGTCCCAGCTTCTGCCAACGTAGCAGTTCGAAAGCATGTAAAAAATGCAAGTAGAAAAATAGGGACCACCTTTGGTGGGAAGGGAACAGCCTTCCGTGAGCCTTTCGCGTTTAGTCATGCCGGCCACATGACCACAGAGATGTCTTTGGACAGTGCTGGTTCTTCATCTTTGAAACAGAGATGAGCATGCCCTCTAGAGTCGGGAACGACTAGCACATATGTACGAGGGGAACCTTTACCTAGAAAAGCATCTCAGGGGTCTACGTGGTCCATGAACTGTTCAACCACAGAAGGAAGCTCCTGTGCTCAATATCAGCTTGACCAGGCCAGATTGTACTGAGCAGCGTGTCCTAGCACCATAGCTTCAAAAACTTTTGCCAAAGCAAACATGAAGAATTGCATGGTCAAAGTAATCAAGATGGCCAGGGTCAAACCTTCTGCCCTGTCCTGATTACTTTTACGAGCAGGCTTCCCAACACACTTAGGTATTTCCAACATACTTAGGTATTTAGAAACATTTCAGCCAGAGGTGACTCACCTCCCACAGGCTGTCTAACGAAGACAGAAAAGGCATCAGGCAAAGTCTTCTTCACAAACATGTTTCAGAATACTCAAAATTAATCCCTTTCCATTCCCCATGCCCTAAAATACAGTAGTGGCCAAAATTGTGGAAACCTTTTGGGAAAAGTGTATTTTTGAGGTTTGATGGCTAATAACATCACTTATTTGGGGGAGTTTCAGGATAATCCTATTCCACTGCTGGAATGGCCTGGGAATAGCCCAGACTTTAACCCAATTGAAAATCTATGGAGCCGACTAAAGAAATTTGTTAGTCAGAAGCGACCCAGCAATAAAACCCAGTTAATAGAAGCCATCATTCAATCTTGGTTTCACATGATAACAGCTGCAGAACTAAAAGACTTGGTTCACTCCATGGGAAGACGTTGTAAGGCCGTAATTCATGCTAAAAGTTACCCAACTAAGGATTAACTGATGTGGTGATAATTTTTGTATATCTCTTTCTTTCTACCTCTTTTACTTTTCTTTATACTGTAACTACTATTCTAATAGCAAATCCTTCATAAAAGTTATTGCATTACATTCTTGATTAAATTATCTTTCCATTGATATATAATTTTATGATACTACTACTGCCCCCCAAAAAAGTGGTATTATTACCTAGTTTTAGAAAATACACTTTTCCCAAAAGGTTTCCACAATTTTGGCCACTACTGTAAACCCTTGTTCCTCACAGTCAACAGTGCCCTCTCGTTGGCTACAAAGTTGGTGCCTTCTTTAGAACTATAACCTGACCTGTTCCCTTCCCTGTGGCTATCTATCCAGGAGCTTGGCAGATCTGTTCAGGAGGATGGAAAAGGGCAAAGCTCCCACAACTCAGCTCACACAAGTCTTAGTTTTGTTTAGACCTCTTCCCCATCCCCCCCAGCAGAAGGGGAGGTCAAAACTAAATTCTTTTTGAATGGATGTAGACTATTCTCTGGCTGGCTTCTGTCCAGAATCAGCAAAAATAAATAGGATCCTCACTTCGTGAGTCAAAACTAGTCATTGCATGTGGGAATATAGGACTGAAAGATGACTAAGGAGGAGAAAGGGCTTCCTTTAATCTTAACACCTTCATGGAAATTTACCCAACGGTCATGCTTTATACTTGGAGTGTCCAACCTTGGCAACTTTAAGCATGGTTGGCTGGGAAATTCTGGTAGTTGAAGTCCACAAGTCTTAAAGTTGCCAAGGTCGGGCACCTCTGCTTTAGGCAATCTTCATCTTACTAGACATAGATAATAGCATTAGATCCATGATGACTTCTCCTTCAAGATGGCTCTGACGACGGCTTACTCAGTGAAATGTTCTCTTCCTACTCTCAAAATGATGCTATAGAGCACTGCACACCAGAACAACTAGACACAAGACACAAGAACAGTTTTTTCCTGAACGCCATCACTCTGCTACACAAATAATTCCCTCAACACTGTCAAACTACTAAGTCTGCATTACTATTACTATTAGTCTTCTCACCATTCCTATCACCCATCTCCTCCCACTTACAACTGCATCACTGTAACTTTGTTGCTTGTATCCTTACGATTTATATTGATATTGATTATTTCCTAATATGATTTGATGGCTTATTTGTTCCCTATGACTATCATTAAGTATTGTACCTTATGATTCTTGACGAATGTATCTTGTCTTTTTATGTACACTGAGAGCGTATGCACCAAAGACAAATTCCTTGTGTGTCCAATCACACTTGGCCAAAGAAAAATTCTATTCTATTCTATTCTATTCTATTCTATTCTATTCTATTCTATTCTATTCTATTCTATTCTATTCTATTCTATTCTTTCCAGTTTTACAAATAGAAATGGAAAGGGAACACTGTTTTTCAACCTGTTTCAGCCATTGTTAAAAACCAGTCAAAACTAGCTGTTTTGAAGATACCTAGCAAATGCTCAATTTTTGGACCTCAGTAAATGGACTTTGCATACAACAAACCAAATTCCACTACCATTTATGTAAGGACATGTTTGTACAAATGATTTAACTTGCATTATTTCCCTAATGTCTGTATGCAAAATTCTATTAGTTGCATAATGATACAGATAATATATCGCCACAATAATGCGCTTGTTCTATTTCTCAGACTATGGAGATAGTCTTCCTCCAAATAATCCATTAAAACAAAGTTTTGCTGCATATGTTTTAAGGTCCTTGTTTAGCAAAGGGTCCTTATTTTCTAGAACTCAACCTTAATCAACTTTTGCCAATATCTCCAGCTTTAAAAAAAACCACTGGCTAATTTGGGTGTTGTTTTCATGCCCATCAAACTCATCAACTAAAGTTGTTTCCTAGAATATTGTTCAATTCTAAGGAACCCCTCACTTATTCCCATGCAGGTAAACAATAAAAATGAGTAGCAAAGCAATAACATGCATTGCCTTGTATTGAACAATAGCACTTAGACTTATATACTGCTTCATAGTGCTTTACAGCCCTCTCTAAGTGGTTTACAGAGTCAGCCTATTGTCCCCAACAATCTGGGTCCTCGTTTTACTGACTGAAGAGGTTGACATACTATTTGGGGACATCAGTTATTCCAGTTCAATTTAGTAATCTCTACATTCATACAAGTCAGTCCTAGAGGAGATCAACCCTGACTGCTCTTTAGAAGGCCAGATCCTGAAGATGAAACTCAAATATTTTGGCCACCAAATGAGAAGGAAGGACTCACTGGAGAAGAGCCTAATGCTGGGAATGATTGAGGGCAAAAAAAGAAGGGGACAACCGAGAACGAGGTGGCTGGATGAAGTCACTGAAGCAGTCAGCATGAGATTAAATGGACTCCGGGGGATGGTAGAGGACAGGAAGGCCTGGAGGAACGTTGTCCATGGGGTCGCGATGGGTCGGACATGACTTCGCAACTAACAACAACATTATTCATTGATTCTTAAGGAGTTTCAATCTAAGGAATTTTTCCCATCCCATCAGAAGTTACCTGGGATTTTGGTAAACCAAATCATTAAACTAGATTCCTGGTCTATCATTTGCATTAGGTATGCCATGATAATGCCAGTGTATACAGCACAACAACACACACGGAAACTTAAATTTCTATGCTCTGCGTGTAGCTTGTTCGGTTACTCAACTCTCACACTGAAACTTGTTGGAAATGAAAAAAGGAGAAGAAAAGAGCTGCAACTATATGCCACCAACAAGAGAAATGAGAGGCTGCCCATTCAAGCATGGTGGCATGTTTATCTTTAGAAAGCCACAGAAGGTGGCAACATCCCCTACCTTTTTAGTGGATTTCATGGAACAGACAAAACTGTCCCAGCCCACACTTGCCTCCCAAAATGGAATAATAAACACCTGCCTCTACCTATTACAGAAGCCTCCAAAATGGTTTGCAAACATCTTAGTGGGTGCCCTTTATTTACAATTGGTTTCACTTTATTATGCAAGACTGAATGCCACTCTGTTCCTTAGTAAAGCTTATCCAGGGGAGTCCAGGAATAGCTGATGCTTTCCCATTATTTTTGGAAAAAGGAGGTGTCAGAAACACAGCTTTGCCCTTATAAACTGTGTGTAGCCTGGCAGTGAACTTGGTTCCTTAGCATCTTTCCCCCACAGGCTCCAAGAAGAATAAGATTTCACAGTTATTTGGCAAAGGACTGAATGCTGGTGAACTATACACAGGCTGGAAAAATCCCACCCATGGCACAGAAACACTTCCTATCTGTGGCTGTAGTGTTGTTCCCTTGTTTGTGTAGAACTCCGCTTCTTAAATGCATCAGCACATAGATGGAAAAGTTACTAAAAAGACTTTGCTAGTGTTGTGGCCCGCCAGCGGCCTGCGCGGATCGTGGCTGATCCCGACGATGAGGAGGCTGGTGTGGGGTCACGCCAGCACCCTGCGCAGCCGGCGCTCGCATCGGACAGCGAGGAGGCTGAAGAGGATGTGGTGCCAGAGGCAGAGACTCAGCCAGGGCCTTCAGAACCTCCAGAGGCTCCTTCAAGTGGAGAGAGCGAAGTGGAGGAGCCTCTCCTCAATGCTTGAGCACGCAGGGCTGCCAAAAGGCAGGAGTGGCTACTCAGGAGGAGGTCTCCTCGAGAGTAAGGTTTGAGGATAATTGGCCACTCCCTTAGCCTATTTAAGTCGCACGAAGTTAGTAATTTCTTGCTGGAAACAATGTGTAATTATTACAGAGCATTTTTGAAGAGTGAATGTCTTATCGTATCTTGTTTTCTGGGCTGGTTGCCAACCTTTGCCAGACTTTGTTTATTCTTGGTACGTTATAACTTTGATAAGGACCATTGGTGTGTGTCACAATCCTTGGGAATCCAGAGCTGGGGCAGAACAGTGCAGGTGGGAGAAAGGTATAATTTTGCAACAGCATTTGGGTCTGGGACAGGGGTGTCAAACTCAAGGTCCGTGGGCCGGATGGGGTGCTTAGATCATTAGACCATGGGGCCAGCCTAGAAACAGTAAAGGACAGGCCTGCGGTGCCTCTGCCAGCAAAAATGGAGCTCGGGGAGGCCATGCGCCCCCTCCCCAAGCTGCTTTTTTTGGCAAAGCGAATGGAGAAAGGTTTCCCCTTTAGCATTTGAGCATGCAAGAAGGGACAGGAAAGGAGAAAGGGAAAGAGAAAAAACAAAGAAAAAAATGGGCAGATAGGAAGAGAGCAAGGAAGGAAAAATAAGGAAAGAGGGGAAGGAAGAAGAAAGGAGAAAGAAGAGGGACAGAGAAAGAAGAAAAGGAAGGAAGGAAGGAAGGAAGGAAGGAAGGAAGGAAGGAAGGAAGGAAGGAAGGAAGGAAGGAAGGAAGGAAGGAAGATAGGTTATAATGAGAGTGAGGGAGGGTCTCAGGGAAATCCTGCCTTAGCAGTTAGCCATGACAGGTGCCCCCGACACGAGTCCTGTGTCATGCCACCGGTCATGCCCACATTGATCATGCCCGTCCCGGGCCATGCCCACACTGGTCATAGCCACCCCCGGCCACATACCCCATCCCTCCGAGGTCAGACACAACCTTGATGCAGCCCTCAATGAAATGGAGTTTGACACCGCTGGTCTAGAATATGCAGACTAAGCCAGCAACCTGATAACCCCCTCTGGTAATGTACACTCTTGCAGAGTTGAACTTATGCCCTAGTCCCGTGTTGGCAAACCTATGATACGCATGCCAGAGATGGCACGCAGAGCCCTCTCTGTGGGCACGTGTGCCATCACCAGCTGCTGTTCCAGGCGCCGGCATGTGCATGCACGCTGGCCAGCTGGTCGACCAGCTGTCTGGCACACATGCAGGAACCCAGAAGAGAGCAGCTGGCTGGCACGCATGCGTGCGACGGAATCCGGAAGAGCAGCTGGCTGCCGCGCGCATGCACACCGGCCAGCTGCTCTCTTCCGGCGCTCCGGCACATGCTCCAGTTTCGGCATTTGGTGTCGAAAAGGTTAGCCGTCACTGCCCTAGTCCATTGTTTCTCAATCTCAGCAACTTTAAGATGCATGGACTTCAAGTCCCAGAATTCTCTGGGGAGCCAGCATGAGGATATCCTAGGGAGGGGATGAAAGGTATCTCTTTGGGATTTGACACTACTCTGGAATCCATAGACCCTGCATTAATCAACCCATAATGTAGACTATGGTTGTCCATCTTTTTTTGGCTTGCCTGGGCTGCACTGAATGAAGAGGAATTGTCTTGGACCACATATAAAATATATAATACAGTTAATGTATATAAATAATCAAAGATATAGAAAACTAAAGAGAGTTTATTATCTTGTAGGCCACATTACTAGCTGCCCAGGTCAGTGGTGGGTTGCCCCCCGGTTCGCACCAGTTCTATAGAACTGGTAGGAGGCTCTGCCCACCGACTCTGACGTCATCAGAACGCTTCTGCACATGCGCAGAAGCTTCTGAGCATGCACCCATTGTGAACCTGTAGTAAAGGTAAGTAGATCCCACCCCTGGTCCAGGGCCACATGCGGCCTACGGGTTGCAAGTTGGGCACACATTATGTAGAGAGTTCCTAAATAAATAGAATCTCTCTTAAAGCAATTTCCTATATTCCCAAAATATAGATAAAGATTAAACTATCTTTAAAAATTTATGGGCAAGGGCAAGCTGCTTTGGAGCCTTTCATTGTAACCGGACTCTGCCAAAATATTCAATAGGAATACCTTATACTTATATATCTCTGAGGAACAACTAAACATGATAAAATTAAACACATGTATTTGCCTTCATTCGTACAATAAATTAAAGTCATGCAGAGCCAGAAACATTGATTTTTGCAGGGGGATATTCAGGAACTCCCATGAACTTGTGTAGTCTTCCTGTACAGTCCTGATCAAAGCAACCCAACTCGTTATTGGTGATCATCATATATTACCTTTCTGCAACATCTCCAGATGTTCCCAAAGAATGTCTCCTACAAAGTCTGGTGCTAATTCAAGGAAGCAGTCCTTGCCTAGAGCACACAGGGCAGCTCCGTTCATGCAGAACTTCTGGAAGTCCACATCCTTCAGACTGAATTCATTCATGGCCCACATAATCCAGTCCCGTACATGAGTTTCTGTCCATTGGTGAGGATCTGCATGAAGAAATCACAGATAGAAAGTTACCGGGAGCGGCTTTTTGATGCGGTTTACACAGTGGTGAAATCCATTTTTTTTTACTACCGGTTCTGTGGGCGTGGCTTGGTGGGTGCGGCAGGGGAAGGATACTGCAAAATCCCCATTCCCTCCCCACTCCAGGGGAAGGATATTGCAAAATCTCCATTCCCACACCACTCCAGGGGAAGGATATTGCAAAATCTCCATTCCCACAACACTCTGGGGCCAGCCAGAGGTGGTATTTGCTGGTTCTACTCAAAACTTCCGCTACTGGTTCTCCAGAACCTGTCAGAATCTGCTGGATTTCACCTCTGGGTTTACAGCATTCTATTGGGGAAGTCTGTAAGACCTCTGCTAGCCTGAATTATTGGTCCTTGTATCTCTCTCAGTGAAAAATCATACTGTACTCTCTCCACTGTTGATAATCCAGTGAGATGTAAGCCTTTCCCAAGACGCTGGCAGAACTGGCCAAGAGACCTCTTCTGGTTTGATAAGTGTTCTCCAGTAGTTTTTATCCAAGTTGGCAAAAAGCTGGATATTATTCAGAAGTTCTTTAGATGATTAGATATTGGAAACCATCGCCATGACATATTAATTGCGATTTTGCTCAGTTTACAGGTATGCTAAGCAACTTATAACTGGTTGCTTAGCATATCAGAACACACATAAACTGGGGGAACCAGGCTTAATATCAGTGACTGTGAGAGGAATCTTGGAGTCTTAGTGGACAACCAGCTAAAAATGATTCAGCACTGTGCAGCGGCAGCCAAAAAAGCCAATGCAATACTAAATTGCATTAACAGAGGCATACAATCAAGATCAAGTGAAGTACTAATACCACTCTATCACTTAGTAAGACCACACCTAGAGTACTGCATCCAGTTTTGGTCACCACACTATAAAAAAGATGTTGAGACTCTAGAAAAAGTGCAGAGGAGAGCAACCACGATGATTAGGGGACCGGAGGCTAAAACATATGAAGAATGGTTGCAGGAACTGGGGATGGCTAGTGAAGAGAAGGGGAGACATGATAGCCGTCTTCCAATATTTGAGAGGCTGCCACAGAGAGGAGGAGGTTAAGCTGTTTTCCAAAGCACCTGAGGGCCAGACAAGGAATAATGGATGGAAACTGATCAAGGAGAGATTCAACCTAGAAATGAGGAGAAATTTTCTGACAGTGAGAGCAATCAACCCATGGAACAGAAGTTGCCTTTGGAAGTGGTGGGAGCTTCATCACTTGAGACTTTCAAGAAAAGATTGGACTGCCATTTGTCAGAAATGGTGTAAGGTCTCCTGCTTGAGTGGGGGGTTGGACTAGATGACCTATAAGGTCCCTTCCAACACTGTTAATCGATAAATCTGTAAAAAAAGGTACAACAGACCTCCCCATGGATACTTACAACCCAGTTCCAAAGTTACAATAGCTGCTCCCCCTGCAGTCATGTGACCACATGTTAGGCACTTGGCAACCAGCCCACATTTACTGCCCTTTGCAGTGTCCCACAGTTGCATGACTGGGTTTTGGGATGGTTTTGCTGAAAACTAGTATTTACTTCATTTTTTTTTTTTTTTTGCAAGATCAACCTATTGTGAACCATTAGATTATTTAACAACCAGGATGTTTGCTTAATGACCGTGGTGGTCATTCCACAAGGTTGCTCAATCACCACTTCAAAACAAGTTGTAAAATTGGGTCAGTCACATGGGTGGCCTAAAGGATGACAAGTTATGACCTTGATGTGGCAGACTCCATTATGGTTGTAAATTGAGAACTGCCTATGTCAGCTTCTCAGTATCAAACAGTACTCCCTTCTTAATAATATACCAACCGCCCTTTAAAAAATATAGTAACATATAAGAAAAAGGCTGTCAGCTGTTTCCACCATCAAGGTGAATGTCACTTATTTAAGTATCAGAGCAAAGAAACTATGAATCTCAAGTTTTTCTTTGAAGATGTTTCGCTTCTCATTCAAGAAGCTCCTTCAGCTCTCTTGGATGAGAAGCAAAATGTCTTCAAAGAAAAACAAGTAAGTCCAGTTGCCTCTTGAAAAAGCACCTTTGGGACAACCATGACCTGGATGACTGAGAATCTCCGTAGACATGTGAGTCTCAAGATTGTGGAAGACTACGGAGACAACAGAGCCTTGGTGGCGCAGCAGACTAAAGTGCTGTTAATTAGCACCAGCTGCCTGCAATTACTGCAAGTTCGAATCTCACCAGGCTCAAGGTTGACTCAGCCTTCCATCCTTTCGAGGTAGGTAAAATGAGGACCCGGTTTGTGGGCGCAATAAGCTGACTTTGTATAAAAAAGGGCCCCCCGAAAGCCCTACTAAGCAGGTATATACAAAAAAGTATGAAGGCTATTGCTTAACGCATTGTAAGCCGCCCTGAGTCTCTGGAGAAGGGCGGCATATAAATCGAACCAATAAATAAATAAATAAATAAACACCTGAGGAACTCTATGCCCTGGGAACTGCAACATATCCACATATGATAGAACTGTTACTCTTATGTCCCAAATGCTGTGCAATGTTCAAATTGCTTTCTATATACTAAATGAAAGCTGAATGACATAGGAGGGGCTCCAGAATACATTCCACAAGCCCATTCAACTTGCACCTGTTTTGAAACCACACAATCTTGTAGCACGTTGGCACCAATCAGCACTTGTGACCTACCTTTGGGTATTCCCAGTCGTTGCTGCTCTTTTGTGAAACCACTGAATGTGGCTTTTAATGCCTGAGACATCATTTCTTTGCTGCTTGGAGTTAACAAAGGCACATCTGCACATTCCATATCTAGAAGACAAAGATGAGAAACGGGGACATCAGTGGATACCAATGATATGGATGGTGGAAGGATCAAGGGAACTGAAATCATAGGACCGATGTCAATAGATGTCCACTATCTTCTTCCTGGCTAGAATACTACTCAATGGGTCAATCTAAGTTCACCAGCAAACAAGAAAATAATATTCTATGAACAGCCAATGGAAGTGGATTGTATGAGACCGTTTTTGAGTTGCTGCTCTCTGGATTTGATTTTGTAAAGATATATAGAATTGAATAGTAGGTATTAAGTCTCCCTTTGTCAAGCACCAAAACCAAGACAGACAGATTGAGATTCTTCTAAGCAGTTTTCTTTATGGTTGCCTACCTATAGAAAGAAATCTTGCCAAATTAAAACAGTCCACTTGCACAATAAAAAATACAGTAGTGGCCAAAATTGTGGCAACCTTTTGGAAAAAGTGTATTTTCTAAAACCAGCTAATAACACCACTTTCTTTTGGAGTAGTAGTACCATAAGATTATTTATCAATGGAGATAATTTAATCAAGAATGTAATGCAATAACTTTTATGAAGGATTTGCTACAGTATAAAGAAAAGTGAAAAAGGTAGAAAGAATGAGATATACAAAAAAATATCACCACGTCAGTTAATACTTAGTTGGGTAACCTTTAGCATAAATTACGGCTTTACAAGGTCTTCCCATGGAGTGAACCAAGTCTTTTAGTTCTGCAGCTGTTATCATGTGAAACCAAGATTGAATGATTACTTCTATTAACTGGGTTTTATTGCTGGGTCACTTCTGACTAACAAGTTTCTTTAGCCGGCTTCATAGATTTTCAATTGGGTTAAGGTCTGGGCTATTCCCAGGCCATTCCAGCAGTGGAATAGGATTATCTTGAAACTCCAAAAAAAAAAAAAGAAAGAAAAGAAAAGAAAAGAAAAGAAAAGAAAAGAAAAGAAAAGAAAAGAAAAGAAAAGAAAAGAAAAGAAAAGAAAAGAAAAGAAAAGAAAAAGTGGTGTTATTAACCATCAAACCTCAAAAATACAATTTTCCCAAAAGGTTTCCACATTTTGGCCACTACTGTATACCCTGGGAATTATGATAAGGCAAACTCCATTTATCACAATAAGTTCACCCAACTAGTGTATATGTCTACACATTTTTACAGCAATTAAATCCTTATTTAAAGTAAGGGGGTAGGATGGGGACCGAGAGTATCACGTAGATAGGAAGGGATTTTTTTCCCTATCAATGTTTATGATATTTTGTTTGATAGTCTACTAAGATACACAGTTTTGCTTGTTATCTTTCTGCAGAACTCACAAGGGCCGTTTCTGGTGGGATATTTAGGAGCAAATGCAATGGGAAACTATAAGCCAAGCTATTGGACAACGAGCAACAGATTCCAAACACTGTTTAAAAATGTCATTGGGATATTTAGAGGATTTTATTAGCAAAGCTCTGGAGAAATAAACACACTGCTGAGCCAACTCTGCCATCCATCTTCTGCTCAAGAGATAACACCAAGGGAAAGTGTCCTGCACACTCTCCCCCTATTTTTAAGCAGCTTGTTGTGTTTTAATGATGGGTTTAGCATGCTTGGTGGGTTACAAAAAAAAACCCAAAAAAACCGACCACCCAGCAACAGCTCAATCACCTTTGCAGCTTGGTCAGAGGGCAGCTGGGCTGTTCTCTGGCTATGGGAGAGTGATTCAGGCACAGCTTTGAGAGATGGGAGAAGCCAGTCCTGACACTTGTTTTGCTGTTGGCCAACTTCAAATACAAAAAGAAGCACATGTGCACAGCAGACCTTGAGAAACACACCAGGAGCAGGCCTGCAGGGCAGTGTGTTTCACATTCCTTTAAACCAAGGCCCATTCAGTTACTCTTCACAGAGCATCACTTGGATAGCAGCACTGACAAACAACATTCAAATGGCATAGATCAGAGGTGGTATTCAGCAGGTTCTGACCAATTCTGGAGAACCGGTAGCGGAAATTTTGAGTAGTTCGGAGGTAAATACCACCTCTGACTGGCCCCGCTCCCATTTATTCTCTGCCTCCCGAGTCCTAGCTGATTGGGAGGAAATGGGGATTTTGCAGTAACCTTCCCCTGGAGTGGGGAGGGAATGGAGATTTTACAGTTTCCTTCCCCTGCCACGCCCACCTAGCCATGCCACGCCCACAGAACTGGTAGTAAAAAAAATTTAATCCCACCACTGGCATAGATGAACTTGGCTGGGTTACCATGAGTTACGCAAGCATAAATGCTGTAGTTCATGCATACTACCAAAGCCATAAGCCATAGTTTACAAACCACCAATCGTTGGCTTTGCACACAATGGCCTACTTCATACATTGCGCTAAGCCGCGATATCTAATTTGTTCGATACTGCAAAATTTGCTTGCTACACACAGTTACAGTGTAACTTCCTGACTGGCTGGAAGCTAAGTTATGGCTTAATTGAGGATTTGTGAGTAAACCATAATTGACTGCGTTACATAAATCTAAACCATCCAAACCACATTTTGACTTAGCATAGTATTTGGATCAGGGATAAACACGTATGTTATTATACTACAAAGGACATTGGATATCTATACTGTAAATTCAATATAAAATGTCAGTCTTCCTAATTATTCCTATCTCTTTCCTTGATATCTATTATAAAGTCTCTGGTTCAGTATGATGTGTCTCACATAAAAAAAAAAAAAGGCTATATATTTTCCTAAAATAATTTTGTTAAATATTTTTCTAACCTTTATAAACATTTTGTTTCAAGTTGTCATTGCTAAGAGTTTCTCTTTACTTCCAGGATTTTAATTACGCTCTTCTCAAATGTTTTCTCCAAGCTTATTTCAGCTCAAGTGCTAGGAAGCTTTTTTTTTTTTTTTACATTTCCTTTGCCCAACCAGCATCTATTAAAAGAAATAAAGCTATTCTTGCCAAATGTTTAATTTCTAAAATGAGATCTGCCTTTCTGAACATCAAGCAATCAATTAAGATGAGAATTTGCAAACAAAGTAAGGGTAAGTGACGTTCAGTCCTAGTAAACATGTCTTGGATTCAGTTGCATAATCTATTCTGCAAGTCAACATGTAACGGCATACAATGCCTTAAAAACGTTAGCTATGCTCACTGAGAAATAAACTTTATTTCAGTGGGATTGCAGCCTTAAAGAGGCAGGACTGGTGTCTTCCTTTAAACTTGTGTGGATAGGTAGATCGATAGATAGATAGATAGATAGATAGATAGATAGATAGATAGATAGATAGATAGACAGACTAGATAGATAGATAGATAGATAGATAGATAGATAGATAGATAGATAGATAGATAGATAGATAGATAAAGATATATAGATAGCTTGATAGCTAGACAGATAGACAGACAGAGACAGACAGAGACAGACTGACTGACTGACTGACTGACTGACCGACCGACCGACAGATATAGATAGATAGATGGATGGATGGATGGATGGATGGATGGATGGATGGATGGATGGATAGATAGATAGATAGATAGATAGATAGATAGATAGATAGATAAGGTATGTAGATAAATACACAGACAGACTAGATAGATAGATAGATAGATAGATAGATAGATAGATAGATAGATAGATAGATAGAGATAGCTTGATAGTTTGATAGCTAGACAGATAGACAGACAGACAGACAGACAGGCTGACTGACTGACTGACTGACCAACCGACTGACCGACAGATATAGATAGATGGATGGATGGATGGATGGATGGATAGATAGATAGATAAGGTATGTAGATAAATACACAGACAGAAAGACAGACAGACAGACAACTAGTCCATCTTTAATGTTTTTGTAAACGAACATGTCCAATATACTTTTTCTCCTCTTATTTTCCCCACAACAATAATTCTATGAGGTTGATTGAGAGCGAGTGCCTGGCCCCACAAATTCATCCAACTGGCTTTCATGCCTAAGGCAGGACTAGAACTCAACCTTTCCTGGTGATTGGCCCAAAGTCACACAGTTGGCATTCATGCCTAAAGCAGGACTAGAAGTCACATTCTCCTGATTTCTAGCCTACTGTCTTCAAACACTAGATCAAATTGGCTCTCGCTAGGCTAGACTAAACTGGACTGGACTGGACTAGACAGACAGACAAACTAAATGGAAGTAATGTTCATTTTAAATTGATACTTGTTTTGTTCAGGATGACAAGATCTTGCAGCACCCAGTCCTAATCCAAGTTCAGTAACACATGAATTGCTCTCTCTTTAGCAAGATTCCAGCACCAGGTCTCCCTGAACAGATACTATCTCCAGCCCAGATTGCTGTCCAAACAGTTCAAATTTCACTCATGATCAACAAAACAGAGCTAGCAGTTATAATGATATTTTGCAATAGGGAGAACCAGCACACATAACCCCACGGATTTTGACTTCAAAGACGAAAACGAAGGCTCGCTTAACTGAAGAAACACAACTAACTATTTCTAGGCCACATTTAACAGAATTACCAGAATTTAGTATAGGTTTAGTCAAGTCTGATATTATAATAAGAGACACCTCAAATGAAACCTTAAATAATTAACGTAAGAATCAAATAGTTATCTCATTACATGAAATCATGATTTGTTTCATCATGTTTTGGATAAAATAAAAATGATTGGATTCACACAATGTGTAATATACTAGGGCAGGGATGGCTAACCTTTTTGTTGTTGCGTGCCAAAAGCGGGGAGGGGGGGTGTCGCATGCATGCGTGCCCACACTCAATGCCCCCCCACCCCGACGCCCCCCCCTGCATGCGCACGCAACTCCCCGCACTCCCCTTGCTTTTGGCACGCGATGGCACAGTGGGCCTGGTAGGCTCGTTTTCCCGCCCTCCCAAGTCTCCAGAGGCTTTCTTGAAGCTTGGGGAGGGCAAAAATGGCCTTTCCTGACTTCCGGTGGGCCCAGAAGGCCTGAAAATCAGCTGGCATGCGTGCACATGCGTGCTGGAGCTGAGCTAGGGCAACGCTCGCGTGCCCACAGATATGGCTCCGCGTGCCACCTGCAGCACGTATGCCATAGGTTCGCCATCACGGTATTAGGGTATAATATATATACCAATTAGTATCCAATTAGTGTCCTAAGATTATAGTTTATTCACCTATGTTAGTAAGTAAATCAGACTGCGCCCTGAAAGCCATGATGATTAGAATCACACAATAAATATAAGGTATGAGCATATTCCATAAATCTGTTACAAACTTATGACCTATGTTTTGAAGACCATATTAAAACAGAAAAAGCTCTCAAAGTTTTCTTTTGTCAAACAAAACATTGCTTTTCCTTTTTTTTAACCAACTTAATATCCTTGTATGTTAAGAATTCCCTTGTGAAATAGGTATTTTTATGTACCTAGAATAGGTAATAATAAGGTAATAAAATAGCCCTGTTCAGTTTGCATATGCAAATAAATTACAAGCAAATTAAAAAGTCCAACAGCAACATCATCAATTTTAAAATGAGGCAGGGACCCTGCTATTCTCCATGTGGTTTGGGCAAGTTCAAAACTCTCTCAACGATAAATTTCCAACATTGTTTATGACTGAGCATTCCTCATATCTGTTCCATTTTGACTATGATTGCTAAGTTGCTGTTCAGTTGTGGAGAATCGTATTTTCATCCCCACTGCTTTACAACAGTATTAGAACCCAAATCATGGCAATTTTAAGCAACATCGAAAGCTCATGCGACAGTAATAAGTGGAGACATTCCTCTCCATCTTGTCTTATATAAAATGCAAATCCCAATTCTAGTTGTTCCTCATGAAAAAAATCTATTGTGCCCTTTTGTTCCTCTGGAGTACCTTACACAGTAGCAAGTCCAAAATTGATGTCCAGTTGAGGCTGGTCACAACAGGAGTTGACTGACCTGGGCACCTCTTCTGCTTCCCTTCCTGTCTGAAGATCTGATGGATAACCACTAAGGTCAGGGGTCAAGCTTACTATCGACTTCAAGAGAAGCAAAATGTCACTCTTGCCAACACTTCGCTCCCTGTAGCCATATCTACTAACTCTTAAGCCATCACAGAAAAAGACCTGATACAACATAGCATGGAGAACTGAAGCAAAGAACTCTATGGTTAGATTCACATATCAAGTTAAGCCATAAAATGGTTTTGCTTGGTTTGGGTTTTTCATGTTCCAGAGACTGTGGTTCATAACTTCATGAATTATTAATAATATATGGATGGTTGAAGTCCACACATTTGAAAATAGCTAAGGTTGGGAAACACTGTCCTAGAGAGAAGTTAAATTAGCCTAGATCAGCTGCATATGAGACTGGCTAACAATTGCAAACAATGCTTGGGTCTCTAAGAGCAGACCTTCCATTTGATCCTGAAGACTGGCATGCTGTCAGCGGAATTCTAGGGTTACAGATTAACAGAGTTGGAAGGGACCTTGTAGGTCATCTAGTCCACCCAAGCAGGAGACCCTACCCCATTTCTGACAGATGGCAGTCCAGTCTCTTCTTGAAAACTTCCAGGGATGAAGCTTCAACTAGGAGTTGAAGTCCACAAGTCTTAGAGTTGCCAAGGTTGAATACTCCTGACCTTGAGGGTCCCTCATCTTCTATATCCCTCCATGAGGGACATGGGCTGATTCAAAATGAGAGAGAGAGAGAGAAAAAGAGAGGGAGGGAGGGAGGGAGGGAGGGAGAGAGAGAGAGAGAGAGAGGGAGAGAGGGAGAGAGAGAGCTCTTCTGTGGGGATTTACCACAGTGAAAGCCTCCAACCAGAAGCATATTGCCTCACCTCGGAAAAATATCGTCCAGGTGAAAAATATTATCCGTTAAGATCTGTGGTTAGGGGTGAAGATGGTAAGGAGGGAGAGAAAACATTTGAGCAAATCAACCTAGCTGAGCCCCTCATCCCATTTATTTAGGCAGGATTCGCTGAAATTTGTCTGCACTTTTGAACTGTTTTCACAAAGGCCTGACTCTCACTCCCACGCAGGAAACAAGAGCCAATATGGGCCTGTTTCAATTAAGGCTCTCTCAGCATTCACACAGTTAGAAGAGGGAGGTGGGAGTAAGGGAGGTGGAGGAGCATCCAGATGTTCATTTAAAAAAGAAAAGAAAAGAAATGGGTGCATTTATGCACATACCCCACAGAACTGTCAAGGGTTGCCTTTGCGCCATTCGATTGTCCCTGGTTGAAGCTTGCTACCTTTCCCTACTACATCCACTTCTGCGCGCCTTGAGTGGCCATTTAAATACACACAACAGGTGACATTTTATGTAACCATGTACAGCATTCATAGAATCGTAACAATATGGTTGGAAGAAGTAGTGAAATCCAATTTTTTTTACTACCAGTTCTGTGGGCGTGGCTTGGTGGGCATGGCAGGGGAAGGATACCACAAAATCTCCATTCTCACCCTACTCCAGGGGAAGGATACTGCAAAATCCCCATTCCCTCCCCATTCCTGGGGCCAGTCAGAGGTGGTATTTGCCGGCTCTCCGAACTGCTGAAAATTTCCACTACCGGTTTTCCAGAACCTGTCAGAATCTGCTGGATTTCACCCCTGGTTGGAAGGGATATTGGAGGTCTTCTAATCCAACCCCCTAACCAAGAGAGGAGTTGTTATTCCTTTCCGGACAAAAGGTTGTCCAATCTTTTATTGGAAACCTCTTGTGATAGAGCATATATATCCAGACAACATTGCAATCTGTTTCAATTGCAAACAGAGTTAATTGTGCCCAGCTAGGCCCATATAACTCATTTACTCAGCTTTGGGTTACTCCAGTACATCACCCCCATTGTTTCAACCAAGTGTTATTTTCTATATGAACCTGTATTTCACTCTCTTCGTTCAGTGTTCAAAACAATCCTGTGGTTAAGCTGAAAAGGAGAAGGGGTAGCTAAAGCTATTCACAAGTAGCTTCATTGTGGCACATTGGGTTGTCTAAGATATTGCTTCTTTCAGCAAGGTGTGATAAATAATCCACAAGTGTCTGGGTTTGCACAGCACACCATCCTGGTGTAGAAGCCACACTGGCTGGTTCTCCACAAAATGCTAAACCAGAATGAAGTACTTTATGGCTTAATGTAAGATCTAATAACTGACAGTTGTACTACAATTTCACATGTGTAAATTGCCATGAATGCAGTGGTGGGATTCAGCCAGTTCGCACCACTTCGGGAGAGCCAGTTGTTAACTTTCTGAGCAGTTTGGTGAACTGGTTGTTGGAAGAAATCATTAGGGCAGAGAACCGGTTGTTAAATTATTTGAATCCCACCACTGCATGAACATCCTCGTTCATTTGGTGTTCCTATTGCAGCCATGATGTTCTTCTAAAAATATGAGTCATGCACTTAGAAACCCACCATTATGGAAAGTAGCGAAGGGCAGCTCATTTTTCACCTGCGCTGCAGCAGAGGGGAACTTTGGGATTTGAATTCATGTTTTTGCTCCAGAGCTACAAAAACAGATTATTGTTTAGCAACAGCAAATTTATTTATTTATTTGTTTGTTTGTTTGTTTGTTTGTTTGTTTTAATTTGTATACCGCCCTTCTCCAGCAGGACTCAGGGCGGTGAACAGCCAGAATAAAACAGAACATACAAAATTTAAAAACAGTTTAAAAATAGTTAAATATTTTTGACCACAATTTAAAACAACCCAATTAAAATCAATTCAATTTAACCAAAACAGTGGGATCAAGCCAGCCTGGCTAGGTGAAATAAATACGTTTTCAGGGACCGATGAAAAGTCCGGAGGTCTGGTAATGTGCGTATCTCTGGGGGGAGGTTGAATCAAGTGATGAATCTGGGCAGTGTTTCACTTTCAATTTCCATGCTGTTTGGAAGCAATTTGAATATATCTATCTGCATAAGGATCCCTGTTCAGGGATCTGATTTCAGCTAATTGATTTGAAAACTAGTGTCGATGGCCCATTAATTCAACAGAAGTATGATCAAGCCTTTATGTTCCTCTTAGCGTCTTTCACCTGGGTGTCTATTGAAAAAAATTAAGCCAATATCCTAACACTATTATTAATAAATAATATTAATAATAAACAACAATATTATTAATAAACAACACTGTGGAAAAATACAGAAGGATAGTATCACTCATGATTAAACACTTCTCTATAACCATGCTCATATAACAAGAACGATAGGAAAAACAAACCCTAGGCAATAACATTCCTTCCATTTTGAAATACATATTCTCTATACAGTAGTGGCCAAACTTGTGGAAAACTTTTGGGAAAATTGTATTTTTGAGGTTTGATGGCTAATAACACCACTTTTTTGGGGGGAGTTTCAAGATAATCCTATTCCACTGCTGGAATGGCCTGGGAATAGTCCAGACCTTAACCCAATTGAAAATCTATGGTGCCGACTAAAGAAACTTGTTAGTCAGAAGCGACCCAGCAATAAAACCCAGTTAATAGAAGCAATCCTTCAATCTTGGTTTCACATTAGAACAGCTGTAGAACTAAAAGACTTGGTTCACTCCCTGGGAAGACGTTGTAAGGCCGTAATTCATGCTAAAGGTTACCCAACTAAATGTTAACTGACATGGTGATCATTTTTGTATATCTCGTTTCACTTTTCTTCTTTATACCGTAACTGCTATTCCAATAGCAAATCCTTCATAAAAGTTATTGCATTACATTCTTGACTAAATTATCTTTCCATTGATATATAATTTTGTGGTACTACTCTCCTCCCAAAAAAGTGGTGTTATTACCTAGTTTTAGAAAATACACTTTTCCCAAAAGGTATCCACAATTTTGGTCACTACTATACATTAGGATTCTTTTTAAATAAATAAATAATAGCATTATCTCTGAAGATTGGCTCAATAATATTCAAGTAAACATCTTTAGGAGCTCCAGATTAATCTATTAAGGTACAAAGCAGTTTGCATTAAAAAAAAACATGTTTCCTTTCTTCTAACAGAAAGGTATCCTCCTAACATTTTTGCAGTTGACAAGTGGATTCAGCCTTCCCTTCCCTTAAACAATCTGTGATTTGATACAGTATATGAAAGGCAACATTGCCTGCTTCACTTGTGAAGCCTAAATCATGGTTGAAACCACACTGGCTGGCTTTATATCTCCAAAGTCAAAACTGAAAAAAAAATCACAAGATGGTTTATTTTGTCAGTGTAAACCAGGCTTTTTGTTTGTTTCAGTAAGCCAGTAGCAAACCCTGTGCATCAAACCATAACTGTGGGAAGGAGTAGAATAGAATAGAATAGAATAGAATAGAATAGAATAGAATAGAATAGAATAGAATAGAATAGAATAGAATAGAATAGAATAGAATTATTTATTGGCCAAGTGTGATTGGACACACAAGGAATTTGTCTTGGTGCTTATGCTCTCGGTATACATAAAAAGAAAAGATACATTCATCAAGAATCATAAGGTACAACACTTAATGATAGTCATAGGAAACAAATAAGCAATCAAATCATATTAAGAAAAGTCAATATAAATCTTAAGGATACCAGCAACAAGGTTACAGTCATACAGTCATAAGTGGGAGGAGATGGGTGATAGGAACGATGAGAAGATTAATAGTAATTCAAACTTAGTAACTAGTTTGATAGTGTTGAGGGAATTATTTGTTTAGCAGAGTGATGGCGTTCGGGAAAAAACTGTCCTTGTGTCTAGTTGTTCTGGTGTGCAGTGCTCTATAGCATCATTTTGAGGGTAGGAGTTGAAACAGTTTATGTCCAGGATGCAAGGGGTCTGTAAATATTTTCACAGCTCTCTTTTTGACTCATGCAGTATACAGGTCCTCAATGGAAGGCAGGTTGGTAGTAATTGTTTAAGGAGGATCAATGCTAAATATCTGTGACTTTTCTTACCACTAACACAGTCAATGGCATTTGCCAAATTTACTTAAAGCTGTCGCTACTTTTTCAAGCTGTTTTAAGGGTGGGCAGATTTTCTGGAAATTCCTGGTACTTACGTATCAAGTAATTCTTGGTATAAACTTCAAACTTCCACTGTCTCCCTGCTATACCTCCACCCGACTTCCCATAAGATAACTTCTTCTAATCCTCTCTCTAAACTTTGCCAAATAGCTATAATCCTTCCTCCAAAGAATAAACTGAAAAGGAAGAAGGAATGATCAGCTAAACTTGTTAACAGATTCCAAGGGCAGAATGAAAGGAGAAGGATAAATGTCAACAGGACTCAAGAAAGAAATAGGACATGTTAGATTACCCAACCGTCTTTTTAGAAGAGAAGGCTTTCAAACTGTCAGATGAATATTGTCTCTTGGGAAAATCCCAGAAGTGATTCCATGATTCCTTTAATTTTTTTTTATTTTTTTTTTAAGGCTGAATTGTTTCACTGGGGAACGACTGGAGAAACCACTGCAGGAATGGGGCCTCCCAGATGGTTAGACTAACAGGAAGGTCCATAGCAGCTTGGGAACTGCAGCTCTCCAACTTGTGCTGTGGTAGCCAGAAACCACCCAAAGGGTTTATCTCTGCCAGAACACCAGCTCATCTGGCATCTGTAACCACTTGGTGGTTACAGAAAAATGGAAGAGGCCAAGCTTTGCATGTCCAAAGGAGATACAAAGAAAAAAAGACCGGGTTCTTAATTAGTTATCAAGAAGCCAGCAGTACAAAACTTGATGTTAACATATTGTAGATTAGTTCCTAATTCTTAAATTAGAATACTGTCATATTCCCAATGCTGAAACATACCCTTGCACATTCTTATTAAGATAAGATAATCTTTATTGTCATTTTTTTTTTCCTGTGGGACTCTGGCATACATTAAAAATGGAATTATGTTGCCTGCTCTCCAAAGTCTACATGTACAGAACAAACATATAGATATAGGAGCCTGAGTGGCGTAGGAGGCTAATGCCTCCTACTAAGGCAGCATTTAACATCCAGCTGCCTGCAATTACTGCGAGTTCAATTCTCACCAGGCTCAAGGTCGACTCAGCCTTCCATCCTTTCTAAGGTGGGTAAAATGAGGACCCAGTTTGTGGGGGCAATAAACTGACTTTGTATAAAATATACAAAAGTATGAAGGCTATTGCTTAATGCATTGTAAGCCGCCCTGAGTCTCCAGAGAAGGGCGGCATATAAAAATAAAAAAATAAATAAATAAAATTTAAAAATATGCTATAAACATTCAAATGCATATACCTACATTAACAGTACATACATATAATTTATAGATATGCTATAAACATGCATATGTATATATCTACATTAACAGTGCCTATATATAGCTTATAGATATGCTATAAACATACATATTGGGGTGAAATGTAAAATTTGTTACTACCAGTTCTGTGGGCGTGGCTTGGTGGGGGGGTGTAATGTGACTGGGTGGGCGGGGCCAACTTTTTTTTTTTTAACTTTTCAAAGCATTTTTTCTAATGCTTTGAAAAGCCTCTGCCGATCAGGCAACTCAGCTGGGATCGTCAGAGAGGCTTTTTAAAAAATGCTTTGAAAAGCCTCTCTGCTGCTCAGGCAACTCAGCTGGGATCGTCAGAGACTTTTCAAAGCATTTTTTTTTACCACCTCTTCGGCCAAGAGGTTGCAGAAAAAAATACTTTGAAAAGCCTCTGACGATCCCAGCTGAGTACTTTTAAAAGCATTTTTTTGTTGGAAGAGGTTGTAGAAAAAATGCTTTTAAAAGTAAAAAAAAAACCTCTGATGATCGTGCGGCTCAGCTGGGCATGGTGTGGGGGGGGGGGCACGCAGGGATTTTTGCTACCAGTTCTCCGAACCACCTGCCGCCATCGCTACCGGATCTGGCGATCCGGTCCGAACCAGGAGCATTTCCCGATACATATGTATATATCTATATTAACAGTACCTACATATAGCTTATAGATATGCTATAAACATACCTATGTACATACCTACATTAACAGTACCTACATATAGCTTATAGATATGCTATACCTATATCTGTGTACATACCTACATAATTAACAGTAGAATGGAAGGATTTGACAAGGAAAATAGAGGTATTGGTGGGTAAATATATTGTGCAAACAAACTTGCACAATACATTTACCCAGAAGATAAGAAAGATAAACCAATTCATATTTCAGTTCAATGAGTCATTTTAGGTATGATACTAAGCCATGGACAAAATTACTAACAAACTAGGTGAAGATATTCATACAGTTTGACCAGAGATGGGTTCTACTTATCTCCACTACTGGTTCGCAACGGGAGTACACGCACGCGTGCATGCGCAGATTGTCCGTGATGACATCCAGCCGGGTGGGTGGAGCCTTCCAACATTGTTACTACCAGTTTGCAAGAACCGGACCAAAGCGGAAGTAACCCACCACTGACTTTGACCCACTCAAGTGTTTTTTACACTAATCAGAATTTCTCTCCCTTACTAATAGAGATGGTTCACATATAGTAAGATATAATGCCATCTGTTTGATTTTTAGATTCAAAACAAAGTGCCAGCCCCGAGCATCATTTTTATTTATAGCTCCAGGTACCACGTAACTCTTTGGATATTCTTACCAGTTAAAAATCCACCATATATATAAAGAATGAAATGAAAAGGAGGAGAGGATGGTTAAGGTTAGAGAGAATGACAAGGAAGAACCTCACCCAGTTTGTGGTTAATGAGTGTGACCAGTCACACATTTCGCAACAACCTTCCAGGGAATAGGAAAGCTCTTCCCATTGCATTCGTTTCATCAACCTGCTCTCAAAATTCCCGATGTTCTCAGTGTCCAAGCCCTTTATTGACTAACAATAGAAGGGACAGAAGTCTACATTGGACCTTGTTGCTGTTGTTAGTTGCGAAATCGTGTCCAACCAATCGCAACGCCATGGACAACCTTCCTCCAGGTCTTCCTGTCCTCTACCATCCTCTGGAGTAGGGGTGAAATCCAGCTGGTTCTCTCCGGTTCATGTGAAACGGTAGTGGCAGCTGCAGGAGGTTCCGCCCACCCGTGCAGACATCATGACGTCACTTTTTTGTGACATTTTAAGCCTCTGCGCATGAGCAGGCGGCTTTGCACATGCACAGATGACAGGGCGCACAAGTGGAGCGAGCGTGCACGCAGCACACACATATTGGCGAACCGGTAGGGAAGTAAATTTCACCCCTGCTCTGGAGTCCATTTAAGCTACTGCTTCAGTGACTCCATCCAGCCACCTCGTTCTCTGCCGTCCCCTTCTTCTTTTGCCCTCAATCTTTCCCAGCATTAGGCTCTTCTCCAGTGAGTCCTTCCTTCTTATTAGGTGGCCAAAGGGTTTGAGTTTCCTCTTCAGGATCTGGCCTTCTAAAGAGCAGTCAGGGTTGATCTCCTCTAGGACTGACCGGTTTGATCGCCTTGCAGTCCAAGGGACTCGCAGGAATCTCCTCCAGCACCAGAGTTCAAAGGTTCTTTGGCACTCAGCCTTTTTTTATGGTCCAACTTTCACAGCCATACATTGCAATTGGGAAAACCATAGCCTTGACTATGCACACTTTTGTTGGCAGGGTGATGTCTCTGCTTTTTAGCATGCTGTCTAGCTTTGCCATGGCTTTCATCCCCAGGAGCAAGCATCTTTTAATTTCTTGGCTGTAGTCCCCATCTGCGGTGATCTTGGAGCCCAGGAAAATTGGACCTACCCACTTCTAAATGAAGTCCTTGCTCCTCTTGCTATCAAATTCTCAAATCATTCATTCACCCGTCCTAAGAGGAAATTCCTAGCACTGGTTTGACTGGAAGCCAAGGTCTTCCCATCTCTCTTTGCTCCCTTATTTAAGTGACTGGCCTTGAGCAAAGTCCACTGTTGCCCTTTGCCAAACACATGGGAACCACATGGCAAGCAGTAGGCTTTCTCATGCTTAGGACAAGATGACATGGATCACAGGCATTCTTTGGCATGGACATTCAGCAGTTACCCTCCCAGAGAAAGAATCTAGTTGTCACCACCATCGGTTCTTCCCTGTCTAGAAGCCAGGAGAATGTGATTATGAGCACAATATAAGTAGGCACTGCCAGGAAGGCTCATTCACAATTAAAACCAGGATATTTGCTTACACATCTATACATGCATTTATTCCAATCATGGAAAGAATCTCAGCAGAGAGTAGAAAAGTGAAAGAATAGGGTGAAGAAAATTATTCTACAGTTGTGGCCAAAATTGTGGAAAACTTTTGGGAAAAGTGTATTTTTGAGGAATAGCCCAGACCTTAACCCAATTGAAATTCTATGGAGCTGACTAAAGAAACTTGTTAGTCTGAAGTGACCCAGCAATAAAATCCAGTTAATAGAAGCCATCATTCAATCTTGGTTTCACTTTATAACAGCTGCAGAACTAAAAGACTTGGTTCACTCCATGGGAAGACGTTGTAAGGCCGTAATTCATGCTAAAGGTTACCCAACTAAGTATTAACTGACATGGTGATGATTTTTGTATATCTAATTTTTTCTATGGTTCTATGGTTTCTATGGATAATTTTTGTATATCTCGTTTTTCTACGTGTTTCACTTTTTTTCTTTATACTGTAACTGTTATTCTAATAGCAAAGCCTTCATAAAAGTTATTGCATTACATTCTTGATTAAATTATCTTTCCATTGATAAATAATTTTATGGTACTGCTCCAAAAAAAAGCTAGTTTTAGAAAATACACTTTTCCCAAAAGGTTTCCACAATTTTGGCCACTACTGTATGCCTAGGTCAGGGGTCCCCAAATTTGGCCGCTTTAAGACTTGTGGACTTCAACTCCCAGAATTCTCCAGCCAGCTGGCTGAAGAATTCTGGGAGTTGAAGTCCACAAGTCTTAAAGCGGCCAAGTTTGAAGACCTCTGGCCTAGGTGGACTTTTAAGCAGCTTTCATAACTGCAGTTGCCACTCTTTCACAACAGCTCTCTGAGGTCACTTCAAGCCAGATAAACTGATTGTTCCAAGGTACTCAAAAACTTTCATAACTGAGTGGGAGTCTAAACCTGAGTTGCTCCAACCTTAATTTAAAAACACCCATAGCTTTCTGCTTTGCAGGGAACATTTAAGTCCAAAAATGTCAGAAGCTAATCCCCATTTGAAAATGAACTGTCAACAATAAGTGGTATTTTTTTTTATTACCTGGAGCCTTTAATTCAGTTTAAAGGCCAATCATCCCGGCTGATCTGTATGATCGATGCTTGACTGGAATTCTGACATTCACAGTCCCTACAGACTTGGAAAGCACCAGACTGGGCAAAACCCTTCTACAGACTATGTGATTCATGACTTCCAAGTCCATAGGGGAGGAGCTGGCACTTTCCTCTCTCCTTGCAAGCGAGTTAAAAGAAAAAATGGATATGCAAGGAATGAGAAAGGGAAAATAAACCAACATTTAAAACAAAAAGGGAAACAGAAGAGAAAACAAGGAGAAAACAAGGGGCATAGGAAGGAAAGGTGAAAGCTACTTGAACAGACCATGGAAATAGAGTTGAGATTAGAGAATGATGGATAGATAGATAGATAGATAGATAGATAGATAGATAGATAGGTGGGTGGGTGGATGATAGATAGATAGATAGATAGATAGATAGATAGATAGATAGATAGATAGATAGACAGACAGACAGATAATGATATATGATATAGATATAGATATATGATTGATTGATAGATAGATATGATATATGATAGGTAGATAGATGGATGGATGGATTTTGAAATCGAAATAATAAATAAATAAATAAATAAATAAATAAATAAATAAATAAATAAATAAATAAATAAATAAATAAATAAATAAATAAATGGATGGATGGAGGTAGGTAGGTAGGTAGAAAGACAGACAGATAGACAGACAGATAGATAAATGGATGGATGGATGGATGGATGGTGGATGGGTGGGTGGATGGATGATAGATAGATAGATAGATAGATAGATAGATAGATAGATAGATAGACAGATGATATATGATATAGGTATGATTGATAGATAGATATGATATATGATAGGTAGATGGATGGATGGATGGATGGAGGTAGGTAGGTAGAAAGACAGACAGACAGATAGATAAATGGATGGATGGATGGTGGATGGGTGGGTGAAAGATAGATAGATAGATAGATAGATAGATAGATAGATAGATAGATGATAGATAATGATATATGATATAGATATATATATGATTGATAGATATGATATATGATAGATAGGTAGATAGATAGATGGATGGATGGATGGAGGTAGACAGACAGACAGACAGACAGACAGACAGACAGACAGACAGACAGACACATAGGCACCCAAATTTTTCAGATGTTGCATTACTTATTCGGGAAAAACATTTTTTTTTAACCCAAGGGCTGTTCTGCTTGAGTTGCCTAGGCTGTTGCCAGACCATCGATCCAGAAGCACTGCTGGGAATGCAGAGGAAAAACTTTATTCTTGTTCTACTTTGGGGGGAGGGGAAATCTTTGCAAGCCCCCACCCGCCAAGCTACCTCTCAACAGTGCTCAAACAAGCCAGGTGGTCACTACACAGTGGATTGTGAGCAATCCCACATTGTTTTGGGATGCAGTGTGAGATGGAGACGGGTTTCCCTTTCATTCTCCTCTGCACACACACACACCCTCCTCCTCCTCAAAGCAGAGAAGAGGAGAAAGAAAACAAACCTCAACTCCCCGTCCGGCCCTGCCAATCTGCACTGTTAGTCTTTGGGTCACCGGTTCCACAGTTTGCAAACTCTACTAAACAGGAGAAAGTCTGGGCTTAGGAGTTCTCCCAGCCGCCTTGGCTGGCTTCAGTCTCCCAGCGGTTGGGAAACTAAGCACCTCGTAAAGAGGTCTGACGAAAGCAAACACACGGTGGAAAGGAGAGGAGGGGAGAGGGGCTGTCTTCATGACCGCAAGGAAAATCTCTCTTTTGAGAACAGTCTTTTTTTTTTTTTCCCTTCCAAGAGATGTCATGAGATTTTTTTTCCTCCCTCCTTAGAATTTCCCCCGCCTGGCTCCTGCTGGCTGATGCAAACTGATTCAAGAGGCCAGCGGGCCCAGCCCGCCAGATGAGTAAGTAAACTGACATGGGGAGTGGAGCTGGAGTAGGAAGAGTGGGGGGGGAGGGAGGGAAGGAGGAGATGAAAGGCAGGCGGAGAGCGCCTTCCAATGAGTCCTGCGTGCCTTGTGCATGCAGTCAGAGCAGGAGAAGGCTTGGACTCGGCTTGACAAAATGCGCGCAGACTGAGTCAGCCGGCTAGTAAACATGCATTCGCCCACATGTGGCGTGCAGCTACACCTGTGCGAAAAGGGGAGGGGATGCTTGAATTCTCAAGCCCACCGATGCTTCATCGAAAAGATGAAGACTAGATCAGCGGTCAGCAACTGGTGGGCCGTGGACCACTGGTGGGCCGTGAGAAAATTTTTGGTGGTCCACAGAAAAATTATTTGCATTTTTTATACTGCACTAAATCAGGGGTCCTCAAACTACAGGCCCTGGGACAGATATGTGCAATGAACATTTGTGTTGCTGCAGAGTCTCCCCCTTCAGGGTCTTTTTGTGTGGGTCAGAATGGGGCAGAAATTCCGACTTGGGGTCTGCTCCAGCCTCCTGGTACAGGGCTTTTAGGCAAAGGCTGGGGGGAATCACCACTGGTGGCAAAGAGCCGGAGTGGGACTACATCATGGCCTGGAACTGGCTGACCATCTCAGCCCTGTGAGCCTCCAGGCACTGGTACCTGGCCTTGCACTCCCATGGGTCTTCCCTCTGCTTGGAAAGCCCATGCTCGTAGTCCTCAGTGAGGTGCTTCTGCTGAGCCTCCTTCTTGGTCAGATCCAATTTGAACTGAGCTGTTTTGCCAACTCTTTCTCGTGGTGGCTGCTTAGCTCCAACAACTGCTTCCTGTTGGGGCCCTAAGGAGCCCGGGAGGGGAGGCAAGGAGTAGCTGGGAAGGGAGGGGTGACTAGAGGCTGGCGAGGCACCCCTCAATGTGAGTGACATTGAGTTGGCCACGCCCACCCAGTCACATGACCACCTAGTCACGCCCACCCAGCCAGTCATTAGGCAGACCATATTAGTGGTCCGCAGGATTTAAAATTATGAATTTAGTGGTCCCTGAGGTCCTAAAGGTTGGTGACCCCTGGACTAGATGGAGAGCAATGGTTTTAAGCAAGTGGGCCTCAGGCCCCAGAAAGGAATTGCAAGGAAGGCAGGAAAAGACACAGACATGAAGAGAGAGGGGGGGCTTGCCAGGATCGTAGCATTGCTGACCAAGTCAGATGCCTCTGGAATCCCATAAGGACAGCGTCTTTAAAATTCCGCGTGAAATGAATATATTTAGAAAGCTTAAATTTTACAAACTTTCCCATGCTGTTTAAGCAGGCACTCTGGTGAACTTGTAACCTACATTTCTCCATTGAACACAGATTGGCCCCCTCGTCTCTACCACCATCATTATGCTTATGACAAAGAGTGGGAAGGAAAGGCTTCCAAGCTGAGGCTTTTCCACTAAAACAGCCATTAATAGCAATAGCACTTAGATTTATATACCGCTTTACGGTGCTTTACAATCCTCTCTAAGCGGTTTACAGAGTCAGCCTATTGTCCCCCCAACAATTTGGGTCCGCATTTTACCCACCTCAGAAGGATGGAAGGCTGAGTCAACCTTGAGCGGGTGAGAATTGAACTGCTGGCAGTTGGCAGAATTAGCCTGCAACACCCCATTCTAACTACTGTGCATCATGAATGGATGGATGGATGGACGGAAGCAATAGCGTTTTGGATTTATAAATTGCTTTAATATGTTTTAACAGCCCACTCTAAGTGGTTTACAGAGTCAGCCTATTGCTCCTAACAATCTGGGTCCTCATTTTACCCACCTTGGAAGGATGGAAGGCTGAGTCAACCTTGAGCCCGGTGAGATTTGAACTTCCGAATTGCAGCTAGCAGTCAGCTGAAGTAGCCTGCAGTACTGCACTCTAACCACTGTGCCACCTTGACTCATATTAAGCCTGATATAGTGTGTTTATTATTTATTTAGTTATTTGATTTTTAGCCCGCCTTTTATAATTACTTCGTTCCAATTTCGTACATTATTCCAATTTCATTTCAAATTGCATTTTATCCAATTCCATTTTAAATTGTTTTTATCAGATTTTAGTAATAATTTGTGTCTGGAACTCTGCACTTTGATAGGGCCCAAGGGCTAATCAATCAAGTAAACTGTCTTGGGATTGACCTGATATAGTGTGTTTATTATTTATTTAGTTATTTGATTTTTATCCTGCCTTTTATTACTTCATTATTAATATTATTTTATTAACTCAAAGTGGTGAACATACATATTGTTCTTTCCTTCTCTTTTTCCCCCACAACAACAATCCAGGAAGTGGGTTGGGCTAAAAGACAGTGACTGGTCCAAACTTTCATGCTGAGGGTGGGGCTAAAACTCACGAGTCTCCTGGTGATTGGCCGAAAGTCACCCAACCAGTTTTTGTGCCTAAGGCAGGACTAGAACTCACAATCTCCTGGTTTCCTAAATCAGCACCTTCACCACTGTACCAAACTGGTTCTTCCCTCTCTCGACTTTAATCTGTTTCCTACATAAGGTTCACAGATTGCAAACCACCCATACCTTGGCTTGGGTTTTAAGTGATCACACATTGATTTATTTATGTATTATTTATAGATTTATATGACCGCCCAACTCACATATGCTAAGTCTGGGCTGCACATTAAAAAAATCAACACTATAAAATCCTTAGAAATCCCCTCCCCCCCAAGGCAACGACAAAGAAAAACAAACAAAAGCAAATCAAATATCACCTTTGATTTAACCTGGTGTCTCCAGGTTCCCTGACAAAACCACATCTTCAGGACCTCCCAGAAAAGTAGCCAATCTTATTTATGGGAGAATGATGTTTCAAAGGGACCACTGAAGAGCAGGGCTTTCTTCTAGATCCCATCCAGTGGGGGGTTGCCCCCGTTAACACCGGTTCTATAGAACCGGTAGTAAAACTGGCGGGAGGCTCCACCCACCGACCCCGACGTCATCAGAATGCTTCTGTGCATGCACAGAAGAGCACACACGCAAGCGAGCGAAGTGAGCACACGCGCACGGCCCTGTAGCAAACCAGTAGTAAAGTTAAGTAGAACCCACCCCTGGTCCCATCACATATATTTACTTAATAGATGGGATCTAAAACATACCCTGCTTTCCCACTCTTGCAGGCCTGGTAGATGTAACTCGGGAGAGGCAGTCAATGGTTTTGCACTCATTCATTCATTCATTCATTCATTCATTCATTCATTCATTCATTGCATTGGCGTTAGGAAGGGCATCTGACCAGTAAACGCACTGCTAGCTCCATTCAGTTGCCCAGACTCTACCCCGCAAGGGATTATGGGGTTGTTAAATGATGATGATGATGATGATGATGATGATGATGATGATGATTCATTCATTCCTTTACTTATTAATCAAATTTGCCTTCTACAATTAAAACTCGGACCACACATTTTCTGAATAGTTTTTATTCCAGAGCTATAATTGCACTCAGCAATGAACTAAAGGGCCACCATCAGTGAGTTGTTGGACAGCATTACTTGGTCTGCTATGTGGATGCTTGGGTGGTTTAGGAGTGGGGAATTTGTGATGGGTGGGGGGGTGTTTGGGGATTGTTATGTGTGTTGGACCTGTCTTTGGGTGTTAAGTGAATTTCGTTGTATGGGTATTTATTTATTTATTTATTTATTTATTTATTTATTTATTTATTTATTTATTTATGCGATTTATACTTTGTATACACGTACAATTACAATAAAGTTGTTGTTGTTGTTGTTGTTGCTATTGTTATTGTTGTTGTTGTTGTTGTTGTTGTTATTATTATTATTATTATTATTATTATTATTATTATTATTATTATTATTATTAGCCGAGGTGGCGCAGTGGTTAGAGTGCAGTACTGCAGCTATTTCAGCTGACTGCTAGTTCAGCAGATCAGCAGATCAAATCTCACCGGCTCAAGTTGACTCAGCCTTCCATCCTTCCGAGGTGGGTAAAATGAGGACCCAGATTGTTGGGGGCAATATGCTATTTAGTATACTGTCTTTGGTGTAAGCCGCCCAGAGTCCTCGGAGAGTGGGCGGCATAGAAATATGACTAATAAATAAATAAATAAATTATTATTATTATTATTTAAAAAATTGTACAGCTGTCCATCTCACACACATAAAAGCCATTCTGAGCAACATACAACAATAAAACGAAAGATAAAAACAACAATTATAAAACTCCACATTACAAGATAAACATCAAAACAAATTCGAGCACAGCCAACCGGGACTTAATTAATAATGTGTGGCTTGGTGCCGTTTGTGTATTCAGTCCTATAATTTAGCTTTCTCTTTCCCAAGTGGGTGTTCTCCAACTTTGTACAGATTACAGCTGCTACAATTCCCAGTTAGGATAGGAATTCTGTAGGTTCAGTTCATCCTGTGAGAACTGGACCATGTAAGCTCCTGCTGAGACTACTTTTTCCCACCAAATTGCTTAGTCCCAGGATTTCTTTGTCTGAAAGAACACCCTATCCGTTAATATTTAATATTTATCCATACACCCCCACTTTTAAAACCAGCCAAGTTAGTGGCCATCCCCATGCCTTCTGGTCATGGATTCCACAAGTGATTCTATACTACACAAATAACTAATTTCTAAACCTCTTTCTAATCCTTTCACTGGATAGCCAGGGGTCCTAATGCTTTGAGAACAGGCAGAAACAACTCTCTCCGTTTATTTTCTCCCTGCTAGGCATGGTTTTATTTTCCTTTATTATGACTCCCATTGGCTTTTTCCCCGCCCCAAGATAAGGTATTCCAAACATTTTAGTTTTATATAATTTCAATAGGGACATGCAATAAGATTTGTACATGAACGTTACTATTTTGGCATTTTGATTTCCGATCTCTTTCCTAGCATGGAATTTGTCTTTTTCAGATCTGCTGATCATTAAGTTACACCTTCATTGACCTACCCACTATGATTCCCATGTCTTTTTTGTAGTTAGTTAATGACTGCTCAACCCCGAACATTTGATTGACAATTGTCCCAAATTAGAGATCTTTACAGAGCTTCCAGAAATAAGGGTTCCTTGATACCCTCTGAGCCAGACATTTCATTACCCAAACTAGGTTATATCATCAGTACTAATGATGATAGTTTGGGTAACAATATGTCTGCAAGAAAACAACCAGGTTCAGTGAGTACCAATGAGACTCTAGAAAAAGTGCAGAGGAGAACAACCAGGATGATTAGGGGACTAATCGTAAAACATACGATGAATGGTTGCAAGAACTGGGCAGGGCTAATCTAGTGAAGAGAAGGACCAGGGGAGACATGATAGCAGTGTTCCAATATTTAAGGGGCTTCCACAGAAAGGAGGGGGGTCAAGCTATTTTCCAAACCACCCGAAGGCCAGACAAGGAATAATGGATGGAAACTGAACAAGGAGAGATTCCACCTAGAAATGAGAATTTTTCTGACAGTGAAAACAATCAACCAATGGAAGAGAAGTTGCCTTCGGAAGTTGTGGGAGCTTCATCACTTGAGACTTTCAAGAAGAGACTGGACTGCCATTTGTTAGAAATGGTGTAGGGTTTCCTGCTTGGGTGGGGACCTATAAGGTCCCTTCCAACTCTGTTAATCTGTTAAAACCCTCATTTCAGCCCTGAGCTACAAATATTCTTCTTTATTGGCTTTTAGAAATATTTTGGGTATTTATCATCTGGAATAACTCGGTATCATCTGTAAATTCAGCCAGCTCATTGTCAGTTTACATCAAGACTAGTTGTGAAGAAGTTTCAAACCATTGATCCCAACCCAGATCCTTGATGGACTTCACTTCTTAGTCTCCGACCTCTCTAGGTTAAAAGAAAAATCCCCATTAATTTTTAATACCATGCTTTCTTCTTTCTTAACCACATAGTAATTCATAAAATCACGATAAGGCACTTTGTCAAAGACTTTTTGAAAATCCAAGTAAACAAAACTGATAGGGCGATTTCCGTCCATGACACTCTCAAAGAAAAGAGACCCTCTCTTTAAAGGATTGGTGAGGCAATGTTCACCTTTGCCATGCTAATTTTGTTCCAGGAAGCTTTATTACTCTAATCTCTTAAATTCTTTTGCTTATTGGTATTCCTTATCTTTTCTGGGCCTAATCCACCGCACTATCTCTAAGGAAAGATGAAGCTGTAGCCTTAAAGAGCCATGTTCCATAATCTTCGCCAACAGAGTCTTTAGCTGTGAGATTATAAGGAGAATGTCTATGAGATTCTCAGTCATCCAGGTCATGGTTGACACAAAGGTGCTTTTTAAAAAGGCAACTGAACTTCCTTTGTTTTTTCTTCAGTTTTGAAGAAGCTTCTTGGATGAGAAGCAAAACATCTTCAAGGAAAAACAAAGAAAGTTCAGTTGCCTTTTGAAAAACACGTTTGAGACATTATGGGGAGAACTAAAGATCAATACATCTAAAAGGCAGCAGTTTAGAGAAAATTACAGTAGGGTAAGAAGTAGGGACATGGTGGCTCAGTAGCTAAGATACTGAGCTTGTCAATTGAAAGGTCAGCAGTTCAGCGGTTCGAATCCCTAGTGCCATGTAATGGGGTGAGCTCCCATTACTTGTCCCAGCTTCTGCCAACCTAGCAGTTCAAAAGCACGTAAAAAAAAAATGCAAGTAGAAAAATAGGGACCACCTTTGGTGGGAAGATAACAGCGTTCCGTGCGCCTTTGGCGTTTAGTCATGCCGGCCACATCACCACGGAGATGTCTTCGGACAGTGCTGGCTCTTCAGCTTTGAAATGGAGATGAGCCTAGAGTCAGGAATGACTAGCACATATGTGCGAGGGAAACCTTTACTTTTACCTTAAGAAGGTTCAGAATAAAGGCTGAAGGGACCAAACCTCTACTAAGACAGGAGTCCTTATACCATCCCGAATAAATGGTTGTCCAATCTTGTTTTTTTAACAAAAAAAAAAACCTCCAGTAATGGAGCATCCACAACTTTGGGAAGCCAGCTGTTCAATTGATTAATTGTTGTCACTACAAATTTACAACATTAGAGAAGATCTTTGGTTATACACAAATTCCTTCACCGAGGAACATGCTAGTCTGGAGTGAATATTCTACAAGCTCACCAAATAAATCTACCAGATCGATCTTTCCTTCCTGAGCAAGAAGATCACACCGGAATCAACTTCTGTGTTTTGTGTTGCACAGTAGACACCAAAAAATTAAACAAGATCTTTCCTCCCCCCGCACACACACACACAAAGTTTTTCAGACATAAAAATGAAACAGAAATGAACAGTGTGAGAGACAGAAAATGTATGCTCTCCCAAAGCATATAATTCAATATTCAAATAGAGGACCAGGATTAGCTTCAAAGACTGGAATTTAATCACCACAACTGGAGAAGCTATGGGGGAGAAAACATAAAAGTTTTCTTGATTTTTACTCCATTCCCACTTCGAATTCTGACTGTGTGTCTCCATATGAGCCAAGTATTTTAATTACTACTATTATTAGTTATTTGACAGCCTTTCTCCATCAGTCTTAGTAATTATATACATAATTTACTCTTCTCTTTGTCCTCACAATCTGCCTATGTGATAGGCTAGTCAGAAATAAGAACCTTTCTGTCTTTTGAAGTTTCAAATTGGCTCACATCTCATTTGTATTATCAGTCAAGGCTGGGTCACTGTCTGAACACAAGAACAATTCAGTTTTCTGAATTGGTTTGGGAGAAAGTAGCCTTGTGCACACACACAAATTATTCTGAATTGTGGAATGCATTTCGTTGGGGTCTCCCACTTTGATCTGAATATTCGGTTTGGAGATTTGGATGGTAATCTATAGATTTCTCTAAAAAAAAAAAAAAAACCAAAAACAAAAAAAACAAAAACAAAAACCCCCAATTTAGGGTTCTGAACAGCTTCAAACTTTTAATCAAAGCTTTCCTATCTGCCACTATCCTGTAATTTGTTACATTTTCATTTCATTTGTTTAGAAACCTGGATTGTTTAGAAACGAACATGTTTCTAAAGGCTAGGATTTACTTTTATTCTGTTAATCGCTGCAGATACATTTAAAAAAAAATCAGTGTAACTTAAAGAAAACAGATTTAATCCTCCACTTTCTGTTTTTCATTATAATTGTTCACAGAGGGACCACCAACTTCTAAAATAGTTTTGATTATACACGCTACCACTCTATGTTACATCTGTATTTGCATACACTTCTCTAGTTAAAGGGGTTGCAGCAATACTGCCTAATGTTTTTTCCAAATAAGAACTCACTTAAAGTTAGCAACTGGGATGAAATCTGGATCCGATTCATATGAGAAAAATGTAATATCCAATCCATGGTTAAACTAGCCTAGCCCAACCATAGTCCTCGTTGTATGACTGTCATGGAGCCTGACCATTGTAATCATATGTCACAGTGGTCGTAAAAATCGGTTAGTCGTGTCATCAATTTTACAAACGTTTTTCAATAGTTACTAAGCAAATGCGGCAGTGGTGAAATCCAAATTTTTTTACTACCGGTTCTGTGGGCGTGGCTTGGTGGGCGTGGCAGGGGAAGGATACATATAAATCAAATTAAATAAATAAAATAAATAAATAAATACTGCAAAATCCCCATTCCCTCCCCACTCCTGGGAGAAGGATATTGCAAAATCTCCATTCCCACCCCACTGTGGGACCAGCCAGAGGTGGTATTTGCCAGTTCTCTGAACTACTCAAAATTTCCACTACCGGTTCTCCAGAACCTGTCAGAACCTGCTGGATTTCACCCCTGAAATGCAGTGGTTGTATAGCCAATGCCACAGTCATTAAGCAGACCAATAATTCCCAAGGATGTGATTTTGTGGAAAACTGGAAGGTCCGTTTTTTTGCAAGACCGTTATAAAATGTGGTCATGTGACTGTAGGATACGGACTTAAATGCAGCCATGTTTCAGAGCACCTCAAGTTCAATCACATGAACACAGAGGGGACCATCAGAACTTCAAATCTGGATTGTAAATCCCCTTTTTTGAGTCAGTCATAACTTCGAATGGTTGCTAAGCAACCAGTCATACGTCAAGAACTTCCTCTAGGCAGAAAATAAGTGTAGAAGCGGTATATAGGACTCAATACTCTTTTTAAACCAGGGTTCACCCAACTCACTAAGTCAGAAGCCAAGATTTACAGATCATATATATCAAGATGCTTACCATGTTTCCCTGAAAATAAGACCCTGTCTTATATTTTTTTGAACCTTGAAATAAGCGCTTGGCCTTATTGCCATGCACTCAAAAGCCCGATTGGGCTTATTATCAGGGGATGTCTTATTTTGGGGAAAATAGGGTACATTATGCGAAGTCAAACAAACCACAGATTGGTTAGATAGATCATAGATAACAAAAGTTAAATAACAGTGATAACATGATTACAACTGATCATATTGTCTCATAGTCCAAGTTAAGGAAAAGTGTGTCTTCAGAAGAAAAGAACTGTTCAAATCATGTGAAGGCTTAAACTCCAGCACAAAGGAACACTGGCTATCTTTCATTTGAACTGCCAAAAGTTTAGAGAATGGGATGATATTAATGAAACATATCTGATTAACAATGAACTGACAGGCCGTCCATTTTATGAGATTAAGAGTCTCATTGCTTATCTGGGGGCAGCACACTTAGGGGATAGAGTTCTGAATTTGGTTTGCATCTGTGAAGCATCGTGTCCATGGCCCAGCTGAGAACAAAATTCTCAATGAGATACAAAACACAAATCTAGATGGTTTGTTTTATGAGGAATCTGATTGGCAAAAAAACAAACAAACCTGAAGCTATTTGAAAAACTACCTGAGCAGGGACTAACACAATGTAGGCAACCATAACCGGAAAAGCATAAATAAGGAGAAAATGCGATTATGATCACAATTCATCCCTTGTTGCTTGAATGTACACTGAGAGCTTACACACCAGAGATAAATTCCTTGTGTGTCCAATCACACTTGGCTAATAAAGAATTCTATTCGAAGGGAGAAATAACTGAAAATAACAACAACAAAAACCCTCTTAGACCAGAGTAAATTAACTTTCTTAATCTTCTTTATTCATACCTAAACTGTTAACCATGGATAGGAAAAACTTAAAGAGGGTGGCCCAATATCATCCTTTATCTGCAATCAAGCCTAACTAAGCTTGATGTGGTTAACTGCATCCCTTGCCAAGTATTTGGCACACCTGGAAAAAATCTGGGAAACAACATCATAAATATTTATTATTTAGCTCACAATATTTGGACTAAGGATGCAAGCATGGTCAAATGCCAAAGCTGGGAGAAATCACTTGATTTGCACGACAGACCAATTTAACTTGATATCTGCTCAGAGAGGATACAATAAACAAGATAAAAAGTAACCAAGCAAGAATCAGCTTTGTTTAAAAAAAAATACAAAACAAACTAACGAAGATTAAACATGATTCTCTTCTACTAAGGAACTAATGATGGCCCCATATGTTACTAAGATGCCGAAACTTTGCGTGGATATCTGCCTAACTCTGGAGGGATTGAATGGTTTAGTTTCTTATATATAAAACATATATATTCCCTAACCACACAATCTTCGACAGGTTTGCTCAGAAATTATTTATGCAAAAATCTATGAGAATGGAATTGCAGGTTGAATTCTTCTGTCTCCAAACAAGAGTGAAGTTACTAAGCATTTAGTGAATCTAAAAGGCTACACTGCAGCATATAGCCTTCACAAGTCCTGAAGCTATTATCAAATCAAACTAGATATCGGTCTTTTAACTAGCAATATTATTGATTATTTTATCTTGTAGGTTTTGAGTTCTGGGAAAATAGTGAAACAATTTATTCTTTGAAGGTTTGTTTCTATTACCATTCTACTTGTTGGTTCTCAAAATTATTTTGCCAAAAATAGGTAAAGGTAAAGGTTCCCCTCGCACATATGTACTAATCATTCCTGACTCTAGGGGGCAGTGCTCATCTCCATTTCAAAGCCGAAGAGCCAGCACTGTCCAAAGATGTCTCCGTGGTCATGTGGCCGCATGACTAAACGCCAAAGGCGCACGGAACGCTGTTACCTTCCCACCAAAGGTGGTCCCTATTTTTCTACTTGCCTTTTTTACGTGCTTTCGAACTGCTAGATTGGCAGAAGCTGGGACAAGGAATGGGAGCTCACCCCGTTACACGGTACTATGGATTCGAACCACTGAACTGCCGACCTTTCAATCAACAAGCTCAGCATCTTAGCCACTGAGCCACTACGCCCTCCTTTGGTAAGAATAGTGGCCTGTTTATTTTCTTCTTTCATTGGTCTTTTTTTTTTTTCTTTTATACCTTTCAAATAGAAGACTATCTTGTTTTTTTTAATACCTTTGTGTTAATTGTTCAGAAGTTTTTTGTTTTTTTTAATCTATATAGCAGGCTACAAACGCTTCAAACAAAAGTCAACAAATACTACATTGGAAAGCCCTAGATAACATACAGCAAATGAAACCATGGTCAGTTGCAAGACCCAGCAATTACAGTCATTACAGAGCAGTTTGCGACAATTGTCAATTGCTAAGAGCATCATCAGAAAGACATGCTTCCACTGAAACCTCTGGATCCAGGTGTTTCATACTCATACAGAGAGCAAAGTTTGGACATACAATATGTTCAACTTTATCTTATAATATGAAAGGTGCTGCTTGATTAGAAATCTTTAGGAAGAACAACTGCTCAGAGAAATCCTTTGCAAGTATTTATTTGGTGTCTCCAAATAAAAATATCAGACAGAAGCTGAGAAGATAGATTGTCATTAAAATCTCAAAGATGTCCACTGGAGTAGATCAAGCTGCCATAGGTGGCACTCCCCAGATGTTAGAATGGATCCCCTGGGTCCAAAAAGAGTCCTACCCACCACAAATATCCCACTAGTTATACATTTGGAAATTTGCGCCTTCAAGTCAGTTTTGACTCCTGGCAAATGCTTGGAAAAGTCCTTTCAGTTTTTAGGGCCACATTTTCAAATACAACTTGCTGGCCCCTTCTTCCTGAAGTTGAAAGAACATGACTGGCCCAAAGTCATCCAGCTAACTTTGTGCATCAGACGGGTCTAGAACTCACAACCACCTTGCCGTTAACCTGATATATTAACCCATACATCAAAGTATCCCTCCCTGCTAGTTATGTCCATGTTAAATTTGGGGAAATTTAATACACGTGTGTATTAAATACACATAATTTAATACACATGTGTATTAAATACACATAATTTAATACATGTAATTAACGCATGAGTTGCAATGGGCTTAATCTAATAAGGTCTCCTACTTAGTTCATCAGACAACTCCGAAAGGTAGTGAAATCCAGGGTGGCGTGTCACCAGAACAGGGATTAATACATTGGCGAGCCTGTGGTGGTGTGAGAGAGAGGGCCTGGCTGAATCTTGCACAGAACGACCAAGGGAGACATGAGAGCAGGGGTCCAATATTTGAGGGGCTGCCACAAAGAGGAAGGGGCCAACCTATTTTCCAAAGCACCTGAAGGCCAGACAAGGAATAATGGATGGAAACTGATCAAGGAGAGATTCAACCTGGAAATAAGGAGGAATTTTCTGACAGTGAGAACAATCAACCGATGGAACAAAAGTTGCCTTCAGAAGTTGTGGGAGCTTCATCACTGGAAGATTTCAAGAAGAGATTGGATGCCATCTGTCAAAAATGGTGTGGGGTCTGCTGGGCAGAAGGTTGGACTAGAAGATCTATAACCGTGATGGTGAGCCGTCACCCCAGTTCAGGTCTGCCATGCATGCGAGCATGCCTCCCGCCGGCCAGCTGGTTGTCGGGTGTCTGCCATGCATGCGCAGGAGTTAGGGCATGTGCCGGGGCTGCGGGTGCATGCGCAGGGATGGGCACATGCACAGGGGCCGCAGGCGCATTGCATTTGGGGGGTTTGGGCGTGCGCGCTTTGGACACTCGGTCCAGAAAAGGTTAACCATCACTGATCTATAAGGTCCCTTCCAACTCTGTTAATCTGTATCTATTTATAAGCCACTTGATTTGCAGAAATCACATTATCCACCCAAGCGGACCACAAGTTACAGTGGCTCAGAGCATAGAAACAGAAACTCCTGTGCATTTAACAACTTTCTTCAAGTACCGTAGAGCAAGCTGCAGGAGATAAAACCACAGATTCAAATATCTACCTGTTTTGCATGCAAAACTGCCTCTATTGTTGAAAGTGTGTTGAGTCAAGAGCAGATGTTGCCCATACAGTTCCAAAAGTTCAGTTATAAACTTTTTTTTTTTTTATGTTTCTTCTTAAACGAAAGCAGATCTTCTCAAGATGTTAGCAGCCACAGAAACTCAATCTCACGTCGGGTCGCTACCTTCCAATTTCAGCAGAAATGCTGTGGCTTTAATAGAAGTAGGTTGGCTGGTGCCACCATTTCTTCTCAGCACACTTTAAAAAAAAATCATACAGTGTGAATGGATCTCAAGAGGGTATCTAGACTAGGGGTCTCCAACCTTGGCAACTTTAAGACTTGTGGACTTCAACTCCCAGAATTCCTCAGCCAGCTTTCCAAAGCTGGCTGAGGAATTCTGGGAGTTGAAGTCCACAAGTCTTAAAGTTGCCAAGGTTGGAGACCCCTGATCTAGACCAACTCCAGCTCATGCAGGAAATCCAAAGTCAAAGAAGCTTTATAGATGAGAATGATGCTGATGTTAAAATTTTTATTTTTCCCCAGTAATATAGCACTGTCAGCAGTGGTGGGTTGCCCCCCGGTTCAGTGCGGTTCTTGCGAACTGGTAGTAAAACCAGGGGGAAGCTCCGCCCATCCACCCGGATGTCATCATAGATGATTTGCACATGCGCAGAAGCTCGGCACGCGAGCGAGCGAAGCAAGCACGTGCGTGTGATCCCATTGCAAACCGGTAGTAAAGGTAAGTAGAACCCACCCCTGACTGTCAGAGATTGTGCTCATCAATCAAATTATGTCAGATAGTTTTAACCACGATCTGTTGAATAAACCACATAAAGCGGGCTCATAGATCAATCTAAGCCATAAACCATGATTTGTAAAGCACAATGGGTAGGCCCACAGAATGCATTTACCTTCTGTGAGGTAGATGGGCGGGGTATTTTTTTTTTAAAAAAAACCAATAAACAAATTAAGCTAAAATCAAACAAACCAATATTCTGAGTATGGAAGAAGTACAGGATAATTTTGTCAGAAGATAACTGCCACCATATGAATCTTCACAACATATTTAAATTATTTTCCAGCACAATCCAAGCAATGTTCTCTCAACAGTTCAAGAAAATGTAGCTGTTCCAAGTGGGGGGGTTGCAATTACAGAAACGTCCATATATATATATATATATTTTCATTCAACTTGTAAATTCTGTACCTCGCAGGAAAAAAACAAGGCAGATTTTTAATGATCCTGCTGCACTTAAAAGTTCCTTGTAGGTACCGCTGGCTGCTGCGTTTGAAGATCAAAAAGACTGACAATGCTTCCTCAGATAAGGATGGTCCTTTTGATAAGCAAATGGCAGATCGGCGATTCCAGGGAGATTTGCCTTGATTTGCAAATTTCCTCAAAGAGTTTGGCTGGGATTCTAGACTGCTTTTCACACTGAAGGATGGAGATGGAAATAAAGGAAAAGGTCTGACAAAGATCATAATGCTGACATTTCCCGTGGAAAATGACACTTTTGGGGACCAAATGGCTCGCTGTCTTTCTTCTGTCATCACACCGAGCCACATAAAATGAAACTTTTTTTCCCCTCTGCAAGGATCCAATGGGGAGAAAGGACACCATTGACATAGTGCAGGGGTCAGCAACCTGCGGCTCTGGAGCCGCAGGTGGCTCTTTGGGCCCTCTGCTGTGTCTCCCTGTCAGTTGATCCCACCACTGCCTGGCCCCACCCCTCGCCCTCCCCTCCCAGTCACTCCTCGCCTGGCCTGAGAAGGTAAGGGCGACGGTGGGGGATGGAGAAGCAGCCAAGGCAGAGACAGAGACATACAGAGAGAGAGGAAGAGAGAGAGAGACATAGAGAGATACAGAGAGAGAGGGAGGGGGAGGAGAGAGAGATGTCAAAAGGATTTTGTGGTTCCCGGTGTTTTTTAACAACTAGTTCTCTGCCCTAATGACTGGTTGGGTAGGCGTGGCTAGGTCATCATGTGACTGGTGGAAGTGAGTGACATAGAGTTGGCCACGCCCACCCAGGTTTTGTGGCTCCCGGTGTTTTCTTTTCTGTGGGAAACGGGTCCAAATGGCTCTTTGAATATTTAAGGTTGCAGACCCCTGACATAGTGGGTTAGAGGATCATAACTCTTGAAGTCCCAAAGGTGCTTTTTTCAAAAGGCAACTGGACTTTTGTTTTTCTTGGAAGACGTTTCACTTCACTTCAGAGTCAGAACGGAAGAAGCTTCTTGGCTGAGAAGCGAAATGTCTTCAAGGAAAAACAAAGTCCAGTTGCCTCTTGAAAAAAGCACCTTTGGGACAACCTTGACTTGGATGACTAAGAATATCCATAGACATAACCCTTAGAGGATAGTCAATAATGGGATTCATTTAGAAGAGAAAAAGGAAAAAAATAAATAAATCAGATTTTCTTTCTTTGAGAGTGGCAAACAGGTGGACAGGACCTTCTGTGTCATGGCCCCATCATCAGATGGAGTCAAAGCCAGCAGATGAGTTGATCTTAAAAAAAAAAACACAGTTTAAACCTTTCCAATTTACTTGAGCTAATGGAACATGATGAATTCTTCTATTTGATAAAGGTAAAGGTAAAGGTTCCCCTTGCACATATGTGCTAGTCATTCCTGACTCTAGGGGGCGGTGCTCATCTCCGTTTCTAAGCCGAAGAGCCAGCGCTGTCCAAAGACGTCTCCGTGGTCATGTGGCCGGCATGACTCAACACCAAAGGCACACGGAACGCTGTTACCTTCCCACCAAAGGTGGTCCCTATTTTTCTACTTGCCTTTTTTACGTGCTTTCGAACTGCTAGGTTGGCAGAAGCTGGGACAAGTAACGGGAGCTCACCCTGTTATGCAGCGGTAGGGATTCGAACTGAACTGCCGACCTTTCGATCGACAAGCTTAGCATCTTAGCCACTGAGCCACCGCGTGCGTCCCTATCTATTTGATAGGCTGCCATAACTGTTGAGGCTACTTTACAACAATGTCTAGTGTTTTCCATCTACGCTATGATGTCAATCTTGTTGGAAAGGATTCTCCTGTATACAAAACGGGAGAACTATATACTGTAGTTCATTCCGAGAAACCCTTGTAATGCTTTAAAAAAAAAAAAATAACAGGAATTTCCTTGTGATGCCTACTGTTCTAATTAAATAAACAGAAAGCATTGTGTACCACTGGCATAGAGAGGGGGGGAAATACTTGGATGATTCCTTGTAATGCTACAGCCCCAGCCTTTGAAAAAAAACCCAAATGGATCAGAAATATAGTCTTTTGAATTATGGCCACAACTGAGCCCAAAATTTGTGTTGAATCTGACTTCCCCATTGGCACCGTCATAAATATGAACTAGTTGCCAAGTGTCTGAATTTTAATCCCGTGACCATGGGGATGCTGAGTGTTAGGGTTGAAGTTGTAATGTGTGTAACTTTGAACAATCACTAAATGTAGTCAAGGACTACCTATACCTTCAGACACATGCAAAGTGCTTCTTTTACCCTGAGCACCTTGTTTGCTACTGTATATAGGAATAAATAGCAATAGCACTTAAGACTTATATACCGCTTCACAGCGCTTTCCAGCCCTCTCTAAGCGGTTTACAGAGTCAGCATATTTGCCCCCAACAATCTGGGTCCTCATTTTACCCACCTCAGAAGGAGGGAAGGCTGAGTTCAACCTTAAGCCGATCGGAATTGAACTGCTGGCAGCCAGCAGAGTTAGCTTGCAATACTTCATTCTAACCACAATGTACAATGGATGGATGGATGGAGGGAGGGAGGGAGGGAGGGAGGGAGGGAAGGAAGGAAGGAAGGAGAAAAGAGTAATAGCACTTAGATTTATATACCGCTTCACAGCGCTTTCCAGCCCTCTCTAAGCGGTTTACAGAGTCAGCCTATTGCCCCCAACAATCTGGGTCCTCATTTTACTGACCTCAGAAGGATGGAAGGCCAAGTCAACCTTGAGCCTGACAAGATTTGAACTGCCAAATTGCAGGCAGCTGGCAGGCAGCAGAAGTAGCCTGCAGTACTGCACTCTAACCACTGCACCACCATGGCTCATAAAGCTAAATTGTAAATCTTAAATAGAGAATAAGATTTCCTTCCATAACTGATCCCAATGGCCAGGCATCCCTTTTTTGAGATTGGAAATGAACAATCCATACACAATCCTTGGAATTGCTGAAACTTCATAGTTTTCCGGCCATTTTCAGGTGGGAAAGTTATGGAAAGGGGGCAATAAAAGCAGTGCCATGGAATTAATGACGTTTAAAAACAAATAACCCATTCTCCTAAAACAACCTTTCTTTTCCTTGGCTAGCAAAGCAAGAAAATCCCACCCCTCTCCATCTTTCTAATTGTTATCCAGGAGAATCAGAGCTTGATTACCCTACAAGATGGCAAACTCAGCAACGATTCCAGGAAAACGTGTTGCAAATCTAAAAACGGAGCAACACAAACATTGAGGGCAGGAAAAGTCATCACGAGGCCTTCGGTGGCCCTTGCAGAAATTAAGGTTTTTCTGCTGTTTCTCCCACCCCACCCTAGATTTTATCTAGTAAACTAGCCAAGTAAATCAGAAGGAAGCCGGCTAAGCTGATGCTATTTACGGTCTTGGCAAGATTGAATCTCAAACTTGGTTCTTTCTTCTTTAACGGAATTTTTTAAAAATGTTTGTGAACGTATTTTTCTTCTTTAATGCCTTTTCCTGGGCCTGAGGTCCCTGAAGACCAAAACGTGCTGACTTAATGAGAGCACTATTAAGATTAGGTCCTCTCCGTTCACATCTTAACATTCTGCTGGCTTGCTTGTCGAGAGGTCACAAGCAGTGTTGGGTTGCTCCCGGTTCGCACCGGTTCGCAAGAACCGGTAATAAAATTTTGTAGTAATTCGGAGAACCTGTAATAATATTGGCTGGCCACACCCCTGAACCGGTCCCCAGCCCAGTTGCCGCTCACTTATCCCGCCCACCTCATCAGAGGCTTTTTTTTTTTTACTTTTAAAAGCATTTTTTCTACAACCTCTTCGGCTGAAAAAATGCTTTTAAAAGTAAAAAAAAAAGCCTCTGATTATCACGCACCTCAGCTGGGATCATCGGAGGCTTTTAAAAACATTTTTTTTTCCTGCAACCTCTTAAGGTTGTAGAAAAAATGCTTTTAAAAGTAAAAAAAAAAAAAAGTTGGGCACGCCCACAGAATTGGTAATAAAAATTTTTAGAACCCACCCCTGGTCACAAGTGTTTAACCTAATTGTGGTTTATTGAACAAGCTACACTTGGATGAGTTCGTACATCGTGCTGCACCAAAACCAAATAATGCAACCTATGAATCAAATCTACATTTTAAAAAAAAAGCCTCAAAGTTTAAAGGAAGTAAATATTCCAGATAGGTCATGAGAGCAGACTCATTGATGAAGTCAAGCAAAATTATTTATAGCTTACTGACTAAGCCACTCATGGCTAGATTCATATATGAAGATATCTTCATATATTAAGATTCATATATTAATATATAATATATATGGCACAATGATGGGTGCAGTACTACAGCAGGGGTGGTATTCACTTACCTTCACTACCGGTTCGCAAATGTGAGCATGCGTGCTTCACTTGCACACGCCACCTCCGTGCATGCGCAGGTCCTTCCACGCATGCACAGAGTGTCAAAAATGGGACATGATGACATCTGGGCGGATAGGCAGAGCCTCCCGCTGCCGCCGCTATCGGTTTGCCCGAACCGAATAGAACCGGCTAAATACCACCACTGTACTGCAGGCTACTTCTGCTGAGTGCCGGCTGACTGCAATTTGGCAGTTCGAATCTCACTAGGCTCAAAGTTGACTCAGCCTTCCATCCTTCTGAGGTTTGGTAAAATGAGGGCCCAGATTGTTGAGGGCCATGTGCTGATTCTCTGCTTAGAGAGGGCTGTAAAGCACTGTGAAGCGGTATATAAGTCTAAATGCTATGGCTATGCTATTGCTACAAGCCTTGATTTACAAGTCATCCTGGGATCAGTTGGTGCAGGCGATGACACAGCGCCAATATTCAGGAACAACTATTCTAATAGGCCACAGGGGTCTGTCACTAGAAAGACAACACTGCCAGAAGGAAGTGGCACATGCTAGACCAGTGACGACTAACCTTTTTGCCATCGTGTGCCAAAAGCGGGGTGTATGGGGAGGGGGTTGCGCATGCGCGTGTCCACACCCATAATTCTATGTGCCCAGCCACCCGCGCATGCACGCATGACCCCCTGCACTCCCCCGTCTTTTGGCACACGATGGCACAGTGGGCCCAGTAGGCCCGTTTTTCACTCTCCCCAGGCTCCAGAGCCTTTCTAGGTGCCTGGGGAGGGCAAAAACGGCCTTCCCCCCCCCCAGAGGCCCTCCGGAGGCCAGAAACAGTGTGTTTCCTGACTTCCGGTGGGCCCGGAAGGCCTGAAAATCAGCTGGCCGTAGATGAGCTCGGGTGCCCACCAATATGGCTCTGCGTGCCATCTGTGGCCATAGATTCTCTATCACGGTGCTAGATCCTGGGAAGTGCTGGACCAAGAGGGCAATTGCGCCATGCCTCAAGGGTTTTGCGCCTTAGGGAACGACACCAGCTGGCCTTTGTGAGTGGCAGCAGTGGCACTAGGCCTGAAATCAAGGCCCAGGTCTTTATTTCAGGCTCAGCCTTGGCCCAGCCATCAAGTGCCACTCTTCATGGTGGCGTAGACCGGTTTTGGAAGAAAAACTGTCTTTCACGAGACCAGAGGGGAAATGGTTTTGTACACAATCTAGATTCCGCACACATGCAGATGAAGCTTTGCTCACTTGCTCACCAGACCCCTACCGGTCTATGGTCCAGGGGTTGTGGAACCCTGGCCTAGATGATGGGGGAGATAGAGAATGGCTTCTATTTGATTTGTGAAGGATGTGACATGCCAGCAGAGTCAAATAAGGCATTTTCCTAACTTTGGACACATCAAGGAATACAACTTCACTGCTCTAGGCCAGGGGTGTCAAATTCAATTTCACTGAGGGTTGTGTTTGACCTTGGGAGGGCTGGGGGGGGCATTGGCTGGGTAGGGGTGGCCAGGGTGGGAATGACCAGCTCGATGTCACTTGTGTTGGGGGGCACCTGTGAAGGCCAAGTGGTAAGGAAGGACTTCTCTGAGACCCTCCCTCCCTCTCATTATAATTTCCTTCCTTCCTTTCTTCTTTTTCCTTCCCTCTTCATTCTCCTTTTTTCTTCCTTCCCCTCTTTCCTTATTTTTCCTTCTTTGCTCTCTTCCCAACTTTCCTTCTTTTTCTTTGTCTTTCCTCTTTCCCTTCCTCCTTTCTGGGCTCTGTTTTCATTAGCAGAGGCACCATGGGCTGGTCCTTTGCTGTTTCCAGGGCGGCCTTATGGGACAGATTTAAGCATCCATGGGCCTTGAGTTTGATACCCCTGCTCTAGGTTATCCCTTGAGCTGCCTAAACAAAAGGACGGCTCTACTGTAAATGCAACTTTTAGCACCCAAGCTTCTCTTTTTTAACCTTCTACAGATCAGGGAAAGACTTCTTGTGGAGGTCTTCCAAGAATAGGAAATGTAAACCTGATCTGATTTCTCCAAGACCCAAACTAGTCCCGGCATGCAAGGATGTGTATTTTTCCATCGTGGTTGTTTTTAAATTGGGAATCCAATTTGGAAGTATGGTTAAGGGAGAGTAGGATTAAGTTCTAGGAGATCTCTCTGGCTACTTTCTACTAAAAAAAAAAGAAGCTGCTTCTTCACCAACAGAAGAAACTATGGTTAACAGCTTTTTTTTTTTAAGGAAAAATTATAATCACTTTCGGGAGAAAAATCAAACCGGGCTGCAAATTTGACCAGAAAAAAAGCGAAGAAATAAAACTCGTCTCACCTCTGCAGTACGTATATGCTTACTTGTGGTTAAGTTGATCATGCATCACTAATTTAATTTGTCTATGTTCATACAACTAGCTTTGCAGGCCGCTTTCACACATTTTAAGCTAAAATATGGCTACCCAGTTTTTGGTTCTTGCAAATGCAGCCAGTGAATTAACCCATATTAAGTTTGATGGATGTGATGTGTGGGCCACCCTGCCTTTTTCAAACACACCGTGGATAAAACTCCTGGGGTAGCAAGAGGTATGACTATTAGTATTAGCTCATGCATAATGTGGTCGATCTGGTTTACTTCAAGATATGAAGTATTACGCGAAGGCCATTTGAGCTCAACCATGCTTTAAGAATTATTTCATTCAACTGTAAAACTGTTGACTTGGTTTTAGACCAGCAAGAATATAAACCGTCTTTCTGGTTTGTATATTATGATTTATGACAAAGGTCTCCAAACTTGGCAACTTTAAGACTTGTGGACTTCAACTCCCAGAATTTCTCAGCCAGCTTTGCTAGTTGAGTTTTGCTGGCTGAGGAATGCTGGGAGTTGAAGTCCACAAGACTTAAAGTTGGCAAGTTTGGAGATCCCTGATTTATGACTTAGCCATAAGAGACTAGGGCTGATTAAACAAACCATGGTCAAATTAATCCACAATTTAGCAAAACATGTGAACTCATCCACTCTGGGACAATTCCCCAAATCCTGTAGGAACTTTGCAATGGTGTTTCCCCAATACTGACATGATGAAATCGATAACATATAAAAAAATGGAACATTTTTGCATAAAAGATATAGCTTGTAGCATTGGGTCTCTTAAAGGGAAGCTCATCTAAATGGAGTAAACAGCTCATTCTCCAATTCTCTGATCAAGTTACTAACTTTTCTTCATGTCGCATGGAAATCAACATTTTGCTAACCTACTATTCTATTGATTGATACCGAGGCCATCAATCTTCCACCCATGAAACCAGAACTGTCATTTTGCAAACGGTAGCTTTTATTTGATAAAGGCATTTCTCATATGAAATATCTACCTCCAGGAAAACCTGCTCAAAGACATCACCAGTTGTCTTTTCTCAACTTTAAACCTTGCCAACAACTTCCAGAGCCTTTAAATAGTCCTAATTCACCACTAATGTTTTCATAAATTGTTGAATATAAGGGGAGGGCATTTGTAAGGCTGAAAGAAATAACACCTATTAGTAGTTTCCTTCTGGTCTAGGATTGTGTGCAAAAACCCCAGTGACCAAATGTGGGAGAACTTTCAGATAAGGATAAAGTGGACAGTTTGGAAACTGAATTAGCATTATGGTTATTTTTGTAAAATGACTGACATGTTCAGTATTGAAACACCCATTTCTCAGAAGCCAAACTCATCATAAATAATGTCAGTGTTTAGTAAACATCAGTGGTTTTGCCTTGGAAACGGACTCTATCTCTTTAGAGTAGAGATAGTCTTCGACTTAGGACCGTAATGGAGCCTGGAATTTCTGTCATAAGTCTAACAGCCATAAGTCAAGGCACCCATGACCAGAGCAGATTTTACAACTTTTTTGCAACAGTAGATGCCATGGTCATTAAATGAATGTAACGGTTATTGAGTAAAAGCCATAATCGTTAAGCCAATCAATGTATTCCTACGGGCGGTTTTTGTCGGAAACCAATGAAAAAGGTCAAAAACCATCAAAAACATTGTAAATCATCACTATGGGACTGCAGAATTCTGCAACTGGCCATCAAGGTGAGCCAGTTGCCAAGTGCCCAGAATAGCAATAGCGATAGCACTTAAGACTTATATAGCACTTCATAGTGTTTTACAGCCCTCTCTAAGCGGTTTACAGAGTCAGCGTCTTGCCCCCAACAATCTGGATCCTCATTTTACCAACCTCAGAAGGATGGAAGGCTGAGTCAACCTTGAGGTGGTCAGGATCGAACTCCTGTCAGTCAGCAGTGTGTTAGTCTGCAATACTGCATTTTAACCACTCCACAACCATGAAATGCAGTCATTTAACCATGGTATGTATGTGCCTGCAGCAATATGGAACCAGGTATAAGTAGCTTTTGTAGAGTCCACCCTGACTTCAAATGGTCATTAGGTGAGGACTTCTCTGCTTAAGAGTAAGTCATGATCAAGCCACAATGATATAGCTTTGATGTTTTGTATATGGCCAACCACTGTGGTTTCTAAGCCATGGTATATGCCTTCATATGCAAGATCCAGCCAGTTGTGATGCACTCAACAAATCATGGTTAAAGAAATCAACGTACAGCAAGTATGTGCTATTGGCTCATCTACCTTATTTTTTTTCCCCGCCATGATAGGTCAAAAAGTATTTTTTTTTCTTTCCCATGGCTCAGCGTGAACTGTCCAGGAATGAACTTGAGAACTTCTGCATGCAAAATTTACACCCTGCCCCTGAGTTATGGCCCTGCCCCAGCTTTGCCTGCTCAACAGTAATCGGGACATTCATTAAAACATTCTTTCTGAAGTGAGTGAACCGGGGGAGGGAAGAAAGCTAGCTAATTAACAACCCTTCTCTCTCTCTCCTTGGCTCCCACCAGGATTGCAGTCCCCAAAACAGAAGTCACTGAAACTCAAGTCAGTAGGAAATCCTTCCTTAGTTTACGAAGTCAATTATTGGAACTTTGGGCCAACTTGAAAATGCCTGGAATCTTCCAACGGGCAGAAAAAATCAGATTTAGGTTTTAATGGGCTTGTTACAGTGGTGGGATTCAGCCAGTTTGCACCAGTTTGGGAGAATTGGTTGTTAACTTTCTGAGCAGTTTGGCAAACTGGTTGTTGGAAGAAATCATTAGGGCAGAGAACCAGTTGTTAAATTACTTGAATCCCACCACTGGCTTGTTAACATGCTGGAAAGAAACCGATTTTAAGGGAAGAAAGAGCAATGGGCTCCTCAAATAATCAAAAGACATGGAAACGTGAAGGAGAAATAATCCTTTACCCATTTACATATGGATTCCGAGATTCCCAGAACCCATTATTTAAGTAATTGTTTTCCAATTCTTCCCTCACCAAACTGATAATTCAGCCTAGGTTAGAAGTTAAAGTTTAAACAGATAGCACGGTCTGATAAAGCAAAAAATCTAATTCCCACAGGTTTTTCAAGAGGTTGCCTTCTGCTTCCAGTTCATAAGACTTCGCCAGCAAGATGCACCAACCCACCAACTCCCTTATGAGCAGGAATTTAAAACTTCTCAGAGCCAGGAGCTGTGCTACAGAGGGGAGGGAAGCAGAAAATAGATTGAGATCTAGTTTGAGTTCATCAGGTCACTGGCAATAGATGGAGAAAGAGCTCCTGGTTCCCTCTTGCTTAACTGGAACAATGAAACGGCTCTTCTTCTCTTAAATTAAGACTGCTGAGGTCAGGAGTGCGCAAATTGAGTTACCATGGGCACAACAATATATGAAACTTCCCTAGTTTTTATATGTAGACAGATCTTTATTTTTTTTTCCCCCTCAGGAGGTTCCTAGGAAAAACACATGAAGATCTCGAGGGTGAGTTTCTGGTTAATTTCAAGAAGAAATGAGAAGGGCTGCACCACACTAAACAATTAGTTTTGGGGTGCCTGTACTCTGCCTCGGACAGGGAGAAAATGAGTAGATGAATGTGAGAAAAGGGTGTAAAATTAAGTGTTAAGAATTATGATTCCCAGATATTCCCAGGTATTCCCAGGGGGACATTATCTGTGGAGATTCTCAGACATCTAGGTCATGGCTGTCCCAAAGGTGCTTTTTGCTTTTGCTTTTTGCTTTAATTTATATGCTGCCCTTCTCCGGAGACTCAGGGCGGCTTACAATGCATTAAGCAATAGCCTTCATACTTTTGTATATTTATACAAAGTCAGCTTATTGCCCCCACAATCTGGGTCCTCATTTCACCTACCTTTGAAAGGATGGAAGGCTGAGGCAACCTTGAGCCTGGTCAGATTTGAACTTGCAGTAATTGCAAGCAGCAGATGTTAATAACAGTGCTTAAGTCCACTGTATTACAGGCTCTTTCTTCATCAAAAGGCAACTGAACTTTGTTTTTCCTTGAAGACGTTTCGCTTCTCATCCAAAAAGCTTCTTCAGTTCTGACTGAAGAAACTTCTTGGATGAGAAGCAACACTTTTTTCAAGGAAAAACGAAGTCCAGTTGTCTTTTGATGAAGCGCCTTTGGGACAATCAGGGGGGAGCAGATACATTGGAACATTCCAAGGTCATATTTGGAAAGTGCTTTACATACATACACCCAGCTTAGCTGGAGGACAATCTCCGAAAGTATTGTTGTTTATTGAGTTTGTACTTTGTCCTTCTTGTACCTTAGGCTGCTAACAAAGACTCACACTGATGATGTTACTTAGTTGGGTAATGAAACTTCTGCAGGCAAATAACCAAACTCAGAAAGCACCAAGGACACCATCGTTCTCCTCCCCCCCACTCCTTCTCCCCCCCCCCCAAACTCCATTCCCTTCTAGCACAGATGATGAACCTAGGTAGATAATCAAAAGTTTGTAGCCAAACAACCAAGCTCAGAGAGCACCAAGGACTCCACTGCTCACCCAGAACAATATATAGGCAGAGCAGACAGCAAGCATCGCATCGTATCAAACAATAAAATATAGTTTATATTTTATAAACTTATCCGTGAAAAGGAGATGAAACTAAGCCTTGAATCGCAAAGCCCGTGCAAATAAATAAATTAAAAAAAGCAACCAGGCATGTTTTTCCCACCCATTTTAAACAACTTGCAAGTCACACAATATACAGGCACAATGGGTAATCTATCCGGATGAATGTAGCCTGTTAACTATTTATTGTGCTTTTTTTGTTTAAGAGCTCATCCATTTATTCTCATTTTTTTGCACTTATAAATGGGAGACCTAAGAGAGGGGAAGCTTTGAACCCTGCCCGGGCTGAATTTTAAATTAGGGAATTGCAACCTGTACAGGTTCGATATATTTAGACAGACCTGTTTAAAAGGGAATCTGCAGGATTCCACATCAGAGCCACAACCAAGAGAATCTCTGTATTGCTATCCCAACAGATATTAATATTAGCGTCCAACAGGTATTAATATCTGTTGAGTCACAACTGAGAGTCATCAGAGTCAAACCAAGAAATCTTTGTATTGCTATGCCAATGGATATAATTATCCGTGCATTCAATCACTTCTTTCCCGTTAAAAGTTATATTTCAGTGACAATACTTAGAGGGTCACTAAGAGACATTTTAAGACTAGAGATTAAATATACAATGTATGTAAAGCAGTGGTGAAATCCAAATTTTTTTTACTACCAGTTCTATGGGCGTGGTGTGGCTTGGTGGGCGTGGCAGGGGAAGGATACTGCAAAATCTCCATTTCCACCCCACTCCAGGGGAAGGATATTGCAAAATCCCCATTCCCACCCCACTTTGGGGCCAGTCAGAGGTGGTATTTGCCGGTTCTCCGAACTGCTCGAAATTTCTTCTACTGGTTCTCCAGAATCTGTCAGAACCTGCTGGATTTCACCCCTGATGTAAAGTAATATATAGATATAATAGTATGTATAATAAGTAAGGAGTAGTATATACAATATATAAGGAATAAGGGAACCACAAAAATTAATATGTGAATGTGTAGGGGTGGGGGAACATAAACTGTGGATATACACTGATACGGAACTGTTGTAAAATAGAAACTTTTCTTTTTTGTTTTTGCTTTTAAAGAAAAAAATAATAAAAAAATATTTTTTAAAAAAAGACTAGATATTGGGTTCATCTGATTAAAGTCTACTATCTTAGCTCACAGGATACTCACTAACAACCCAACAGTTAGGCCTACTACGCAAAACGCTCATACTTATCACTGTTCCGTAGCCATTTGTCTTCAGTTGAATCTTCTGATCAAGGCAAGACTACCAGGAACTCAGAGAGAGATTCTACTGAAGGGGTCTATTCCCTGTTTGCCAACAGACTGATGCATTTCATCCTTTTCAGGTGAAGAAGTCAGTATGCTTTTGAAAACTGAAATAATCTTTTCTTTTTTCTTTTTTTAGAATTTTCCTCTTCTTCACTCACCTTTTCCAAGCAGTTAATATGCCACAAATGACTAACACAGTTACGTGTAGGTAAGCAAGCTAGTAAAGATCCTTGCAAATGCTAAAATCTGGAGACTTATTTACAAGGATGGGTTTAATAATTACTAAATAGTTATTAAAGATGTATATATTGTGTCAGAGTTTTCAGACATTGCTAACTAGATGATGGCAAGGTCTGAACTGAAGTCTTCCTAATTCATTTATCTGTTAATCTTATGCAAAAGCAGCTTTTGGTTTATTTCTGTTTTTAATACTCCATAACCTTATAATCAACATATAAAAAACCAAAGAATGTCTCCTTTGGAAAACAGTTGTTGCCCTTTTACAATTCAACATTCTTCTATTCTTCATTTAAGAACATTCTATAGATTCACAAGATATTTAATACCTTCCAATTCAAGGTAACAATTGCATTTGTGTATTTGGTGGTGCTGTTCCTTTCTTTTTAAGGAACATCTATTTTTACAATGCCTTATAAGCATCCGCATTTGCAAAATTATGTTGCAAATTCATTGACTGGAAAGCAATGTCTTGGTAGCCTCAAATGTGCTGTGTTTTTTTTTCCCAGAAGGCAATTGGACTTATTTTTTTTTCTTGAGGAAGAAATGTTTTTTCCCCCCTTGAGGATGAAGAGGTTTCCCCTTTCATCCAAGAAGCTTCATCAGTTCTGACTGAATAGTGGGGCGTATGAAAGGATTAGTTCTGATGAACCAATGGTGGTACAAATCCTGTTATGACTTCCAATTATCACTTGTTTCACCCTACCCATCCACCCCCAATTTGCTAGGACATTAAACAGTCCATTAAACAGTGGTTGCTTTAAAATTCAAGAGAGGAAGGGGGAGGGGAGGGGGAGGAAGAAGAGGAAGAGGAAGAAGAAGAAGAAGAGGAGGAGAAGGAGGAAGAAGAAGAAGAGGAAAAGGAGGAAGAGGAAGAAGAAGAAGAAGAGGAGGAGAAGGAGGAAGAAGAAGAAGAGGAAAAGGAGGAAGAGGAAGAGGAAAAGGAGGAAGAAGAAGAAGAAGAAGAAGAAGGAGGAGGAGGAGGAGGAGGAGGAGGAGGAGGAGGAGGAGGAGGAGAAGGGGAAGAGGAGGAGGAGGAGGAGGAGGAGGAGGAGGATGAGGAGGAGGAGGAGGAGAGGAGGAGGAGGAGGAGAAGAAGGAAGAAGGAGGAGGAGGAGGAGGAGGAGGAGGAGGAGGAGGAGAAGAAGAAGAAGAAGAAGAAGAAGAAGAAGAAGAAGAAGAAGAAGAAGAAGAAGAAGAAGAAGAAGAAGAAGAAGAAGAAGAAGAAGAAGAAGAAGAAGAAGAAGAAGAAGAAGAAGAAGAAGAAGAAGAAGAAGAAGAAGACATTCAACCTTTGAATGCTGAGGTTTAATCCTTTCCTCACCAGGGGAATGTAGCTGGGCTTAGCCTTTTCCTTGATCAAGGAAACTCTAAACACTGTTTTCTTTCTAGGAATCCAGTACAGTAGCAGAGCCCTTAACCTTCAGAGCTTGCAAAGTCACCTAAGGTTAAAAGAATGCAGATCTTCCCAGTAATGCACCAAGATTGGGCTTAGCATTAACGTGAGCCTTTAAAGTTATTGATGGTCCCAGTAGCATAGCAACATGCTCCTGAAATCATCTCCACAAGATAGCATCAAGGGCTGGACTCTCTCCTCTCTCTCTTCCCCTCCCTTCTCTTTCATCATAGTTTTCCCAGCCTTTGAGGCTGGGGGTGGGAGTTACAAACAATCTAGGAACAGTATTCTGCCATAATGATTGGGGGGGGGAATAGCAGAGATATTTACTTGACCACAGAAAAAAGAAAAACTGGCTGAAACCCTCCAAGGGTGTTAAGCATTTATATCTTAAAGGGGGAAAACTACCCAAATAAGATCTAATCATTAACTTATTTTCTTCCCAAGGCAAACAAAACATTTTTTTTTTTTGGCTTGGGTAAAGGCCCACTTAGAAAGGGGAGTAAATTTAGGAAGGCTCTTTTTTTTTAGAGGCGTATGTAGAAATGTTACGTGAAAAAGGTCAAGAAAGTTGAATCAGAATTTTCTCATCCCTAGATCTCCCTTAAATCTCTGGAAGGATCCACATTCTCTAGATACCTCACGCATTACAGCTTCATCTTTTTCTGGCAAAAACAAGAGCTTGCCCTATTTAGAAGGGCCAAAAAGAAATCGCTGACTTAAGGGTGCCCAAGCTGCAACCCAACTGGAGGAAGTCAGTTCTACTGGATTCAAATGAGTTACTTTTGAGTAGACTCCTCCTGCATTCTATACACTATCCATGTCCCAAAGGTGTTTTTCAAAAGACAAGTGAACTTTGGTGTATGTGTTTTTTTTTCTCTGAAAGCGTTTCCCTTCTCATCCAAGAGGCTTCTTCAGTTCTGAACTGAAAAAACATCAGAACTGAAGAAGCTTCTTGGATGAAAAGGGAAACCTCTTCCTCAAAGAAAAAAAAAAGCCCAGTTGTCTTTTGAAAAGCACTTTTGGGACAACCATGACCTGGAGGGTTGAGAATCTCCATACACTACCCTGTTTCCCCGAAAATAAGACCCCACCGGAAAATAAGTCCTAGCATGATTTTTTTAGGATGCTTGTAATATAAGGCCTACCCCACAAAATAAGCTCCAGTTAAGATTGTCAGCCACATGCTGCATTTAGTACCGTATTTCCCCCAAAATAAGACCCCCAAAATAAGGTCTTAATGCATCTTTTGGATGCATCTTTTGGAGCAAAAAATAATATAAGACCCGGTCTTATTTTCAGGGAAACATGGTATCAATGCAATTCATGGGGTTTTTTAATGAGAATCTAAATCCTGATTCACCTTCTTTTAATATGCTCACAACTCAATGGACAATAGAGTTCAACGAAAGCCTCTGAATTATTAAATCTAATCAGTTATTAAAATGAGATATCTTCTTGCATCCTTCCCCTGGTTTTCCCCTGGTTTTCCCCTTGAAAAGGAGCTCCTCCTGGCACCTTGAGTTTATGGTAGAGGAAGTCCAATCGGCAACTTTTCAGCAAAGATCTCTTTGCAGTATAAATCAGCTTCCTTTTAAGCCCACACAAACACCCCGGGCCAGATCTATTAAGTTTCTTCAAACCACATGCCTGAATTGTATTACACCTCCGCACAGACAGAAACATGGGGGGAGGGAAGGAGAGGAAACAGGGAGAGATCAATCGATCGATCAATCAATCAATCATGATGGAGGCCAGAGAGAGAACACAAGGTCTGGAGAATAGGGTACAATTGTCAATAAGAGGCGCAGATATTATCTTACACACACTCCAGGTTTCTGGAGGCAGGAGGTCGTTGGATCCCCCGACCCACACCCCACCCAATTGAGACCCCCCCATCACCTCCTCTTTGACCTAGTAGCAAGGAGCCGAGGTGGGTTGAGAAGCGTCAGAAAGCAGATTTGACACAACCGCGGTGATGCCTGCAGGACATTTCAATCTCTCTCCATCATCCTTCTTTTTCTTCTCCTCCTTTCCTTCCCCCCAAACCCCATGAATTTACAAATACAGTTCAAAGCTGAGGACCAAGATGGACCCTTTCCCTTGTCAAGAAGCGAAAAGGATCCAGGACTGAAGCAAGCATCCTCCCCAAGGAGTGGAGGAAAGGGAGAGAGAGAGAGAGAGAGAGCGGGGATTGGGGGGTTCCCAGAGCCGCTGATAGTCAGGAAAGAAAAGGAGAGTTTCTGAACCAAAGGTAGCAAAAACGAAAGAAGAAGGAGAAGGAGAAAGAGAAGGAGAAGAGCCCTGGTGGCGCAGCAGACTAAAGCACTGTTATTAACATCATCTGCCTGCAATTACTGCAAGTTCAAATCTCACCAGGCTCAAGGTTGACTCAGCCTTCCATCCTTTCTACGTAAAATGAGGACCCAGATTATGGGGGCAATAAACTGACTTTGTATAAATATATACAAAAGTATGAAGGCTATTGCTTTAACGCATTGTAAGCCGCCCTGAGTCTCCGGAGAAGGGTGGCATATAAATCAAATTTTTTTAAAAAAAGGAAGAAGAAGGAGGAGAAGGAGGAAGAGGAAGAGGAGGAAGAAGGAGAAGGAAAAGGAGGAGGAGGAGGAAGAGAAAGAGGAGGAGGAGGAGGAGGAGGAGGAGGAGGAGGAGGAGGAGAAGAAGAAGAAGAAGAAGAAGAAGAAGAAGAAGAAGAAGAAGAAGAAGAAGAAGAAGAAGAAGAAGAAGAAGGAAAGAAAGAAAGAAAGAAAGAAAGAAAGAAAGAAAGAAAGAAAGAAAGAAAGAAAGAAAGAAAGAAAGAAAGAAAGAAAGAAAGAAAGAAAAAGAATTGGCCACGGCTTGAAAGGTAGAGCCCGGGCAGGCGATGCGAGCGGCTGACTTGACTCACCGGGGGATGGAAAGAGATCCACCTCCACCTTCTCGGCTTTGATGATGGTCAAGGTGGGCTTCGGGTCGCCCGCCGCCTTCATGGTGGGAAAAAAAGGGGGGGAGCCTGGAAGCCGGGCGAGGGGAAAGGGGGCAGTGGGACCTCGGCGGAGGAAGGGAAAGCCTGGGCTCCCCCCTCCTTGGACGGCGAGGCGCTTCTCCCGAGCGCCAAGTCGGCCGGAGAAGACTGGCTGGCCGGCTGGGTTGACTTTCTTTTGCGGTACCCGCTTGCTTTCCTTCGCTCGCTCGCTCGCTCGCCCGGGCTCTTCAGCGCGGCCCTGATGGGCTCCGGCCGCGGCTCTCGCTCCCTTCCGCGTTCCCTTTCGTCTTGCTAGGGCGTTTCTCTCCTCGAGCGTCTCTTCTCCCCCCTCTCCTCCTCCTCCTCCTCCTCCTCGCCCAGTAGCGAGGAATTGGGCTGCGGCGAAAGAGGGAGGGAGGGAGGCGGCCTCCGCTCGGGGACAGCGGCCGGGGAGGGGGGGAGGCTGGGTGGGAAAGGCTTCCTCCGCCCCAAACGGCTGGCTGGGACCAACCCAGCTGCCGCTGGGTCCCGCTCTCCGTCCTCCCCGCGCCCGCCCCCCCCCCGGTTAGAAAACAGGGCGCAGCGATGCTCCTCCACGTGGCGCCCTTTCTTCCCCTGGTTTTCTCCTCGGTCCGGAGAGGGGTGGGGAGGGGAGGGGAGGGGAGGGGTGGGGAGGAAGACCAAAGCGAGTGTGCTTGGGTGCGAGTGTGAGTGTGTGTCAATTCATTGGGACCCTAAGACAAAAGACTTCACCTTTTGGGACGCTCCAAAGTCTTCATCGATCCGGGGTTAAAGTCTACCCCGGGTCCAGATGTTGAAGGCGACATCTGTATCCCGCGAAGAGTTTTAATCGCCATCCGGACGGACGGACGGAATAAACCGAGTTCAGGCCGGCGGTTCGAATCCCTAGTATGGGTCTCCTGCGTTGAGCAGGAGGGGGTGGACTAGATGACCTCCAAGGTCCCCTTCCAACTCTTATTACTGTTACATCGAGTTCTGAATTATGAGCCTCCGGAGGTTCCTTCTGCCCGTTTTAGGGTCTCTCAGAAATGTGGGGAGTCCCTTCTTTTGAACCCCCCAAAGGCCGGTCGACCCCCGTGTGTGCCATTGATTTCACCTACGTTTTCCCTAGGTTTTTTTTAAAAAAAAAAAAGTTGGAGGAGGTATAATTTTCCTAAATTACCATGTGAAAGTGGTGGTGGAGCCGAGCTGGCTAGCTCATCTTCCAAGGTTGTGAAATGTTGAGTTCAGCTTCCCTTTCTCAGGTAAACAAGCTCGCCCCCCTTGTTACTAAAACCTGCCGCCGCCCCCCCCTCCCAGGTCCAACTGTCCTTTGCACGCACACACAAACACACAAGGAAGTGCAATTAGTCTCCTGACAACTTTCCACCCAGATCTCGGAGCAGCTCAGCTAACTATACAAACCGCAAAAAGTTTTTGAAGAGAGGCTTTTAAGCCACTCGGTTTATTTAAAACCCATCGCTGTGAAGGGGGGGGGGGCTTGATTGGTACCCAGCAAAATGCAAAATAAAAAATCAACTACCTCCTGGAGCTCTTCGTGGTGGCATGGATGCTGCCACCATCACTATCCCTCTACTGAAAAAAATTATCCCCCGCAAGGAAGAGAGAGAAAAGCAGCAGCAAGTGTAGGTCTGAATTTGCAGCCTCCGGATTTGAAATTCTCCTGCCTCTATTGTGTCTTCTCTTTTTGATGATGAGTTCTGCAGAACTTGGAAGCTTGCCCGTCCCTTTCATGCTATTTTGGGATTAAAAAGTTTTCCCAAGCTATGGATTCTGGATTTGCCCCTCTCTGCCTTAGGCCAATGTATCTGTGATCGCTTTTACTATTTAAGACACTTTTTTTAAAAAAAAATTGATTTATATGCCGCCCTTCTCCAGAGACTCAGGGCGGCTTACAATGTGTTAAGCAATAACCTTCATACTTTTGTATATTTATACAAAGTCAGTTTATTGCCCCCACAAACTGGGTCCTTTTCAAGCCATTTTTTTTTATTTCCCCCCCCCCATCCCATCATGGGATTTAAAGCAGCATTTACCAGGTTCGTGGACCAAACACTGATCAGCCTCAGAGTTTATTTTACGATGGAAAATGCATTTTATTATCTTTTTAGAGGCTGCCTTAATCTCTAGCTTATCTTGGTGAGGCTGTTTTGTGAATAAAATGGGATAAAATAGGTGCTCATGATTTCTGGGTTTTTAAATGTCACCTTGCTGTACCATTTCTAGAGTGTGCAAATCCACTCTTTACATAAGGAAACGAAGAATTTTCTGTATGCCATGATCACTTAGAAAGCCAGGTATAATATGCCTAATTATTTAAGTATAATATATCTTGGAAGGATGCAATGAGAAAGAAAAGGTAAAGGTAAAGGTTCCCCTCGCACATATGTGCTAGTTGTTCCCAACTCTAGGGGGCGGTGCTCATCTCCATTTCAAAGCCAAAGAGCCAGCGCTGTCCGAAGACATCTCTGTGGTCATGTAGCCGGCATGACTCAATGCTAAAGGCACACGGAATGCTGTTACCTTCCCACCAAATGTGGTCCCTATTTTTCTACTTGCATTTTTACGTGCTTTCAAACTGCTAGGTTGAGAGAAGCAGGGACAAGTAACGGGAGCTCACCCCATTACGCGGCATTAGGGATTCGAACCGCTGAACTGCCGACCTTTTGATCGACAAGCTCAGTGTCTTAGCCACTGAGCCACCGCATCCCTGTCTTGGAAGGACACAATGAGAAAGACAAAAGAAACCCTTATTACTACTTATAGAAAAATAATAGTTAAAAAGAATAGTTGCTCTATGCAGTTTTGAAATTGTCCCTTTGCATTGCTATTATTAGTAGCGTGGGGGATTAAACTACAGTTAGATTCTCACACTTTTAAGACTTGAATATAATAATTCAAGCCCTAAACCAAGGATCTAAGAATTATGATGATAGCATCTAAGAATGTAACCAGTCCCAAGCAGGATGGGTTGGGGTTTTTATTATTTATTTATTTAAATAAATATATTTAGTTCAATTTATATGTCGCCCTTCTCCGAAGACTCAGGGCGGTTTACAATGCACTTATAGCAGTAGCCTTCATTCTTTTGTATATACCTGCTATTAGGGCTTTTGCCCGCCCCCCCCATAAGTGGTGTTTCTACAAAGTCAGCTTATTGCCCCCACAATCCGGGTCCTCAATTTACCTACCTCGGAAGGATGGAAGGCTGAGTCAACCTTGAGCCTGGGGAGATTTGAACTTGCACTAATTGCAGGCAGCTGGCTGCTAAGTGCTATATAACAGCACTTAGTCCACTGCACCACCAAGGCTCTTGTTTGTTTGTTTGTAAAATTAGGGTTTTGGGGCCTAATAAATTCAATAGTTCCAGTTATTGGGGAAGCCTTTAAGTATTGCTCTGAGAGCCCCAATCACAATTGGTATAACAATTATAATGATCTCATATGGAATTTTGTTGGTCGGTCAATAGGAAGATCTCCATTTTTTATTGTTAGCATCTTCAATCAAGAGTAAACATTCATTCCAAAATCTAGTGATTAAAGTTCTTCATTTACAGTTATTTCAATGCATGTCATTATATTACTGCGGGTGAAATGTGATTTTTTTTTAAAAAAAATGTTGTTTCATTGTGTATCAGAAGGGGGATGGGACCAGGGGTGAAATGCTACTGGTCCGCTCCAGTTTGAGCAAACCAGTAGTGATAAAGTCTACCAGTTTGGGCCAATTGGTAGTAAAAAAAAATACTTTAAAAAGGTTTTAAAAAAGGTTCCAGCGATTGTGCAGCACAGCTGTGCCGTGCAATCGTCAGAACTTTTTTTTACTTTTTTAAAGCATTTTTTTACTACCAGTTCCAGCAAATAAGTAGTAAAACAATGCTTTAAAAAAGTAAAAACACAGGTTCCGAAGATCGTGCGGCACAGCTGTGATCGTCGGAACTTTTTTTTTAACTTTTTTAAAGCATTTTTTTACTACCTATTCTCCCGAACCAATGGTAAAAAAATGCTTTAAAAAAGTAAAAAAAAAAAAAAACAAGTTGGCCACACCCCACCCAGTCACATGACTCCACCTCCACCACCAAGCCATGCCCACAGAACCGGTAGCAACAAATTTTACATTTCACCACTGGATGGGACATATCTGAAGATGCTGGATACTAGATTGTTTGAATGGGGCTGGAATGATTTAAATACAGCTGTCAATCTAATTACAAAGCTCCAGGTTCAAATTTTGACCAGCGAGTGTAAATAAAGCCACAGTTTTACCCGTTAGCAAGCATAAGTCTAATTGAATTTACACACTTACCATGTTCTACAGACCTAAAATTGCTCCCTGCTGAAACTGAGCCTATACTTAGTTGAGATTACAGTGTGATTACAGTTTATGAGAGTCCACAGTGGTGACCCTTTGGGTTCACACAACAGAGTAAGCCTGTAACCTCAATTAGAAGCAATATGCTTACTTATAAGCATATAATACTATAAGAGTTATGGAGAGAGGGAAATGCTATTGTGCGTGTACGTGCTATCAGAGCTGAGTTGAGTGAAAAAACACAGCTTTAGTCCTTGGGCAGTTCCTTTCAATCTAATCTATCTAATAAGGTTGCCATGGGAAAAAAAATAGGAGGGACCATCTGCTAGGCAGTCTTTCTGAGAGCCACTTTCCCATGTTAATCACAGGGTTTAAAAAGTAGCAAGTTCTTGTAAAGTGAGTGAATATTCTCTTTACTTTGTGTGGCATTTTGAGGTACATAAGAGTTATTAAGGCAGGGAATGGTGAACTGAGAGGAGATTCTCAGCTTGCATTTACTCAAGTGTCCTAATTTTTGAAGTCCAAGACAAAACGCTTGTCTACTGGTGTCTTCTTCTCTACTTCGACTTGTCTACTTCTCTACTGGTGGGGATTTAGAAATGGCTTAGTTGGAAAGGAGGGGGCAGTTGTTCAACCTTTAAGTCTAAGTCTTTAAACCCTATCACCAATATTAAATATATATATATATGAGGATGCAGCATCTGTAAGCATAAACACCCTTTCTTGTGAAAATGGCATTTTAATATCTGTCCTGGTAGTTTCAGGAAGTAATTGATAGGACATAAGAGCAAAACCTGAGACCTGCCTGATTGCATTTTTTATCTGTGTAGTCATATTTTCCCTCTCCCCCGAAATTAACAAGCCTTTCAGTAGATTTAGGTCAGAAAAACAATGAAAGGGGAAAAAGTGTAGGCGGGGACCCCTGCCCTTTGGCTTTTCTGCTCTGATACATGAAGAAGGAGAGAGAAAGAGAGAGAGAGAGAGGGGGGCGAGGGAGGGAGGGAGGGAGGGAGGGAGGAAGGAAGGAAAGAAAGAAAGAAAGAAAGAAAGAAAGAAAGAAAGAAAGAAAGAAAGAAAGAAAGAAAGAAAAAAGAAAGAAAGAAGAAAGAGGGAAGGGAAAGGAAAGGAAGGAAGGAAGGAAGGAAAGAGAGAGAAAGAAAGGAAGGAAGGGAAAGAAAAGAAGGAAGGAAAGAAAGAAAGAAGGAAGGAAAGAAAGAAAAGAAAGGGAGAGAAGAAAGAAAGAAAGAAAAAGAAAGAAAGAAAGAAAAGAAAGAAAAGAAAGAAAAGAAAGAAAGAAAGAAAAAGAAAGGAGGGAGGGAGAAGGAAGGAAGGAAGGAAGGAAGGAAAGGAAGGGTTTCTAAGGGTTAGAAAGAGCTATTGAATGTTATTCAGCATGTAAACCAAGCTTCATATACTTCTCTATCCAAAAATAAAATATATCAGTGATCAACTCATTCAAATCTACAATCTCTCCTTTAGGTCTTTCCCTACTTTGTTTGTCTATCTGTCTATCTAGTTAGCTAGCTATCATCTCACCAAAGTTGGCTGTAGGAAGCATCGTGTACCTAAACATAGTATGATGAGCCCCCCCCCCCCACTAGCTGCTGTACTACCATGACATTGCCATTGCCTTCATCTTAAATTCATCCCATGAGTGAGACAAACTTAAGTCATCTTTAGCTGCACTATGGCAAATCTCCCTCCCCTTATTCTTATTGTTGAAAGTCAACCCCAACATCTGGTTGGATTTGTCACTGGGGTGGAGCAAGAAATCAGGTGACTTGGGAACAGAAACAATCAAAGCCTTGACAAAAGGGACAATAAATGTCATGTTGGTACTCAAGAATAGGTGGAGAACATTTCTAATTAGCAATGGTGAAGGTCCTTTGTTCCACATCTTTCATTCAGATATCTACTGAGACATTGGGCTAATTAAAAAAAAAAAATCTTGACCTAACATTGAGAATGTCTTGTTTCTTTCCCCTACTCCCTTTTATTAATATACTTTCCTTGATGAAGAGATTTGGAGAAATAGACAGTGTCCTAGAAAGGAGTCTGGGTTGTAAGATCTGTACATCTTCGGTTAACAATAATTGCATTTTTTTTTTGTTCTTTCTCCCATGAAAGTGCCTTGTAAAATGACCCGGAAAATCAACAATCAATTCAGTAGGCAGAATGAATAGATGGATGGATTTTAGGGTGCACATGAATATGGTTTGATTTCCCCAGAGTAACGTTCTCCTTCTATCTTCCTATTCTGGGTTATTTAAGCTTGAGGTTGTATCCAAAATCAATATTTTTGTTAAAAAGACAAGCCAAAGTTGAACCTTTAGATTAGGAGTGTCCAACCCTTGGCAACTTTAAGACTTGTGCATTTTAGCTCCCAGAATGGCTGGCTAGCTGGGAAACTCTGGGAGTTGAAGTCCACAAATCTAATCATCCAAGTTGATTAGGGGACTGGAGGCTATAAAACATACAATGAACAGTTGCAAGAACTCAGCATGGCTAGTCTAGTGAAGAGAAGGACCAGGAGAAGGAGACATGATAGCAGTCTTCCAATATTTGAGGGGCTGCCCCAGAGAGGAGGGGGTCAAGCTATTTTCCAAAGCACCAGAAGGCCAGAAAAGGAATAATGGATGGAAACTGATCAAGGAGAGATTCAACCTAGAAATTTTCTGACAGTGAGAACAATCAACCAGTGGAACAGAAGTTGTCTTTGGAAGTTGTGGGAGCTTCATCCCTGGAGGCTTTCAAGAAGAGGCTGCACTGCCATCTATCAGAAATGGTGTAGGGTCTACTACTTGGGTGGGGGGTTGGACTAGATGACCTATAAGGTCCCTTCCAACACTGTTACTCTGCTAATCTGTTAATCTTAAAGCTATCAAGGTTGGGCGTCCCTGCTGTAGATCATGACTGCTGCTTTCTCCTATCTATCCATAACCACTTATCCTGGTATATCAAATTTTCTGCTGACAACTGAGAAGCCTTCCTACACAATGTTACCCAGTTCACCAACATTAACACCAAAGTTACAACAGTGGTGAGATCTGTATCATAGCAACACATAATACGCATAGCTCTATAACCAAAAAGCCTTGGTTTAGACGTAAATATTTTATTGCCACTTAGATAAGTTTTCTTTTTTAAAGTACCAAACCACAAACGGCAATTCACAGAAAGGAGAGTATGACTCACAGACACCCATTTACTGTCACCTCTTACAGAAAAAATAAGCAGCATGGATGTCATTAAGCAATCTGCTAGCTGTCGTTCTCTTGTCAACAACATCTCACTATTGTTCATTGCACTGCAAAGTTTGGGTTTTTTTTTTTAAAAAAATGAATTCTGCGGCCTGTTACGCACAAATTTCTCTTTAGCCTTTTTAGACTGCAACAGTATAAGAATGAATAATCCCAGACTGATAATTTTAAGCAAAATTTCAGGTGATCATTGGAAATCAGGTCAATGTAGAGTTTTTCAATGAGTCCTTTCAGGGGTTCAACTGTAGGACACCACAACTAATGCCACACAAAAATATAGAATAGCAATAGCCCTTAGACTTATATACCACTTTGCAGTGCTTTACAGCCCTCTCTTAAGTGGTTTACAGAGTCAACATATTGCCCCCAAACGATCTGGTCCTCATTTTACTGATCTTGGAAGGATGGAAGGATGAGTCAACCTTAGGCTGGTCAGGATCGAACTCCTGGCAGTGGGCAGATTTAGTCTGCAATACTGCATTCTAACCACTGGGAAGAGAGGGAGAGAGGGAGGAAAATGGCAATAGCACTTAGACTTATATACCACTTCACAGGGCTTTCCAGCCCTCTCTAAGCGGTTTACAGAGTCAGCCTATGGCCCCAGCAATCTGGATCCTCATTTTACCCACTTCGGAAGGATGGAAGGCTGAGGCAACCTTGAGCCTGGTGAGATTCGAACTGCCAAACTTCAGTCAGCCAGCAGTCAGCAGACATAGCCTGCAGTACTGCCCTCTAACCACTGAACCACCACGGCCCTCCCTCCCTCCCTTCCTTCCTTCCTTCCTTCCTTCCTTCCTTCCTTCCCTTTCCACTTTATCCCTTCCTTCTTTAGCACTTGGCAATAGCACTTAGACTTACATACTGCTTTACAGTGCTTTGCAGCCCTCTCTATGCAGATTACAGTCAGCCTATTGCCCCCAACAATCTGGGTCCTCATTTTGTCCACCTTAGAAGGATGAAAGGCTGAGTCAACCTTGAGCCTGGTGAGATTCGGACTGCCAAACTGCAGAATCTATGCTCATTGACCCTTACAGGACAAATTTACTCTGGTTCTAAGTTTATATGCCATGTTCACCCACCATCTCAGGATGAAAATCTTAAGTCTGGGTACACCTTAACATACAGAACGATGCATAAATGTGTTTTAGGCACATGCCGTTAGATGGGACTTTAGAGAGGTAGAACAATCCTCCTCTACTTTTTTCCTACCAGTTAACATTCTCTGTGATGAAAAAGGATTTGTCTTTCGAACTTTGCTGGGAGAAGGAAGTAATTTGGGTGACATACTCATCAGTTCCTACATTGTCGTGCGAGATGAAGGAAAGGTGTGGACATTTTTATTTTATTACACCCATCATTTTTCTGGTCATCTGCAGCCATCCAGGGGTTCCACCCTTTTATTAAAGGAAAATATCAGAGCGAAACTCCTGCCATGGAATTTTCCCAGGAAAGGAAAGTGGTGGAAAGCTCAGGGTGGTTTCAGAGGGATGGAAAATGTACAACAAAAAGCATCAGCGACAGCAGCCACAATAATGCCTGATCAATTCCAACAATGGCACCAGAGGTGGGTTTCAGCAGGTTCTGACCAGTTCTGGAGAACCGGTAGCAGAAATTTTGAGTAGTTTGAAGAACCAGTTGTAAAAATTCTGACTGGCCCTGCCCCCATCTATTCACTGCCTCCTGAGTCTCAGCTGATCGGGAGGAAATGGGGATTTTGCAGTAACCTTCCCCTGGAGTGGGGAGGGAATGGAGATTTTACAGTATTCTTCCCCTGCCATGCCTACCAAGCCACGCCATGCCCACCAAGCCACACCCACAGAACTGGTAGTAAAAAATTTTGAAACCCACCACTGTCTGCAAGGGTATTTGTGTGTGAGATGAAGAGAGTATTTCACCATCACATACAAATCCTCTCCATTTTTAAGCAAGCTTTATGATATTGCACCCAGGTACAAAAATCTGCTAGAGAGGCGACTGCTACACTTCAATCTTGGTTTAATTGAAACTCCTTGTTGAAAATGATCTGTTCTTTGGCCAAATAAATAAATAGATGAACTTCGGATTAGATCACTGCAACACAAAAGAAAACACATCATCATCATCGGGGGATTTTGTTATGAAAAAGTAAGATTATTTGATCCTGGGCCTGTGATCAAGTTGACCTTATCTCTAGATCAGGGGTCTCCAACCTTGGCAACTTTAAGACTTGTGGACTTCAACTCTCAACAGGGGAGTTGAAGTCCACAAGTCTTAAAGTTGCCAAGATTGGAGACCCCTGTTCTAGATGGCCATTATTTTCATTGTGTTGTACAACCTGTGATGTTTTCCAGGCTGGTACTACAGAATAAAATTTACCAACTCCTTCTGTTACTATGAGCTTGTTCAGCATGCAAATATATTTGAAAGATGGATGGAGATTCATTTAGGAACTACTAATGCAACAAAGATGTACAGTAGGTGGTTTCATATTGCAGTGATAAGACGTGACATTCTCCCCTGCTATTTCTGGAGGGAGGGGGCACATCAGGGGATAACCCCCGAGTCCCCAACCCAAACTTCTCCTTCCCTTCAGGTTTCTGATTCACCTCTTCTGCCCATAAGAATAAAGCTCTTGGGAAAGAAAAGTGGGCAGTCTGATTCAAATACGTACGGAACATTATTTTCTGGGACCATCTCAAGATGAATCACTGTTTTACTGTGGTTTCAACTGATGGGTTCAGGTTTTTTTTCTCTTATTGTTCTATTTTTGTAAGCCACCAAAGTCTTTGGGATTGCAGAGCATACAAATAGAGAAAATAAATAAAATAAGGAATCTGGGTACAAGATTGTTAACTTATACCCACGCACATGTGTATGCGTGTGCATAGGTAGTAGGTAGGCAGAAAGATAGATAGATAGATAGATAGATAGATAGATAGATAGATAGATAGATAGATGATAGGTAGGTAGGTAGATAGGTAGATAGGTAGGTAGATATGATATAGGTAGGTAGGTAGGTAGGTAGATATGATATAGATGGATGGATAGGTAGGTAGGTAGGTAGGTAGATATGATATAGATGGATGGATAGGTAGGTAGGTAGATAGGTAGATAGATATGATATAGATGGATGGATGGGTGGATGGATGGATGGATGGGTGGGTAGGTAGGTAGGTAGATGGATAGATATGATATAGATAGACAGACAGACAGACAGACAGACAATGATAGACTGATTCAATTCACTGTAGGAAGAAGACCTCTCTGTTCAAGGTAATAGACTCTAATTTACTTTGTTAGTCCAGTATGGGTTGATACATATACATTTTATTTTTTTGTTACTTTTCAGTCTAGGTTTGAAAGAGTGACTAGAACAGTCCCTCTGCCTATTATGTGCCTAAGTGAAGACTAGAACCTGGGTGTCTCTGCCTTAAGTCCAATTCCTTGATCTCATTTCTCTTGGGCTGTGAAGGAGTGACCAGACCAAAGTCACTTAACTACCTTCTATGCCTAAGGGGATTAGAACCTGGGTCTCTGCTCTTAGTCCTGCAGTTTAACTACTTCAACACACGAATTGTCCTTCCTTCCTTCCTTCCTTCCTTCCTTCCTTCCTTCCTTCCTTCCTTCCTTCCTTCCCTGCCTGTCTTTCCTCCCTCCCTCCCTCCCTCCCTCCCTTCCTTCCTTCCTTCCTTTCCTTCCTTCCTTCCCTGCCTCCCTCCTTCTCATTCCCATCTCCTTCCTTCCTTCCTTCCTTCCTTCCTTCCTTCCTTCCTTCTCATTCCCATCTCCTTCCTTCCTTCCCTTCCTCTTCCCTTCCCTCTTCTAACTCCTGTACATACAGTAGGCCCCAAACACTAGTTCTTGCCTTTTATAATAAATAAGTGTAAAAGAAGCAGCTGTGCATAGGGAAGACTGATCATGTTGCAAGCTCAGAAAGACAGATGTGATTCAATTTTCAGAAGCCAATTATCTTGCCTTTCAAAGGCCTCAGCAAGTATTTGCACAGACCAGAGAGCCACAGCAGAGAATGTGCTCTGTGATCAATACAGAGAGAGAGAGAGAGAGAGAGAGAGAGAGAGAGAGAGAGAGAGAGAGAGAGAGAGAGAGGAGTTGTGTAGCCACCTGCGGCCTTTATGCTGTAATGACAATGCTGTCCAAATGCAGCTTTGGTCCCTGGAGTGTAAAAAAACAGACCTGATCATCCCCCTGGTTTGCTGCAGTGCTCAGTAACACAGGCCATCCAGGATGCACATTTTCCTCCCCAGCAAACCACAAACGCCTGGAACAGAACCGAGAACCGAGGCTTCCAACCCCCTGCCTCTCCAACAGCTGAACAGACAGCCCCAGTCGTTGTCCCGTCCCCCCCCCCCACTCCCCAGAAGCTGTTTCCCACGGAAATAACGTCCAACAAGCACAGGCAGCGAACCCGAAGGGAAAGCAAACGAGAAGCCGAAGGGATAGGATGGAGCAAAGATCAACACCGAGGAGGTGACGTTTCCATGATTTTCTCAGCGGACAAAACCCGGCAAATTGGACAAAACTCTTGCTTTGGCTTTGTTTGTTCAGCTTCTGAGCCCCTGCACCTGAACTAAACATTTGCCTTCTTCTCAAGCCAGACGCTGGAAGCTTTAACAGGAGCCTGGGATGCAGGTAGCCTCTCCTTAATGTGCTCCTCAGTACATTTTGTACAGTAGGGATGGGGTTTAGTTTTCCTTCTAAAGGGCACCATTTCTTGGCTGATTATTCATGAGATGGAGCAGTTATTTCACTTTTACCTCAGGCCTGCCTGCCTGCCTGAGTAGAAAGTTGAGACTATCTTAGATTTTTATCCTGCCTTTATTATTATTTTATAAGGAACTCAAGATAATGAATGTCCCTAAAACTCCTTCCTCCTTCTATTTTCCTCACAACAACAATACTATGAGGTGGATTGGGCTGAGAGAGAGAGTGACTGGCCCAAAGTCACCCAGCCAGCTTTCATGCCTAAGGCAGGACTGGAATTCACCATCTCCTCGTGATTAGCCCAAAGTTACCCAGATAGCTTTCATGCCTAAGGTGGGACTAGAACTCACCATCTCCTGGTGATTGGTCCAAAGTCACCCAGCCAGCTTTCATGCCTAAGGCGGGACTAGAACTCACCATCTCCTGGTGAGTCACCTGGCTGGTTTTCACACTGAAGACAAGACTAGAACTCACTGTCTCCTGGTTTCCAGGCCAGCACCTTCACCTTCACCTTCACTACATCAAACGTGCATAATTTGTATGTGTGTGTATCATCCAGGCACAAAAAAATGTATAATACTCAACAAATGTTTAATGTTCCAGAAACTGTCAAAGTCCAAATGATGTCCAATCCTAAAGAAAATTGCACACTTTTATTTTAATTAATTTGATACATTCATTAACTATAGATTTCAATGTTTAAACATACTTGGATTAAGATTTTTTTTTTAAAAAAAATATTTCTTAAAATTTGATTCATACCCACCAGGAAAACAAATCATAACCAACAATTAATATTCTTCTATATTTCTCCCACGCATTAATACATGCAGTTGGCATTAAGAAGTCTGATTCCCTTGATAACTAAGATAAATGTTTCACAGACTACTGTGGGAATTACCATATGTTTTGTGGATTCCATCAACAAAGACTAACAATGATCTGCTTAACCCAAGAATGAGGTCCTTGTTGTTCTCCAAGTCTGATTTGGCCACAAGCTTCATCATCTCCTACCACTGGCCATATTGACTAAGTCTTCAGCTGTTGAAACATCTGGAAATCAGAAGGGTGCAAAACACCCTTGATCCCAACTGAACCTTCAATTTGATCTGGAAAACAATCTTCTTGTATGCACAAACATCCATTAAATTGTCAAATTGATTTAGAAGCACCCAGTTTGATTTGATTCACAGGCTCAATTTGGAGACTCAATTGGAAGATTCAGTTGAAATTAGTGATTATTACTCTTTGAATTAATTCTTTGAACCAACATTGTTGGAAAACTCAAGTTCTCCATTCCTAAATGTAAAACATGTACACACAAAATAGTCAAAAGCTCTCTGGATAATTGTCTCATATAGTTCAAAGATGGGTTTTCACATGCTGACTGAGTTCCTGCATTGTCTGGGATAAAAGTCCCAAACAACTCTTTAAGTATAGTAAATATCCTGCCTAAAACCTTGAATAGGTTCTACCACTCAAAATAGATAGCTATGAATTAGCTATCAATCACCTAACTAACTGGCTGTTTCTTGTGTTCTGTAGGCTACCACATTATGTGACCTCCTTGAATTTCTGAATGGCCACGGATTGGTGATAACCCTGGTTTGAATTACATGGATTAAGTTGTACCCTAGTATCATATCTGACTCTTCAATAGCTATGACTTATTTCTGGAAGGTTCTCTGCTCAGGAATTAAGTAGGATGCTTCTCCAATCTCACTGAATCTGGAAGATCCTCCATCTTCAGGAAGTACTTTCTCTTTTTTTAGAAAAGCATAATTTTGCAGCTATGGAAGCTGGCTTCAAAATGCACATCTCCAAGCAGAAACAAAGCAACGATTAACTCAATATCGCAGGCAGCATAGAGGTGTGGAATCTGGGGAGAATAGCTACAATTTTCTGGAAGTTGCAGCCCTCACCCTACCCCATCTTTGTAAAGCTGTGAAAGTATTTCAGAGACACCCAAATCTGGTTCCAAAGCTTGTGGGATCAAAGGTAAGAGTTTCTGAATTATAGTTGAGCATCTCAGTGAATTCCAAGATGACATGGAACGTCTCTGATTATGTTCCATTTCTTTAAAAAGATATATATATATATATACATATATATATATATATATATATATATATATATACATATATATATATATATATATATATATATATACATATATATATATATATATATATATATATATATATATATATATATATATATATATATGCCTTTGTAGTATAAGTCATGGTAAACATCAAAACTGTTTTGTAATTAGAATCATCAAAATCTTATAGGCAACATCTGCCTTAATAATGGCAGAAATCATCTTTTCATTAGAGTAGAGTGGAGTGGAGAGTGGAGTGGAGAGGAGTGGAATGGAATAGAATAGAATAGAATAGAATAGAATAGAATAGAATAGAATAGAATAGAATAGAATAGAATAGAATAGAATAGAATAGAATAGAATAGAATAGAATAGAATAACAGAGTTGGAAGGGACCTTGGAGGTCTTCTAGTCCAACCCCCTGCTTAGGCAGGAAACCCTATACCACTTCAGACAAATGGTTATCCAACATCTTCTTAAAAACTTCCATTGTTGGAGCATTTACAACTTCTGGAGGCGAGTTGTTCCAGTAATTAATTGTTCTAACTGTCAGGAAATTCTCCTTAGTTCTAGGTTGCTTCTCTCCTGGATTAGTTTCCACCTATTGCTTCTTGTCTTGCCCTCAGATGCTTTGGAGAATAGCTTGACCCCTTCCTCTTGGTGGCAGCCCCTGAGATATTGGAACACTGCTATCATGTCTTCCCTAGTCCTCCTTTTCATCAAACTAGATATACCCAGTTCCTGCAACTGTTCTTCATATGTTTTAGCCTCCAGTCCCCTAATCATCTTTGTTGCTCTGTTCTGCCCACCAAAACTCAAACAGAGAGCAATTCAATTCAATTCAGTTAAGACTAAGGAGGGAACATTATTTTGTTCCATCTCAGCAGTTATGCAAATCTTCCCTGTCAAATGTCAAGGTGTTCTGAATTCTAACTTTTCCATAATGTGAACTCCAACAAGCCATCCCAAATATGCATATTAACAAAAAGTGAAAAGAAAAGAAAAAATGCATAAATTCAGGGAAAGCATCCACAAAAACTTGGTAGGAGAGAGGAAGCTGCTCTCCAAAAACAAATTTAGCTAGATAACGTGTACACCAAATTCAAATATCGGGAGAAATACACAGCAAATGTATGTTTCTAGGTAATGCAGAAATGGAATGTGCCATAGAAACGTAATTTGGAAAATACGACATTGATCCAAGGTGACCGGGACAGTTTCACAAATCTCAGTCAAAATTTTGCTTCCAGCAGGAAAAAAAAAAAAAAAAACCTGCCAGAGTCAGTAGGAACTACCAAGAATGATCTCAGAAGCTAAAGAAAAAAAGAATAACCACTCAGCCATAACTGGCAAAACTGGGATTGCATAGTGGCAAAAGAGAAAAAAAAGAGACCCTGGGAATATAGACTTGCACTCTATAGCTATCACCCAAGAAACAGGAAAATGATTCATTTTCACACAGAAGCCCTATAAGGTTTTTGGCAGCCCAGAACAATATTTTTTTATTTATATTGTGCCTTATATCAGCGTGATCTTAAATGGACTCCAGAGGATGGTAGAGGACAGGAAGGCCTGGAGGAACGTTGTCCATGGGATTGCGATGGGTCGGACACAACTTTGCAACTAACAACAACAAAAATTATTTTTATAAATAATTCAAGGCAGTGAACATATGCAATATGCCTTCCTCCTGCTATTTTACCCACTTGTGAGCTGAGTTGGGCTGGGAGAGAGTGATTGGCCCAAAGTCACCCAGCCAACTTTTCATGCCTAAAGCAGGATTAGAATTCACCATCTCCTGGTGATTGGCCCAAAGTCACCCAGCCAGCTTTCTTGCCTAGAACTAGCCCATAGAGAGGGGCTCCTCAGGGTGCCGTCGGCCAAACAATGTCAACTGGCGGCCCCCGGGGGAGAGAGCCTTCTCTGTGGGGGCACCTACTGTCTGGAACGAGCTCCCCCCGGAGATACGGAAGATCCTGGATCTGCGCACCTTCCGCCTCACTCTAAAGACCTTTTTATTTCACCAGGCGGGCCTGGCCTAATTTGCTCCCTCTTTTTAAAAAATTTTTAATTTTTAATATTTTTAGTATTTTATATATTCAAATGTTTAAATTTGTTTTAAATTGATTGGGGTTTTAATCTGTCTAGGCCAAAACTATTTAATTTGATTTTATTCTGCACATTAATTTTGTATGTATGTGTTTTATTGTTGGCTGTGCACCGCCCTGAGTCCTTCGGGAGTAGGGCAGTATATAAATCAAATAAAAGTAAAGTAAAGTAAAGAACTCACAGCCGCCTAGTGATTGGCCCAAAGTTACCCAACTGGCTTTCATGCTTAAAACAGGACTAGAACTCCGAGTCACCTGACTTTTAGAATTCTAGTGTTCAGTAATATTTGCTGTCCTTAATTCAACATGGACTTTTTGTATGCTAAGTGTTTCATCGCTGCACTAAAAATGAGAAAGAGGGGGAGGAGGGGGGAGGGAGGGAGGGAGGGAGAGAGAGAGAGAGAGGGTTGTGACTCTCACGAGCTACACTTCCGAGTCCTCGTTCTATGAGCTCCTTTGCTGCATTTGGTGTTGGAAAATTTGCCATTTCCACTGGCCTCAATTTGGTAGATCTGCTCTCCAAGGGAACTAACAGCTGAGCAGTCTGCCTCTACACGTGTTTGGGTTTCTTGGGGTGGTTTTCTTGGATTGTGATCTTGGCCACCCAACAATGCAGCTCTTGTTCTGCTTTATATATATATATATATGCTAAGAGAGCAAGCCTGAATAGATCCATCTAAAATTATAAACACAGGGGCAGCCCGTAGGCAGAGAAAGATCACATACCCCATGCGGAGGTTGAACAAAAGGCCTGCTATTTCTGAACAATTAGCCAGCGAAGAGAACATCTATCCACTTCGATTAGAAGCACCATGTGCCTCCAAGTCAAGGCATTGTAAAACTAATTAAATAACACGCTTCTCTCCCCAGGCTGATCGCCTGATTAACTCTCTCTCTCTCTTTCTCTCTCTCCATCCCCCAGGAAAATATCTCAATCCAGATGGAATCACACCAATGGTTCCTCTATTTTCATTGCCAGTTGTTTTCAAATTGCAAAATGTAGCTTCTGGAGTCTCCTGAATGTGGATCCAAAGCTTTATGCTTTCAGTTTTTATTTACCATTGCAGCAATACTTTCAGTTTCCCCATCAGAGCTTATCCCTCCAAAGAGTAATGAGCAAGCCTCTGAAATTTCATTTATGTATTTCATGCATAAATTTAGGGACACGGTGGCTCAGTGGCTAAGATGCTGAGCTTGTTGATTGAAAGGTCACCAGTTCAGTGGTCCAAATCTTTAGTGCTGCGTAACGGGGTGAGCTCCCGTTAGTTGTCCCAGCTTCTGCCAACCTAGTAGTTTGAAAGCACGTAAAAAATGCAAGTAGAAAAATAGGGACCACCTTTGGTGGGAAGGGAACAGCGTTCCGTGCACCTTTGGCATTTAGTCATGCTGGCCACATGACCATGGAGACATCTTCGGACAGTGCTGGCTCTTTGGCTTTGAAATGGAGATGAGCATCGCCCCCTAGGTCAGGAATGACTAGCACATATGTGCGAGGGGAACCTTTACCTTTACCTATTCATAAATTTCATTTATGTATTCTTTCTCGTTTCTTCCTCAACCTACAAATTTGAGTCAACCTTGTTTCCTCTTTCATTCTAGCATCCAGAAATACTCATACGGCAACTAACACATTAATGTTTGGGGGTTTTATTTTCAAATAAATGCATTTTAATAGGTCTATGAAGCTTTCCCCAATGTGCCTGTTTTGCAAACTTTGATATATACATTTTTCTGATTCACCAACATACGCCTTGGGTTGTAAATACATCACCCTATTCTGACAGTCTGTGGGAAAAAAGAGATTTTGGTAGAGAAATATGAAATTTTCAGCAATGGGGCAAATTTGTGTGAAAATTCAGACGGAACAAATTTCCTCCCCATTCCTTATTCACAACCATTAATAAACCCATTCATTAATTCATTCATGCCTGGCTGCCTGCCTACACTCATTCATTCATTCATTCATTCATTCATTCATTCATTCAATAAATCTTGTTGGGCAAAAATGATGAAAGAGAAGAAATAGTAAATAGAGAGCAGTACCTCCCCTCATTCTGAAAAATTGGTAAGGACCATACAGATTCTCTGCAAAATGCAGGAAAACCAGTTAAAACCATCTGTGAGATGTTTGATATTATAAATTGGGAACAAAATGTCATTCATTTCAGGTTTGAAGATGGTTTATTATGTTGTAGGATGTTGTGGTCTGCCAGCAGCCTGCGGAGCTGGCAGCGGAGTCGGACAGCGATGAGGCTGAGGAAGAACATAGGCCAGTCCTGGAGGCTGGGGAAGGCCCGGATGAGGACTCTGCGTCAGAGGCAGAGATGGGGCCAGGGCCATTGGGGAGTGATGTGCGGACTTCGGAGCTTCCAGAGGCTGACAGTAGAGAGGCAGAGGAACAGGAGGAGCCTGTTCCTAGTGCATGTATGAGAAGAGCTGCCAGAAGGCAGGAGCAGATAAAGCAGAGAGGACAACTCAGGAGTAGGGCCAAGAGATGATTGGCCTCTCCCATAAGGCTTAAAAGACCAGCAATGATGGCTCTTGGCCTCTTTGCCGGAAAACAATGTTGAGAGAATTGGTTCTTGTTTCACTGTATTCATTTCTTGTTGGCATCTTCTGCTTCTGAACTTTTGCCAGGAAAAGCCTTTGGCAGTTTGCCTAATTATCCCAAGGTCGGTGATAAACTGAGGAATGGTGTTTTGAAGAATTTGCTTTAATTTAGTTTGGACTACGCTGAGAATGAGTTAATTCTCAGCTGTTCTAATAAAGTCTGTTTGTTTTCAAACTGTTTGTATCAAGGGGTGAAATCTAAAGTTTGTTACTACCATGGGCGTGGCTTCGGGGGGTTTAATGTGACTGGGTGGGAGTGGCCAACTTTTTTTTTTTTTTACTTTTAAAAGCATTTTTTCTACAACCTCTTCAGCTGAAAAGGTTGCAGAAAAAAATGCTTTTAGAAGCCTCTGACGATCAGGCAACTCAGATGGGATTGTCAGAGGCTTTTAAAAGCATTTTTTCTACAACCTCTTCGGCCAAAGAAGTTGTAGAAAAAATGCTTTTAAAAGCCTCTGACGATCCCAACTGAGCCGCACAATCATCAGAGGCTTTTTTTTTTTAACTTTTAAAAGTATTTTTTCAGCCGAAGAGGTTGTAGAAAAAATGCTTTTAAAAGTAAAAAAAACAGCCTCTGATGATTGCGCAGCTCAGCTGGGCATGGGGGCGGGGCAGGGATGTTTGCTACCAGTTCTCCGAACCACCCACCGCCATTACTACCGGATCGGACGATCCGGTCCGAACCGGGAGCATTTCACCCCTGGTTTGTATTTAATACTAACTACTTGAGCCTGGATCACAACATAGGAAACCTAGCAGTTATCTTAGCATGTTGCAAGAACTAGGCCATCACAATTGGCTTTAATAATTATGTTGTTATTTTAAAATTATTTGTACATTGCCCATTCCTCAAAGGACTCAAGACAATTTAGAGTGCAGTACAATGAAACACTGAAAACCCATCAGCAGTCTAAGTTTGCTAGTTAGGGTAGCCCAGTGCTATCAGCATTTGTTCTGAAGAATAAGAACATTTTAAGGTCTTCTAAAAGCAATTGGGAGGAGTTCTTATCATGAGAGACAAGGTGTTCCAAAAGGCATTTCATCAAGGTTTCACCCTTTTCCACCCCACTACCGTTGGGTGGGAGAACTAAGCAACAAAAGTTATTTGCTTGGGTGTAGCATATTACATGCCTACAGCAATTGTGTTTGGTTAATCTGATTGCACAGTTTGGAATGATATGTACATCCAAGCAAAACAATTCAAGAGATTAGAAAAGAAGGGTAGGTAGGTTTGGGGGTTATTGTAGCATTTTTAAATAGGATTTGTGAATTAAAATCTAGGACAGAGTACCTAAAAAGAGTACCATCTGGGAGGGCCCGGGAAGAGAAACCTTTTTGTTATGGCACCCTTTTTGGGGGGACATCATCTCTCGAGAGATTAGATTAGATCAGCCCTGACCCTGGTGACCTTTGGGATGGTTTTGAAGACTTGGTTATGTCACTGGACATGGGTGGCAAAAGATTAATAATACAATGGAGCTATGGATGGTTGTGTTGATTGCTATGATGGTTTTTACTTGTGGTATTCCTGTTATTTGTTTTGCCTCACAATCAGGAGGCTGTGAGTTCGATCCTAGGTAGAGGCAGATATTTCTCTCTCTGGGCACAATGAGAATATATCCGCTGAACAAAGCTCCGCATTGGTGACAGGAAGGGCATCTGGCCAGTAAACACTCAACTCCATTCAGTTGCCCAGACTCCACTCTGCAAGGGATTATGGAGTCGTTAAATGATGATGGTTCCTGTTATTTGTTGTTTTGTTGTCCATTCACTGCTTAGTGAATGGACAACAAAACAACAAAGTTGACATGAGTGGCCATAGAAATTGAAATAAATAAATAGCAATAGTGTTTTATTTATTTATTATTTATTGGTTCGATTTATATGCTCCGGAGTCTTCTCCGGAGACTCAGGGCGGCTTACAATGCGTTAAGCAATAGCCTTCATACTTTTGTATATACCTGCTTAGTAGGGCTTTCAGCCCCCCCTAAGTGGTCTTTTTTATACAAAGTCAGTTTATTGCCTCCACAATCCGGGTCCTCATTTTACCTACCTCGGAAGGATGGAAGGCTGAGTCAACCTTGAGCCTGGTGAGATTTGAACTTGCAGTAATTGCAGGCAGATGGTGCTACTTAACAGTGCTTTAGTCTGCTGCGCCACCAAGGCTCCTCAAACTTTTAGGCTTACAAACTGCCTCTTACTACTTTACAGCCGAATGGATGGTTTACAATTGAAAGCATTATTTGCACATTGCCCCCAACAATCTGGATCCTCCTTTTACCAACCTTGGAAGGATGGAAGGCTGAGCAAGCCCCATCAGGATCAAACTCATGGCTGGGGCAGAGTTTGCCTTCAAAATTGTACTTTAATTACTGCACCACCAGGCCTCCTAAATAAATAATCTAGGTGTTTTCCTCTCTGCCTTGCTGATATTGTGGACTTTTGGAGCAACAGATTAAGCCATTGGTGATGAACATATCACATTATCATCAATCAAGTAACTCTGAGCTTCATTTATAATATACCTTTTCAGCTCAGTTTCAGTGTGTGCAGTGAAGAAACTGTGAGTGTGTGTGTGTGATAGAAGGCCTGACATGGAGTCAGGTCAAAAGTCATCAATTGCCAGCCTTGTTGACAGTTTAATCTGCCTTTTCTCTGCAGCTCTGGCCTATGACCCCCATGCATTTTGACAATTGCTTCTCTCTATTTTTTTTTTTAATGGTATTTTGAGCTGACCAACAAACCTTATCACGGAAGAAATAATCCAAAAATTATTCCACAGAGGACGTCAAAGGATGGAGGAAGAAAGAGGCACCCAATAATTATAAATAGATAAATCTGACTTGTAGAAATACAACAGCCAATGTATTAGAAAGGGAGTTTGACACAGTTTCTGCATGCAATTAACTGCCTTACAACATCATCAACTTGATGATCTCCAAGTGAGAGGTGGCAGAAAGATTGAGTTTTCACCAGAGTCAACAGAAAACTAGGATTTCCTGCAGACAAGGCAGAAATCCTAAAGGTCCATAGTTACAGTCATAAAGCTAATATGATTTATTTGCTAAACCTCTAATAGGCTTACCCTTGTCAAAATACATTAAGACTTAAACTCTTGTTCGATCAAGTAGATCATGCTGCCCCTAGTGGTCAGAGTATGGAATTGGACACTGGTGTATCCGTTATAAAGGTTAGACCTACAATTGAAAGAAAGGAAACATTGGGAAGGAGTGAAGACTGGCCCCTCCAATATAGTTTAACATATGATATATACCACCACATCAACTAACTATACACTCCCAATTAAACTACGATTGGCAATTTTGCGATCAGCACGCACAAGGTCAACTCCTACCCAGGGGTAGGCTTCAAAAATTTTAGCAAGGGGTTCTCTGCCTGGTTGCTGGGTGGGCGTGGCCATGGTGGGTGTGGCCTAGTTGGCCTCCTGCACCATGGCAGGGGTGTGTTCTTGCCCTCCCCAGGCTCCGGAGGCTTTCCTCGAGCCTCCGGGACGGTGAAAATGGCTTCCCCAGGCTCCAGAGACCCTCTGGAGGCTGGAAATAGGCCTTCCTGAACTTCCGTTAGGCCTGTTTTTCACCCTCCCTGAGCCTCCATGTGCGTTCTGCACTTACCTGCATCCAAAACAGGCTGCGTGGGGACTCTTGGGAGGGGGAGGGAGGGGTGGGTGAGCGGGGCCAGCCAGGAGTGGGATTTGGGGGTTCTCCGAACTGCACAGAATCTTAGCTAGAGGTTCTCACGAACCCCAGCAGCCTACGCTTGCTCCTACCCCAAAGCTATATTCCAATTCCTCTACATAGAAGCAATCAGATGAGAAAAAATAGTAATACACAACCTAAATACTTACAACGGCAGTCTGTAGTTCAGAATCAGCTTCTTCAGCTTGGATGGATAAAGTTTTTGGGTTTTTTCCCCACAAATGTATGAGTTAGCAAAGAGAGTTGGGCAGTCATTGCATTCTTCTTGGGGTTATTTGCAAATATTTATCCTGAGATTGTTATGGAAACAAATTCTATAAATTCCATAATCAACTGGTTAACAGAACTCAGGAGAGAAAAAAAAAATAAGAATAGTGGAATTTATTACAGAGCAACGTTTTCCTAAACTTCTTAAGTGTTTTATGGGGAGGCTTCCCAGGAGACCTAGACTAAAAGCTAACCAGATCGTCTTATTTATAAACATCTGAAACGTTAATGAAGTGACAGGCAGGAGGAACTGGGAGAGGAAACATTCGCTTCCCAGTTGGAAAGGCCAGTTTGAAAAAACTACTTATGGTCTGCCTTGCAAGGCAACTATTGATATGAAGATCAGGTAAAATCAGCTCCAACTTAATAAGAATCTTCTACTGCTGAGCTTTTGATTCCGAAATAAGTTTAGGCTGAACTTACTTGATGCATTGACAATGTGGCAATCGCAAGAGCACTGAGCTATTTACAACATGTTGTATCTCTTTCAGTTTTTCCTGGAAGGACTGTGTCATAATACAATAGGAAGAAGGTAGGAATTCAGCGGTGGGTTTCAGATTATGTTACTACTGGTTTGCGCGTGTGCCTGCCTTCCACGCAAGCGCCCGGCCTCATAAATGTGCCTAAATAGGATGGCATAGAGCTGGAGTGGTTAAGCAGGCCCAACCAGGCGGGCCCACCCACAATTTCCGCTACCAGTTCAAGCGAACTGGTCTGAACTGGCTGGATGCTACTTCTGGGTAGGATGTTGGCAAAAAGCACCATATTGTTTTCAACTTTAAAAGAAGTGAAAATAGGAGAGCTTCTTTACCAGGCTTGAAACCAGGCTTAATAGCAGTAACTGTGAGAGGGATCTTGGTGTCTTAGTGGACAACCAGCTAAATATGAGCCAGCAGTGTGCAGAGGCAGCCAAAAAAGCCAATGCAATCCTAAACTGCATTAACAGAGGGATACAATCAAGATCTAGGGAGGTACTAACGCCACTCTGTAAAGCCTTAGTAAGACCACACCTAGAGTACTGCATCCAGTTTTGGTCACTACACTGGTGTGGAGACTCTAGAAAAAGTGCCGAGAAAAGCAACCAGGATGATTAGGGGACTGGAGTAGTGGTGAAATCTAAAATTTGTTACTACCGGTTCTGTGGGTGTGGCTTGGGGGGGGGGGTAATGTGACTGGGTGGGCATGGCCAATTTTTTTAAAAAAAATATTTACTGTTAAAACCATTTTTTCTACAACCTCTTTGGCGAAGAGGTTGTAAAAAATGCTTTTAAAAGGCTCTGACGATTCCAGCTGAGTTGCCTGATCGACAGAGGCTTTTTTTCTTTTAAATGCCTCTGCCGATCAGGCAACTCAGCTTGGATCGTCAGAGGCATTTAAAAGAGAAAAAGCCTTTGCCGATCAGGCAACTTAGCTGGGATCATCAGAGAGGAAGGGGTCAAGCTATTTTTCAAGGCACCGAAGGCCAGAAAAGAAATAATGGATGGAAACTGATCAAGGAGAGATTCAACCTGGAAATAAGGAAACATTTTCTGACAGTGGGAGCAATCAACCGATGGAACAGAAGTTTCCTTCAGAAGTTGTGGGAGCTTCATCCCTGGAGACTTTCAAGAAGAGGCTGCACTGCCATCTATCAGAAATGGTGTAGGATCTCCTGCTTGGGTGGGGGGTAGACTAGATGACCTACAAGGTCCCTTCCAACTCTGTTAATCTAATGTAATCAATCTAATCATTTGGTGAAGTACATCAAGAATACACACACAAACACATACTTACCAATTTTTCCTACAGCTAGAATTTGAACCAAGAAGTATCCACTGAAAGCAAAAACCACCCCCAAAACCCAAAGCTGTTCCAACTAAGCTTCTGGGCAGAGATAACTAGCTAACTAGACCAGATAAAGATATAGATGTAGTCATCAACATGCATATTTTTATTTATGCTGTATAAAAAGGTAAAGTAAAGGTTCTCCTCGCTATGTGCTAGTCTAGGGGGCGGTGCTCATCTCCGTTTCAAAGCCGAAGAGCCAGCGCTGTCCGAAGACGTCTCCGTGGTCATGTGGCCAGCATGATTCAATGCCAAAGACGCACAGAACGCTGTTACCTTCCCACCAAAGGTGGTCCCTATTTTTCTACTTGCATTTTTTACATGCTTTCGAACTGCTAAATTGACAGAAGCTGGGAGAAGTAACGGGAGCTCACCCCGTTACGCGGCACTAGGGATTCGAACCGCTGAACTGTTGAGTTTTCTGATCAACAAGCTCAGCATCTTAGCCACTGAACCATTGCATCCGTTTTTTATGCTATATAGAGATACAATATTGCTTTCCCTTCAACTCCTTTTCTGAAGAGCTTCTGGGCATTTCCCAAGGAATTTTTTTGCCCATTCCAAAGGATTCTGATATAGATTTGGCATGGAATTACTTCGTTTTATAGCATAATCTAGGATGCACCCAATCCAGGGGTGAAATCCAGCAGGTTCTAACAGGTTCTGGAGAACCGGTAGCGGAAATTTTGAATAGTTTAGAGAACCGGCAAATACCACCTGTGGCTGGCCCCAGAGTGGGGTGGGAATGGAGATTTTGCAATATCCTTCCCCCAGGAGAGGAGGAAATTGAGATTTTGCAATATCCTTCCCCTGCCATGCCCACCAAGCCACGCCCACAGAACCGATAGGGAAAAAATTTGGATTTCACCCCTGGCCAATCCCTGTTAGTTGCCTTGTTATGGGATTAATAATGAATGCTTTTTAGAAAAGCTTGTCCCTTACTCTCGACTGCTTATGCAGAAATTGTTCCAAACATATTTTTTTTAAATCCCCCAGAATACAATTTTTTGAAAGAGGAAGAAAACCACATGGTTTTAAAAGTCTTTTGAAGGCTCGCATAAATGGTTCCAGTAATAAAATTCATCCTATGACTGTCCCATGGCAGAGCAACCCAAGGCCCACCTCATTCACTTTCAAATAATGAAAACCTTTTTCCCTACTTTCTCAGCCTGACCACAATTGTGGGATGTCCTTCGAACTCAGATGTAGCAGCTGCAAGATCTAAATGTTGCTTAATTCCTTGGGAAATTCATCACAATTGACCTAGCCTGAAAAAGACTCTTAAAAAAAAAAAAATCCTACAAGAAAGATGTGGATCTGTAAGGAGGCTCTCTGAAAATTTTTCTACGACTGTAGTTTGTTTTTTTTAAACAAAACTCAAAAGGATTAATTTGCCAGTCTCCCAATTTCATTTGCAGACAAAGATACGCTGAAAAGTTATTCTTTTTTTTTTTTTTAAAGCAAGATGCAGACAAAAAAATGTAGGGTTGGTTGCAACAAACGTTAAAAAGTGATGCACAGTGAAAAGAAATGTTTAAAAAATGTGGGATGTTGTGCTTTAAAAAAAAATGTGCATTAGGGTAGAAAGGAGATTGAAACCACTACAAATGAACACTGATAAAGAGGAATCAAGCAGAATGGAATGATTCTTACCAGTATCTCTTTTGTAATATTGGAAATATATTTGTACCAAAGACATAAGCTACCATGTTTCCCTGAAAATAAGACATCCCCTGATAATAAGCCCAATCGGGCTTTTGAGCGCATGCACTAAAATAACCCCTCCAAAATAACCCCTCCCCGAAAATAAGCCCTCCCTGAAAATATTTAAGCGTATGCGCAACTGGTCCCCGCCATTTCCTCTAGTTAGGGTTAGGGAGACAGATCTGGAAATCAGGTAAGATGGCAAGGGGAGCCCCGTCTTGCTCTACGCGCCCCAAAATAATAAGACCTCCCTGAAAATAAGGCCAAGCGCCTATTTCGGTGTTCAAAAAGTATAAGACAGGGTCTTATTTTCAGGGAAACACGGTATTCTGTTAGAAACTTTCACATATGCATTTTGTTATTGTACAGAGCCTTGCTCAACGAACAGAAACTCCCAAATTCCCTTCCTTCCTTCCTTCCTTCCTTCCTTCTTCTCCCTCACTCCCTAATTTCTTTCTTTCTTTCTTTCTTTCTTTCTTTCTTTCTTTCTTTCTTTCTTTCTTTCTTTCTTTCTTTCTTTCTTTCTTTCTTTCTTTCTTTGTCATATTTCTATGCTGCCCACTCTCCGAGGACTCTGGGCGGCTTACACCAAAGACAGCATACTAAATAGCATATTGCCCCCAACAATCTGGGTCCTCATTTTACCCACCTCAGGATGGAAGGCTGAGTCAACCTTGAGCCGGTGAGATTTGATCCGCTGATCTGCTGAACTAGCAGTCAGCTGAAGTAGCTGCAGTACTGCACTCTAACCACTGCACCACCTCAGCTCTTCCTTCCTTCCTTCCTTCCTTCCTTCCTTCCTTCCTTCCTTCCTTCCTCCTTCTCCCTTGCTCCCTCATTTCCTTCCTTCTTTTTTTCTTCCTTCTTCTCCCTCGCTCTCTAATTTCTTTCCTTCCTTCCTTCCTTCCTTCCTTCCTTCCTTCCTTCCTTCCTTCCTTCCTTCCTTCCTCCTTCCTTCCTTCCCTTCTTTCCTCCTTCTCCCTCGCTCCCTCATTTCCTTCCTCCCCATCCATCCATCCTCCATGAAGATCTCAAGAATTATCACAAGCCTTCTTGATTTACCAGCAACTGTTGCACTTTTCGTATTCAATGTCCCAGAAACTTCATCTACCTGCAATCCAGGTAGGAAGTCATGAGGCAGTAGAGCTTGCTTGCTATCAAGACATTTGAGCGCAGGGCTTGTGTGTGGGGAAAGGGCCACTGGTTATGACAACTGACAACCAGCAGATCGGAGTTTCTGCCTTCTCTCTCCTCCCAGCCGTCGCATGCAGCTTTGTTGGCAAATCCAGGGTTAACCTCGGAGGACTCCTGTGTAAAGCAAAGCTTTCTGGTTTATTTCAGGAAGGGAAGTGTGTGCCTGCCTGATTAGTCGATAGTTTCCTCCTTTCCCATAACCTCCAGACCCCCATGGCCTGAATGTTTACTTTCTGAAATTTTTTTAAAAAAATCTGCTTGTGTTTTTCTTTTCCTTTTTTCTTCCCCTCCTCTGCGTGTGTGCGTGCGTATCCCTTACACGTGTATTTGGAAAGACTTTGCTGAGAGTGGGTGTGGTGGAAGGATTAGCTGAATGGGATGGCGGGGGAGGGGGGAAGCACAGCCCTCCCTCTCCGCCTCTCTCTCTCTCTCTCTCTGTCTTTCCCCTCCAACTGTTTCATTCACTTTTTTTTCCCCCTTTGCCCAAATCAGCCCTTCTCCAGCTGCATCCTCTAAGCTGAACTCCCTGGCTTCAGGTTAAGAGAGGGAGAAAGGGGGAAGGACAGAGAGAAATAGTAATGAGAAAGTTTGGTCTCCTCTCCAGCAGCTATAAACACAATGAACATCTGGCAAGAGAATGGTTCCAGGCTGCCAAAAAAGTAGAGGGGGGGGGGGTGCAGGGAGGAAAGCCTGAGTTATTTTCAGGGTTTCAGCCCCCTCCAACATTCCCACCCTTCTCTCTCTCTCTCTCTCTCTCTCTCTCTCTCTCTCTTCCCCCCCCTCTCTCTCTCACACACACACATTTTCCACTAGTTTGGCACCAAACACACAGATCAAGTCATTCCCATTCATGATAAAACCCGAGAGGAAGTCCTTTTTCGGCCTACCAAGTTTTTTTTTTTTTCCTAAAAGGACAAGCAAGCTTGAATGAGCAACGTTATTCCCACAATACAGGAGTTACTGCCTGCTTCTTACAGCTGAATTTGCTTAGACAAACCATGGTTTATATCTTCATCCACAGCCGGCATGCAACAACCATTGTTAAATTCTGACAACTGGCAGGATATGTATTGGACAGTAATTATCGGTCAATAGGTACAGATCGCGATGGACACAAACTAAAATTTAGCACATTGCACGCATATCCCAAATAGCAGGCTAAATAAAAAGATGCATTTTTAAAAGCTGAATCAGCGCGCAAGATATGAATGTGCTTATTGCTTCCAGACAACTGTCTCTGAGTAACTTTTGGGGGATTAACTCATCCCAGGCCTGGCAAGAGTTGGACTTGCTCCATTTTTATTTGGTCTATCCTTACTCCAAATCCAATATTTTTGAAAGAATGATGTAAAAGTGTAACTTCAAAGAGTATTATATCATCCCCAATCATATCTATCACTGTGTACAAGACCTATGGAATAAGGTTCAATTAAATTTGTTTCAAATGGAATCTTTGCACAGTCCTGCTATGTTATATCCCATTTTATGGGGAAAATCCACTTAGGGTTAGGGTTAGGTCTCCATGAATTTGGAGAGCAAAATGAAGATTGCCAACGGATTCGGAGCGCATGGCTATGCTTAGGACGCCACCGACTTTTCGTGCCTGCCTTATTTTATTTATTTATTTATTTTTATTTGATTTATATGCTGCCCTTCTCCGGAGACTCAGGGCGGCTTACAATGTGCTAAGCAATAGCCTTCATACTTTTGTATATTTATACAAAGTCAGCTTATTGCCCCCACAAACTGGGTCCTCATTTCACCTACCTTAGAAAGGATGGAAGGCTGAGTCAACCTTGAGCCTTGGAGAGATTCGAACCAGCAGTAATTGCAGGCAGCTGTGTTAATAACAGGGTGCTTAGACCACTGTACTATCAAGGCTCCTCCACTGTACTATCAAGGCTCCTTATCTATGTTTCCTGGGAAAATACATGGGAAAATCCCATTGTGGGGAGGCAAATCCATTTAGGGTTAGGCCAGTGGTGAAATCCAATTTTTTTTACTGCAGGTTCTGTGGGCATGGCTTGGTGGACATGATGTGGTGTGGCTTGGTGGGCGTGGCTTGATGGGAGTGGCAGGGGAAGAATACTGCAAAATCTCCATTCCCTCCCCACTCCAGGGGAAGGATACTGCAAAATCTCCATTCCCACCTCACTCTGGGGCCAGCCAGAGGTCGTATTTGTCAATTCTCCGAACTACTCAAAATTTCCGCTACTGGTTCTCCAAACTACTCAAAATTTCCGCTACCGGTTCTCCAGAACATGTCAGAACCTGCTGGATTTCACCCTTGGTTAGGTCTCCGTGAATTCAGAGAGCAAAATTGACATTGCCAATGGATTTCAAGCGCACAAGTATGCTTAAGAGGGTGCTGACTTTTTGAGCCTGCCTTATCTACGTTTCTTGGTAAAATCCCATTGGGGGGCAAATTCACTTAGGTTTAGGATTAGGTCTCCATGAATTCGTATAGCAAAATGGGCTGGTAAAATACATGGGAATCCTGGGATGCCAGATTTGCTCCATTACTCATGGAGCAATAATGGCAAAAGTTTGTCAAATTGGTTGTAACTCCCTTAACAACTGCTTTGCTTAGCAATGGAATTTTTGGTCCCAACAATGGTCATAAATTGAGCACTACCTACATCCTACTGTGAATAAGAGCTTTTCCAAACATCTTGGAATGGGGGGCTGAGATGCCCCCTTAAGAAATCCATGCAACCTGGATGATGTAATTTAAAAAAAAATTAGATTGTGCAGAAATAGACAGATTGACACTAAAAATAAAAGAAAAAGAAGATACAGAATATTTTCGAACATGAGACTTGTTTTATAAATGGTTGGATAGGAGAAATTGGGAGTGGAAAAATATTATTATATATAAATAAATTGATCCAGACAATACGCTGTTCATTAAGCACTTACGTATGTAATGTGAAAATATACAGCAGTGGCCAAAATTGTGGAAACCTTTTGGGAAAAGTGTATTTTCTAAAACTAGCTAATAACACCACTTTTTTTTGAAATAGTACCATAAAATTATATATCAATGGAAAGATAATTTAATCAAGAACGTAATGCAATAACTTTTATGAGGGTTTGCTATTAGAATAGCAGTTACAGTATAAAGAAGAAAAGTGAAACACGTAGAAAAAACAAGATATACAAAAATTATCCATAGAAACCATAGAACCATAGAACCATAGAAAAAATGAGATATACAAAAATTATCACCATGTCAGTTAATATTTAGTTGGGTAACCTTTAGCATGAATTACGGCCTTACAATGTCTTCCCATGGAGTGAACCAAGTCTTTTAGTTCTGCAGCTGTTCTAATGTGAAACCAACATTGAAGGATGGCTTCTATTAACTGGGTTTTATTGCTGGGTGGCTTCTGACTAACAAGTTTCTTTAGTCGGCTTCATAGATTTTCAATTGGGTTAAGGTCTGGGCTATTCCCAGGCCATTCTAGCAGTGAAATAGGATTATCTTGAAACTCCAAAAAAAAAAAAAAAAGAAAAGAAAGAAGAAAAGAAAAGAAAAGAAAAGAAAAGAAAAGAAAAAAAAAAAAAAGAAAAGAAAAAGTGGTGTTATTAGCCATTAAACCTCAAAAATACACTTTTCCCAAAAGGTTTCCACAATTTTGGCCACTACTGTATAAATAAACGGTTTAAAAAAAAAAAAAAAACCATGCAACCCATTCATTTCTTGCAACCCATTGCTAGGGAAGAAGTGACTGCAGGGAGTAGGTTTTCTACTTATCAGTCGCCCCTTGCTCATCTCAAAATGCAAGAGCTATTCAAAGGGTTGTAGGAAGGTGGAAATATCCCCCAATGGTCACTGGCCAAGTAAATTCACATGGGCAAACGGGGAAATCACACACAATGGTAGAAACTGGGTGTGGAGACCAGCAGCAGCCAGAGACTCCAGGCTGAATCAGATGCCTGAACAGGGGCTTTTGTGAGGGAGGCCCCCTTCCACTCACAGACCCCCCCCCAGCCAAGGGAGGACGAGAAGCCAAGAGAGAAAGACTTCAGTCATTCATGCAGAATTCTTGGGCAGCATCCTACCCAACGGCTGCCAATGGCTCCGGGCTGGTCTTGGGCACAGGACAGTAGGCAGGAAAAAAGGCAGATAGAGAAAGAGAGAGAGATTTTGGGAGGGGGAGAGACTATGAATGAAGCTAGGCAGCTGCATAATCCATAGTGTACAAATGAGTTTTTATTGCCTAGCACTTCGTTTGACTGCCATGTGCAAGTCAAAGGGTAGTTTTTCCTTGCCTCCCATGGCTTCATCTCTTTCTCCCTCTCTCTCTCTCTTCCTCTCTCTTTTCTCTCATTCTTTCTCTCTCTCCTCTATCTCTGTTTTGCTCTTTTTCTCTCTCCCCCCTCTTTCTCCCTCCTTCTCATATCTCTTTCTTACTACCTCTCCTTTGTCTCTCTCCTTCCCTCTCTTTCTCCATCTGCCACTTTCTCCCTCCCTCCCTCTTTCTCCCTCCCTCCCTCTTTCTCCCTCCCTCCCTCCCCCTCTTTTTTCTCTCACTCTTTCTCTTCCTCTCTTTTCTCTCACTCTTCCTCTCTCCTCTTTCTCTGTCTTGCTCTTTCTCTCCCCCTCTCTCTTTCTCCCTCCTTCTCACATCTCTTTCTTCTTACCTCTCCTTTCTCTCTCTCTCTCCTTCCATCTCTTTCTCCATCTCCCACTTTCTCCCACCCTCTCTCTTTTTCCTTCCCTCCCTCTTTCCCTCCCTCCCTCCCCCTCTTTCTCTTCCTCTCTCTTTTCTCTCACTCTTCCTCTCTCTCTTCTTTCTCTGTCTTGCTCTTTCTCTCTCCCCTTTCTCTTTCTCCCTCCTTCTCACATCTCTTTCTTCCTACCTCTCCTTTCCCTCCCTCCCTCTCTCTTTCTCCCTCCCTCCCTCTTTCCCTCCATTCTCCCCCCTCTTTCTCTCTCTAATTTGCATTTCATCCATAGCCTTGACTCCTCCGTCTGCAACTCTCTGTAAATCTTTCCGATGCCCCTTGGTAGGGAAACGGAGAAGGCCTGAGAGGTGCCCATGTAGTTGTGCCCCTTTCTCCTGCTGTTTTCCTTTTCCAAACCTCTGAGCCTCCCCTCCCCATCTCCAGCAGATGTGCTTTCTTTGAGAAAAGGAGTCCCATTCATCTCTTCCGAAAGAGTGCGGGGGAGGTGGCTGCAGGGGTGGGGGGGAACGGACAGGGAGGGAGGGAGGGATGACAGAAGGGGCTGAGAAAGGAAAAAAGAAGCTGCAGTTAAAAATAGGATAAAAAGAATGCCAAAAAAATTGCACAGCATTCTCTTTTAAGCCCGGCTTTGAAAGCGCACTGCAGCTGGAGAAGCCATTGGGGCTGCTGAGCCATGTTGGCCTTTGCAAACACACACAGACATGCACGCTGATGCACACACACGCACACACAAGAGGGACACATCCTTCCTACAAGGAAAGAATCTGGAATTGGGCCCAGAAACTGCATACAAAGAGAACTTTCCTCTAGGGAGGAGAGAGAAAGAGAGAGGGGGGGGAGGGAGGGAGGGAGAGAGAGAGAGAGAGAGAGAGAGAGAGAGAGAGAGAGAGAGCGCATGAATGGGAAAATAGCCTGGGCAGAAGAGTCCCAAAAGTGGAGAGGGCAGAGGGTGTCACAGAAGGGGGAAGAGGGCAGGGGTGGGCTGCTGGGGGTTCGCAGGGGTTCGGGAGAACCCCTAGCTAAGATTCTGTGCAGTTTGGAGAACCCCCAAATCCCACTCCTGGCTGGCCTTGCCCACCCCACCTGTCCCCTCCCAGGAGTCCCCACACAGCGCATTTTGAATGCAGGTAAGTGCAGGGTGTGCATGGAGGTTCAGGGAGCGTGAAAAACGGGCCTACCGGAGGTTCCGGCTCCAGAGGGTTTCCGGAGCCTGGGGAGGCTGTTTTCATCCTCCTGGAGGCTCAAGGAAAGCCTCCAGAGCTTGGGGAGGGCAAAAACTCCCCCCTCCCGCCGTGGTGCAGGAGGCCAACTAGGCCACGCCCACCATGGCCACGCCCACCCAGCAACCAAGCAGAGAACCCCTTACTAAAATTTTTGAAGCTCACTCCTGGAAGTGGGGCACTGTCACCTCTAGAAGCCCTAGAACAGTGTTACTCAACCTTGGTAGCTTGAAGATGGGTGGACTTCAACTCCCAGAATCCCTCAGCCAGCAGCGCTGGCTGGGGGATTCTGGGAGTTGGAGTCCACCCATCTTCAAGCTACCAAGGTTGAGAAACACTGCCCTAGAACCTTCCACTAACAATACATTTGAAATTTATTCCATCTCGCTCCAAATCTACAGGATCGTCCTTGTTTCACTCAGAATAGGAAAGTGGCTGTCCAAAGGGACAGAGGCTGGTTTCAACAGCTGATATGGGTTCTCCCAGGGGCTCCTAGACTGCACTACCCATCATTCTTGACCACAGGCCCCGCTGAACAGCATGAAGGGCACTCAAGTCCAACAAGGCACAGAAGAGCATCCATTTCCCTTTCCTACCCTAGATGTTTCTCCATGACCAACAGGTAATCCTCAACTTACAACCATTCAATTCTTTCCGGTCACTGAGCCTTGATCCTTGAGATACGATGGGGAGGCTACCAATATGGATTCCAACCTTGTGTCCAAGCTTTTGGCTTGCCTGGGCCACTTATTGTTTGAAGAGGAATTTTTTTGGGCTGCGTACAAAATATATGATATAAGTAATGTATATAAATAACAAACTCCTTTTTTATATTTTTATTATCTTGTGGGGCAGTGCAGGACCACATGTGGCCTATGGGATACAGGTTAGACACACCTGGTCTAAATTAACTTCCAGAGGTTTCCCAGATGCTTTTCAACCCAAGTGGAAAATGCTGGGCATAAAACTAAGATACTCCCTGTATAAAACACAGAGTGGGTGCCATCCCTTAAAGCTACAGTACTCGGTTTGCTCCAACGTAAAGCTTCTATTTTCATTAGGCAAGTTATCTGCGCAGAAGCATTCTGATGATGTCGGGATCAGTGGGCGGAGCCTCCCTCTGCTTTTACTACCAGTTCTATAGAACCGGTCCGAACCGGGGGCAACCCACCACTGGTGTACATGCACATGCGTGACTGCCCATGATATTTACAGTGTCGCTTGCATGAGTGGGGACACGAGGGTGCACATGGAGGTGCATGCACCAGGCGGCCACTCACAGGGCCCAGTGGTGATTAGCATATGGCCCACAGGTTGGGGTCCCCTGTCTTAAAGTACAAAGGATATATAAAAGCTTGAGGCTTTTAGAATTTGGGACTTTCACATAAAATGAGCTCAGCTCAGCAATGAAAATCTCCCTGTTGTGGATTGATTTGATGGTGGGTGGGTGGGCGAATGGGTGGATGGATTGGTTGGAGAGAGAGAGAGAGAGAGAGGAATTATATATTATACGATCATGTGAAGTGTCAATGCCACTTTATAATGCCTTGGTAAAGCCACACTTGGAATACTGCATCCAGTTTTGGTCGCCACAATGTAAAAAAGATGTGGAGACTCTAGAAAGAGTGCAGAGAAGAACAACAAAGATGATTAGGGGACTGGAAGCTAAAACATATGAAGAACAGTTGCAGGAACTGGGTATGTCTAGTTTGATGAAAAGAAGGACCAGGGGAGACATGACAGCAGTGTTCCAATATCTCAGGGGTTGCCACAAAGAAGAGGGAGTCAAACTATTCTCCACAGCACCTGAGGGTAGAACAAGAAGCAATGGGTGGAAACTAATCAAGGAGAAATTTCCTGAAGGTTAGAACAATTAATCAGTGGAACAACTTGCCTCCAGAAGTTGTAAATGCTCCAACACTGGAAGTTTTTAAGAAGAGATTGGACAACCATTTGTCTGAAGTGGTGTAGGGTTTCCTGCCTAAGCAGGGGGTTGGACTAGATGACCTCCAAGGTCCCTTCCAACCCTGTTATTCTATTCTAAGAAATATAGGAAGCTACTTCCCAGAGACACAATTACGGAAAGCTCTCCAAAACATCTTTTAGTCTTTTTTTGCAAGTGACTTCTTGAATGATTGCATTACATTGCATTATTTTTCTCTTGGGACATATATGGAGACCTCCAGGAATGGAATTTCCATAATAACACTGAGATAAGTTGAGAGATGTTGTACAAACGCACAAGATTTCCACAAGATTTTGCTTAGGAGGCAGTGGATCAGTGGTGGGTTGCCCCCAGTTCATACCGGTTCGCAAGAACTGGTAGTAAAACTGGCAGGAGGCTCCGCCCACAGCCCCGGATGTCATCATAGACAATCTGCGCATGCACAGAAGCTTGGCACGCGCACAAGCGAAGCGAGCATGCACGTGTGATCCCATCGCGAACCGGTAGTAAAGGTAAGTAGAGCCCACCCCTGCAGTGAATATGCTGAGTTTATCCATTGCTTCTTCAATCTCAGCTGGTTCTCCTTGGCTGTTCCTGAGCAGTTCAAAACGGGGCAATAAATACCCACACACCCTCTTCTTTTAGTAAAGCTGGAGTCCCAAAGGATTTAGAAATAAGAATCTTTGTGCATGTTTTTAATGCAAGGACCATCTCTTCCTTCATTCCACGGCTGACCGCAAGAAGAAGAACTTACCATACCTCTTTAGAAGTATCTTTGGAACTCCAGGACAGAGATAAGATTCCGAGGCAAAATTCTTTGCATCTAAACAATCTTTCTTTCAAAGAGATCCAAAGCCTGGGTTTTATGGCACAGTGAAGTTCTAAGTCACGCTTTCTTCCTACCAAAGCACTTCGTAATCTTATCTGCATGTAAATAATCTGGCTGTGGGAATCAAAGGCCAACATTGCTCGGCCAAAACAAGCAGTGCCCCAATTTTTCCCTCCTCCCCCCCCCCGAATATTTGACGTTTTCACTTAGAGAAGACCCTTGCATCCACCGTGATCGATGGTGATTCTGTGGGCCCTTCCATGCAATTTTCCCAAAACTACTATGAAAGTAGGTGCCTTCTTCCCGTTGGTTTCAATTTCATCATCTAGTTCACAACCATGATGGGCGGCATTGACTGAAGGCTAATAATAAGTAAACAAAAATTAAAAATAAAGCCATGGTAGTCTTCCAGCCAAGCAGAAGCAGACCAGGTAAGATAAAATAAAATAAAATAAAATAAAATAAAATAAAATAAAATAATAAAATAAAATAAAATAAAATAAAATAAAATAAAATAAAATAAAATAAAATAAAATAATAAAATAAAATAAAATAAATAAAATAAAATAAAATAAAATAAAATAAAATAATAAAATAAAATAAAATAAATAAAATAAAATAAAATAAAATAAATAATAAAATAAAATAAAATAATAAAATAATAAAATAAAATAAAATAATAAAATAAAATAAAAGAATATAAAAGAAAAGAAAAGAAATAATGAAATAAAATAAAATAATAAAATAAAATAAAATAAAATAAAATGCATGCTGATGTACTAAAGTCTAACTTAGGTATTAGAGATGATATGTTCGGTATGTTTATTTATTTATTTATTTATTTATTTATTTATTTATTTATTTATTTATTTATTTATTTATTTATTTATTTATTGTCCAATTTATATGCCACCCTTCTCCGTAGACTCAGGGCGGCTTACAATGCATTATAGCAATAGCCTGCATACTTTTTTGTATATACCTGCTTATTAGGGCTTTTGGGCCCCCCTAAGCGGTGTTGTTCTATACAAAGCTGGCTTATTGCCCCCACAATCCGGGTCCTCAATTTACCTACCTCGAAAGATGGGAAGGCTGAGTCAACCTTGAGCCTGGTGAGAGTCGAACTTGCACTAATTGTAGGCAGCTGGCAGCTAGCACTTAACAGCAGTTTAGTCCGCTGCACCACCTTTATTGTTACCTTTTATTGTTAGGCTTTTTTACCTATTAATAGCTTTGAACAATAAACAAACACATACACATGCTATAAATAGATTAAACCAAGTAGATGCAAGGCACTTTTATGTAGCTCCTTCGGTGTGCATTTTTACATCTCTTGAGACGTACAACACAAGTCATGGCTCTTTACAGGAGGACAATATTGTTGTCTACTCAATATCACCGAAAGATTGGGAGAAAGTGGCTTGCTTAACATTTCCTGGCAAGTTCCTGGTAAAGGCAAGAAGTAGCAGAAATTTCCTGATTTGTAACTCATTACATTATACCATAGCAAGAAGGGAAGGACATAAAAGAAACATTTTCCAGCCAGCAAAGGGAAAAAGAGACGGACAGGATTATCTTCTACCTGTGCTGTGATAGTCTAAACCGGTGGGCACTTCCTGGATTGCCGTCTCATCCCAAAGGGAATAGATCGCCCTCTGCTGGTAGCAATTGGACTGGAACCCGCAGCTCATCCAGGGGTCTTCGTAGGAACCGACATCTCCAGGTCTCTGTGCAAAAAGTAAAACACGGAGTTAAGAAGGAGAAGTCCACTTTGGGAGAGGAAGGATTGTTTAATTTGCCGACAGCAGGGACAGCTGCAGTTACGACTTCTGTTCATTTATAAAACACGGATTCTTTATTATGACTAATTACGGGGTGTGTTTTCTGAATATCTCCAAATCAACGCTATCGTGATGGGTGAAGGAAGGAAGACCGCACCCTTTCCAACTTCTGTCCAAGATTAATTGCATCGCCCGGCACAACATTAGGATCACAAAAAGCTGAATGAGTCCTAAAATGAGCCATGGTGGCACAGTGGTTAGAGTGCAGTACTGGAGGCTACTTCTGTCGACTGCCGGCTGCCTGCAATTTGGCAGTTCAAATCTCACCAGGCTCAAGGTTGACTCAGCCTTCCATTCTTCCGAGGTGGGTAAAATGAGGACCCAAATTGTTGGGGGCAATATGCTGACTTTGTAAACTGCTGTAAAGCACTGTGAAGTGGTATATAAGTGCTATTGCTAAGTGCTAAAATACACCATCTGCACCAGGGATGAAATTCAGCAGGTTCTGACAGGTTCTGGAGAACCGGTAACGGAAATTTTGAGTAGTTCCGAGAACTGGCAAATATCACCTCTGGTTGGCCCTAGAGTAGGGTGGGAATGGAGATTTTGCAGTACCCTTCCCCTGCCACGCCCACCAAGCCACACCCACCAAGCCACACCACGCCCACCAAGCCACGCCCACAGAACCAGTAGTAAAAAAAATTGAATTCCACCACTGATCTTCAAATAAGATTTGAGTCTGGATATTTATTTATTTATTGGTTTGATTTATATGCCGCCCTTCTCCGGAGACTCAGGGCGGCTTCCAATGCGTTAAGCAATAGCCTTCATACTTTTGTATATACCTGCTTAGTAGGGCTTTCGCCCCCCCCCCCCCAACAGTGTTCTTTTTTATACAAAGTCAGCTTATTGCCCCCACAATCCGGGTCCTCATTTTATCTACCTTGAAAGGATGGAAGGCTGAGTCAACCTTCAGCCTGGTGAGATTTGAATTTGCAGTAATTGCAGGCAGCTGGTGCTATTTAACAGCACTTTAGTCTGCTGCGCCACCAAGGTATATACTAAATTAAAAAACCCAAGCATCTGTATCTATTTTATTGAAATTCCTCTGAAGTATGGCAAAGAGTTTTGCCTTTCTTACCTTAGGGACCAGAGATTTATATGGGCTGTTTATTTTAAAAAGTCTCAGTGTTGAATTCCTACAGGAATCCTTGAAGTTTGGGAATAAAAAATGAACTTTAAGGCACAAAAAAATAGTGGTTGGAAGTGAACTGCGGGCCGAGTATCAGCTACTTTCATCCTATAATAGTTTTGGTCAATCATGTGTGAGATCAACCAACCGGAATTGACAAAGCAGATAGACTGGAAGGGCTTTGATGTGAGACTTCCTATTCCCGCACGTAGAACAATCTCAGTGTGATTGAGGACTGAGTGGTACAATAGCTACAGTCACCCACTTCAGGTCTCCGGAGAGACCTGGTCACTTTAAAATACATCTACCGAACAAAGACATTTGTTAATTGCAAGCTATGAAATGCAAACACGAATGAGTAATTGTGACTGGGCACTTGGTCACAATATGGCACAGAACAGTGTCTCCTCTAAGTGTCGGTCTCCTTTGAACAACTCTGAGTAAAAATTAGAAGGTCTAATAAAGGAGAATATTAAAATTAGAAGGTCTGATGAATTCTGACGCAAACGCATTTAATACAATCTTCTCCTCATTGTATCAGCCTGTCCACCCAGTCAGACAGGTAGGGAATAACACAATGTCAGAGTTAGAAGGGACCTTGGAGGTCTTCTAGCTCAAGGTTGACTCAGCCTTCCATCCTTCCGAGGTAGGTAAAATGAGGACCCGGATTGTGGGGGCAAGAAGCTGACTTTGTATAAAAAAGAACACCGCTTGGGGGGGTGCAAAAGTCCTACTAAGCAGGTATATAAAAAAAGTATTGAAAGTAACAAACCTAGCGGAGATGGCAAAAATTTCGGTGTACTTGAAGGAACATTCAAATGAAAGATATTTAAGGGACTGGAGAAAATGGATAGATTATATTCAAAGTAAATACCGGGATAAGAAGTTGCAGATAGGTTATGAATAAATATGTAAATATTTGGCGTGTTTTTAGGTAATTAAGTTAGCAGGGTAATTAGGGAATTGAAGGAATAGGAGATGCTGAATGTTATAATTATTTAGATTAGGATGGATTATGATTGTTGAATGATATACCCTGTAATTTGTTCTGGGAAGAGTGGGGGAGGTGGGCAGATGGGAAGGGGAAGGGGTGGGGGGAGGGGTGGGGGGGTAAGGGAGAGGAGGGGGGAGGGGTGGTAGGGAAGGGGGGCAATAAACATGTAAACCTTCTGTAAAACTTTTTAATAATAAAAAAAAAGTATGAAGGCTATTGCTTAACGCATTGTAAGCCGCCCTGAGTCTCCGGAGAAGGGCGGCATATAAATCGAACCAATAAATAAATAAATAAATAAATAAATAAATAAATAAATAAATAAATAAATAAATAAATAAATAAATAAATAAATAAATCGTCCGGGGTCTCCAACCTTGGCAACTTTATGACTTGTGGACTTCAACTCCCAGAATTCCTCAGCCAGCGCATGCTTTATGACTTGAAGTCCACAAGTCTTGAAGTTGTCAAGGTTGGAGACCCCTGTTCTAGTCCAACTCCCTGCTCCATTCAGGAGACCCTACACCACTTCAGACCAATGGTTGTCCAATCTCTTCTTAAAAACTTCCAGCGTTGGAGCACTTATAACTTCTGGAGGCAAGTTGTTCCACTGATTAATTCTCTACTTATTAGTTTAAATGTCCATATTTTCCATGCGCAAGTCACCCTCATTCCTGACAGTTTTGCGTTTCTCCCTAAAATGCACATTTTTTTTCTGCATGCAGGTAGTCCTCAAGTCACAACTTCACATTCAGTGACCATTCAAAGTTACAAACAGCGACTTAGGGCCATTTTTCACAACTACAATTGTGGCAGCAGCCCTGGGCTCACATGATAAAAATTCGGATGCTTGACAAATGGTTCCTATTTATGACAGTTGCAGTGTCCTAGGGCAGGGGTGGGCAATTGTGGCTCTTTTACAACCTGTGGATTTCACCTCCTAGGTTGGCGGTCTCAGGAATTCTGGGAGTTGAAGTCTACAGGTTATAAAAGAGCCACAATTGCCCACCCCTGTCCTAGGGTCATGTGATCACCCTTTGCCACCTTCTGATGGGCAAGACAGATTCTCTTCACAACCGTGTTACTCAGTTAAGAAGTGCAGTGATTTTGACTTAACAACTGTGCCAAGAAAGGTCATAAAATGGGACAAAACGCACTTAAACAGTGTTTCGCTTAGCAACAGAAATGTTGGGTTCAGTTGTCATCTTATGATTTATGATGAATGAATTTTATGATCATGATCATGATTTATCACGTATAGCTTGTATGTACAGTGACACCTTATGCAATGGAGACAAATTCCTCATGTGTCTAATCATACTTGGTCAATAAAGAATTCAATTCTATTCCTATTCTTCCTATTATTCTGTTCTCTACTTTACTCTCTACTGTCTACTCTACTCTCTGCTCTCTACTCTCTACTCTACTCTCTACTCTACTCTTTCCTTTCCTATTCCTATTCCTCCTATTATTCTATTCTCTACTTTATTCTCTACTCTACTCTATTCTCTACTCTACTCTCTACTCTTTCCTTTCCTTTCCTGTTCCTATTATTCTCTTCTATTCTCTTCTCTCTACTCTACTCTACTCTACTCTACTCTACTCTACTCTACTCTTTTCTTTCCTATTCCTATTCTCATTCCTCCTATTATTCTATTCTATTCTCTACTCTATTCTCTACTCTACGCTTTCCTTTCCTATGCCTATTCCTCCTATTATTCTATTCTCTACTCTATTCTCTACTCTCTACTCTACTCTCTACTCTCCTATTCCTATTCCTCCTATTATTCTATTCTCTACTCTATTCTCTATTCTACTATACTCTTTCCTTTCCTATTCCTATTCTTTTGTCAACGACTCCCTGTATTTCTCTTTTTCATTTTAGAATGAAGATAGACAGACAGACAGAGACAGACAGACTTTTCATGATGGGTGACTGAAAATCAAGCAATTTCTCTCAGTGATGGCCCAAGAAAGATGCTGCAAAGGAATGCATGGTTCAGAATGCCAAAAGTTATTACTTCAACTCTGGATAATGATTACAAAAGTATGTCCATGCAGGCTTATCTTCCTTTGATTTCAGAAGTTATTAAGATCAAACCCAGTAGCTACAAGCTATGAACTTCTATCTTCTCTGGATCAATTACCATAATTCCCAGGGTAAAGGAATGCTGACCATCTATAGGTCTCCAGGTCTTCAGAACCTCTAAGCAAAAAATTGCCAGACCTTTTATTAAGCTTAGCTATAATTAACCCATGCTGAAATGAAAACTCCTTCTATCCAACAGATTATTATATCCAGTTAGCCCGATGCAAGTACAACCTGTAGAAGTGAACCTGTTTGTAAATTATTATGATCCAATCCATGCAATTTCATACAGGGACAATGCAAGAAGAATGTCATAGTTTGTATCTTCGGAAAGGTGAAGGATCAGAGCAGGGGTGAAATCCAGCAGCTTCTGACAGGTTCTGGAGAACCAGTAACGGAAATTTTGAGCAGTTCGGAGAACCAGCAAATACCTCCTCTGGCTGGCCCCAGAATGGGATGGGAATGGAGATTTTGCAGTATCCTTTCCCTGCCATGCCCACCAAGCCATGCCCACCAAGCCACACCACACCACGCCCACCAAACCACGCCCACAGAACCGGTAGTAAAATAAATTTGGATTTCACCACTGATCAGGAGGCTTCAGAGGCCACCAATAGGTCCCATAAAAACATGGATGTCTCAGAAGGGTTGCCTGAGACAGCAAGGTCAAAATTTCCCCTGTCTGGTTGTATTTGACTCTAGGGTGCTCATCTCTGTTTCTTCGCTGAGAGAACCAGTGTTGTCTTGAGACACATCATGGTCATGCGGCCAGCATGACTCCATGCAGAGGTCCATGGAATGCTGTTACTTTCCCACCCAAGTGGTACCCTATTTATCTATTTGCATTTGCATGCTTTCAAATGGCTAGGTGAGCAGGAGCTCGGATAAGCAACGGGAGTTTGCTCTGTCACACTTGGGTCTCGAACTTCCAACCTTCCAGGCAACAAGACCAGCATCTTAACCTCTAGGCTACCTCACCCTATGTCTGAGGCTGCATCTTTGTGACAATCTGGGCTGTGTATAGGATTGCACCTGCCATTTTGATTTCAAGCAGCCCAAATTTGACGTTTATTAAAGGAAACAGTAGAACTTTAAGATGTTTTGGGGCAGTGGAACCATCAGGGAAGGATTTTTAAAGCAGAAACCTTGAAGCCAACAGAAGAAGCAGGAAATCCCACAAATGAAGCAGAAACTTTTAATAATGTCCATTTTTTTTCTTTAAAAAAAAACACCCATTCCCTGCTCTGTCAGAAATGCACCATTACTTTAGTCTAAAATTATTTAGCCTAAAATGCACCATTAAATAATATAAAATTACTCTGGGGTGAGGGGTGACCCCCTCAAGATACTAAGAAATTACATTAACAGCTTTAATAAGACAACCCCTCCCTCCACACACACACACAACTGATTGGGGAATTCTGAGAATTGAAGTCCACATATTTTAACATTGCCAAGATTGAGAAAAACTGCATCAGAGGGGCAGTGGTGGGTTGCCCCCGGTTTGGACAGGTTCGCAAGAACCGGTAGTAAAACCGGCTGGAGGCTCCGTCCACCGCCCTGGATGTCATCATCGGCGATCTGCAAATGTGCGATCCCGTTGCGAACCGGTAGTAAAGTTAAGTAGAACCGACCCCTGTCAGAGGGGCATCTCTGAAGATTTGCTTCACACAACCGTCATTTCAGAGAAGATGGTGTGTCTCATTTGAACATGTCGGCTGGCTTACGGTATTGTGAGTTTGAATGTGATATTATTTAATAAGGAATCCCTGGGTCTGCCAAAAACCTGATTCAGGATTGCAACCATTTCAAAGACTGACTGGGCACAGACATACCCTGTTTCCCTGAAAATAAGACATCCCCTGATAATAAGCCCAATTGGGCTTTTGAGCGCATGCGCTAAAATAAGCCTCCCCCCTGAAAATAAGCCCTCCCCAAAAATATTTAAACACAGAGCTGGAAATCAGGTAAGACGGCAAGAGGAGCCCCATCTTGCTCCATGGGCCCCAAAATAATAAGACCTCCCCAAAAATAAGGCCAAGTGCTTATTTTGGGGTTCAAAAAAATATAAGACAGGGTCTTATTTTTGGGAAAACATGGTAATCCTAAACTGAAATTTCTTTGGTTTATTCAATGAGGCACCATTGATTCGATTTACTTCGTTATGAATTCCCCTTGCTTTACAAGGTGGCAATGGCTGTGTTTTTATCCTAAACTAAATGAAATTAAGCAACAGGATGTCTCAGTGAGATGCATGAATCATAGTCAATAATAAATTAACTTCCTATGAAATGCCCCATGCCAATGTCTATGGAGATTCTCAGACTACATTCTGGACAGAGAGGACTGCTGATTTGAAAGAGGGGTCAAAGAGGCCATCTGTCAGCCCTTCAACCTGCATTTACTCTAGTGCTGACATAAGAAGGAGAAGAGGGGGCAGCTGGCAAGAGGAGGCTTGACTTCTCACCTACTTATTTTCCCTGAAGATAATATCCCCTAGGAGATGAGATGGGAGGGAGGACATTCCTGGGAGCTGAAGTAGTAGATATGGGGAGAGTGAGTTGGAAGAGGGCCAATGAGACGCAGAGAATTGGGGAACGGAAAGGGAAGGTTTGGGGTCAGGAAGTCATTGTTGGCTACGCCACAATCGGGGACAGGTTGTCGTGCTTAATAAAATGAAAGTTTTCTTCAAAGACTATTTGTTTGGAAATGCAATTTATTTTATTTGAGATGACATCGAAACCTGACACCATCTATATCAGGGGTCTCCAACCTTGGCAACTTTAAGCCTGGCAGACTTCAATTCCCAGAAAGCTGGCTGTGGAATTCTGGGAGTTGAAGTCCGCCAGGCTTAAAGTTGCCAAGGTTGGAGACTTCTGATCTATATTAAAACTGAACAGCACTCTTTCAACAGAGGGAGACCATTATGACACCACCTATCTCCTGTTTAAAACACAAGCAGTTCCAAGAAGTTTCCACACTCACTTGCACTATTCAGGTGAGCCTGAGGGCATCGATAAATCTCCAAGCGGCCTCAACAACTCTCAGAGAGAGTGCTAACAACCAGATGACTGCAAGGAATATAACATCTCCCCACCCTTTCCATTCTCCATCATTCTGTCAGAACTGAAGAAGCTTCTTGGATGAGAAGCGAAATCTTCTTGTTTTTTTTTTAAATTTATTTTATTTTAATACAAACAATCCATCTTCCATTAAACAGTGTGTCATCTGGGTACAAATGCTGTGTGCAATAACAATTAAAATTTACAGCCATATTCATTGTTTATCTAAACTTACGGTAATATTGATATACCTTGCATGTCTAATAATGTAACCATTCTCTTCTTAACTTATTTCTATATTCCACTAATCTACTTTTATTTCCAACTTTCATATTTATTCTCTAGCCATCGGTAAAATAGTTCCAATACATTATAATATTCAGTTTGTTCCCTCTCTTTACTTGCAAGTGTTAACCTATTCATTTCTGCACAATTCTAATATTTTCCTAATCACATTCTCATCTGTAGGAATCTCTTCACTTTTCCAGTTTTGTGCAAATACAATCCTAGCTGCAGTTATTACGTGGATAATCAAATATATATATTCTTTACGATAAGTTTCTGGTAAAATCCCCAACAGAAATATTTCAGGTTTCAGGTCAAGGTGTTGTTCTAGCATCTTCTCCAACCACGTATGTATTTTTGTCCAGTGAAGGACATCTTCAAGGACATCCAAAGCCCAGTTGCCTTTTGAAAAAGCACCTTTGGGGAGTCCGATGCCAATGGCTGCTACCTTCTCTGACAGCAGCCTGAACAGACCCTGCTTTACTAAGAAACCCTCCCCAAATTAACTGCGTTCAGAGGAAATGCAATGCCAGCAGAGATGTTTCTTTTGTGACAAAGGTTCATTGCTTAGACAGGAGGGAACATATCTCACTGACAGCGTATCTGCTGAGCCTGCTAATACTTTGGGATAACAGGAAGGGGAACTTCCTTCCCTTCCCCTCTGCTTTCTGACGGCCTGGCTCCATTTATGCACTTGCTCCTCCCAGGCACAACTGTTTCCTTCTTGCCACTGCTCCATAGCTGGTCAACCTCCTATTCTCAAACTCGTTTGAGCAAGCTCCTGATGGCTTTATTTTCATATATATAATTTTACTAAACGCATCAAAATATAAAACAGAAGGGAAAATAAAGATACTGGGAAAGCAGGAAAGGTGAAAAGAGAAGTTTAGGGTAAAGGGGGAAAAAAAAGGGGGGGGGACATTAGCTTCCAGCTCTTTTCAATGCAATAAAATAAAGACGATAACATTGCAGCCTCAACTTTTTGCATTAAAAAAGGTAAAAGTTTCCCTGTCATTCATGTACATTTCTAGGGGGCACTGCTCATCTGTTTCTCGGGGGAGGGAGCCAGCATTGTCCAAAGACACTTCTGTGGTCATGTGACCAGCATTGCTATGCATCAAAACAGTGGTGGGTTGCTCCTGGTTTGCCCCGGTTCGGGAGAACCAGTAGTGGTGGCAGCGGGAGGCTCCGCCCACCCACCCAGACATCATCAAAAATGCTCTGCACATACGCAAAAGCACTACATACTCACAAAGTGAATGCACATGCCTGCGTGCTACTGATAGCGAATTGGTAGCGCCGGAATTTGAAACCCACTACGGCACCAAAGGCATACGGAATGCCGTTACCTTCACACCAAAATGGTACCTATTGATATATTCGCATTTGCATGCTTTTGAACTACTAGATGGGCAGGAGCTTGAACAAGTAACAGGAGCTCACCCCAATGCACAGAGTTCGGGTCTCAAACCCAGGCTTTTCAGCTCTCCAGCTGACAAACTCAGTATCTTTAACCTCTGAGCCATTGCATCCTCACCTTATTTTGCATACTTAGTGTATACTAGCTATTTCTAACAATTTCCTTACCATCATCAGAGGACGAGGCAGGGGATAATGAGACTGATTCGCAATAGTTGTATCCATGTAGTAACTCATGGTTTCCAGGGTGCCTGCAGAAATGGAGAAAAGGAGCTTGTTAAATTGTTACCTAGAGGATCTACTTGAAGCCATAGAAGCAAAAACTTCCATCTGGATGGATGGATTTCCCATTGTCAGACCTTTGAGGCATGCCAGATTAGAAATAGGGTCTACTCAAGTGGGAATGGGACAATGGGACAAAAAGGAAAGCAACCTAGAACTAAGAAGAAATTTCCTGACAGTTAGAATAATTAATCAGTGGAATGACTTGACCCCAGAAGTTGTGAATGCTCCAACACTGGAAATTTTTAAGAAGAGATTGGACAATTATTTGTCTGAAATGATATAGGGCTTCCTGCCTGAGCAGGGGGTTGGACTAGAAGACCTCCAAGGTCCCTTCCAACTCTATTAATCTAATCTAATCAAACCTCCAAGGTCCCTTTCAACTCTGTTATTCCATATTCCATATTCTATTCATTCTTTCCTAATTTCTATTCTATTCATTCTTTGTTCTGTTCTAATCCTAATCCTAATCCTAATCCTAATCCTAATCCTGGTCCTTATTCTATTCTATTCTATTCTCACTGCAGCCAGCTGGAACTCTCTGTCCCTGTAAATTCCAGGATCTTGGAAATGGGAGCTATCAGGAAAAAAACCTGTATTGATACAACTAATAAATGGTGTGTATTCTTAATTGTAGAACATCTCGAGTATTTTTGTTGCCAAGTTAATTCTGCAGTTCAATTTTTCATGTTATCTGAACTTGAAGTGAGTTTGGTGTAGTGGTTAAGGCATCAGGCTAGAAACTAGGAGAGTGTGAGTTCTAATCCCACCCTGGGCATGACAGCTGGGTGACTTTGAGCCTGTCACTTTGTCTCAGCCAAAGGAGACTTCTGAAAACCTTGCCAAGAAAACTGCAGGAACTTGTCCAGGCAGTTTTCAAGAATCAAACACAATTAAACAGAAGAATAAAGCATCCAATACTATCCGATGCCTTCATCTTCAATACAAATGGAATATTTTTTTTGTTTACATTACACTTCTAATGTACTGCGAGTTGCATTTTAAAGATTTGTGAGCAACTTTCTCCATGTCGTCAAAAATCTTTAACCAAAGTTTTTAGCTCATTAGGCATTGCCACCGCAGATGAAAAAAAAAAAGAAGTGCCAATCTTACGCTGCCTCTCAAAGACACACAATGCACAAGGTTTAGGAAAGAAAATTCATGGCATTCTCAGCAACCTCACACAACACTTCCTAATACCTAATAGAAAGTAAGACATTTGAAGGTTGTCTTCAGTTTTTGTTGAAAAAATTACAGAAAATGAACAATGACATGTGGAAGAGCTTGTGGACTATTTTGTGCTTTGTGTTATCTTTATCCCTTTGAACCGAATTTGCAAAAGCCGCTGGAGAAACTGATGCACAGATGCCCATGAATGTGTGAATCAGTTCTTGAATCTGCATGGAGAATCAAGACGGGTATTCCCATTCTTCAGATATCGCTTCCAGGAATCCTGCAACTATCTTTCCAGAAACATGTGCTAGTATATACTTTATGAATACACACACACACACACACACACACACACACACACACACACACACTTATATACACATACATACATACCTACATACCTACATACATACATACATACATACATACATACATACATACGTCACATTTTTCCCTAATTTCCAAGAAATTTAGAAACTTGAAGAGGGAGATGTTAATAGAAACTAGCCATTTTTGTAACAACAAATTCTCAACATCTTTTTTACATCCAGTTTTGGTTGCCACGATGTAAAAAAGATGTTGAGACTCTAGAAAGAGTGCAGAGAAGAGCAACAAAGATGATTAGGGAATGATTGGAGACTAAAACATATGAAGAACGGTTGCAGGAACTGGGTATGTCAAGTTTAATGAAAAGAAGGACTAGGGGAGACATGATAGCAGTGTTCCAATATCTCGGGGCTGCCACAAAGAAGAGGGAGTCAAGAAGCAATGGATAGAAACTCATCAAGGAGAGAAGCAACTTAGAACTAAGGAGAAATTTCCTGGCAGAACAATTAATCAGTGGAACAACTCGCCTCCAGAAGTTGTAAATGCTCTAACACTGGAAGTTTTTAAGATGTTGGATAACCATTTGTCTGAAGTGGTGTAAGGTTTCCTGCCTAATCAGGGGGTTGGACTAGAAGACCTCCAAGGTCCCTTCCAACTCTGTTATTCTATTCTATTCTATTCTATTCTATTCTATTCTATTCTATTCTATTCTACTCTACTCTACTCTACTCTACCCTACTCTATCTACTCTACTCTACTCATTTAGATCTTCCCCGTTTTAATCTTTATTGAGGTTGTTGCTTTTGTTTTTTATTAGGGGTGGCTGATGGTTTTATTTGTTTTTATGATCTGATCCGTTCCTTTAACCGCTTGGATTAATTCATATATTCTTTTCACTGATACACTATCTAGACAACTTTGGTTGTAAGGCATCCTTTAAACAGAGTGAACAAATAAAGTAATATTGTTATATTTGTCCATCCTCCATCTCTTTCTCACCTAAAACAGGACTAGATTAGCTCATATATTCAGACAATCAATTTGTAAGCTATTCATTGAATCTACTATTTCTCAAACTCCATAACATTGGAACCATTATTAAGTTGTCTATTGCCTCCAAAAATGAGATAAGTGGTATATAAATTTAACGAATAAATTATGGAGGGAAAGGGGCTTTTCCTAATCTTCTGTTATGGAAATAAATTCAAAATGAATATCTGATTGATCTACAGAGTTGAGCATTGTTGTTGTTGTTTTTTATTAATAATATAACCAGGCTCATCAAGGTCATAATGAAGGCAGGAAAATGTTTGCAAAGTTCGATCCTTGTAGCTATTTGGGCCTCTGATAATTTCAACCTGGCTAAATCATGCTACAGATAGCAGTTTTGAATAGAGCTGCAGATGGTTCTACAAGCTTAAACTGAGCTTGGAACTGGTGACCACAAATATCCTGACAGTGACCTACTGGGCAGTCTTTATGAATATATGAATTTATTTTCATAATTTCCACCTATATACCATATCTAAAATGCTTTACTTGGGAGAAAACAGGAGTGGGGTAGAGTGGTACATTTGTCTTGAAAACTGAAACCATGAAAAGAAGGCAGAAGCTCAAGGGTGAAGCTGAGAGTAATTTATTATCATTATTGCAAATGTTTACAGAAATTCTTTCAGTTGCTTGGGATATGAAGCAGCTGGCAGGAGAGCAAGTGCCAGCATCCCTTAAAAGAAATTGGAAGCAATATTTCTTCCGCTAGGAAAAGTGGGGTGGGGGGAATGGTCATCTAAATTAAGGATCTGCGACTTCTCATCTGGATTAAAGCAACCATGAAAATGTGGAACAGTAGGCCACGAAATGGAAATCACAGATTGCAAGGCTCAGATATTTTAGCTGTAGTATTTTGTCACTTGGCCCACACAATATCTTTAATTCATACATTTATATATCTCTCCATGGCTTCAAGTTCAAGAGCAGGCATAAGGTAAAAAGGTAAAGGTTCCCCTCGCACATATGTGCTAGTCGTTCCCAACTCTAGGGGGCGGTGCTCAATTCCGTTTCAAAGCCAAAGAGCCAGTGCTGTCCGAAGATGTCTCCGTGGTCATGTGGCTGGCATGACTCAAGGACAAAGGCGCACGGAACGCTGTTACCTTCCCACCCAGCTTCTGCTTTCGAACTGCTAGGTTGGCAGAAGCTGGGACAAGTAACGGGAGCTCATCCTGCTACGTGGCACTAGGGATTCGAACCACTGAACTGCCGACCTTTTGATTGACAAGCTCAGCATCTTAGCCACTGAGCCACCACGTCCCTCAGGCATAAGATAGTCCTTGACTTATAACCATTCTTTTGGTCCTGCAATACTGCCTTCTAATCGCTGCACTACCACGGCTCTCAATAATAATGTCATGAGCATCAATGGGGTTTAGAAACTTGTCAAAATCCCAAACTGGAGGGAGAATATCTGAAGTCTCTGCAAAATGGATTCCATTACAAATAATAGATGGACTAAATTATGAATAACAGGTCTGCTGTGTTGATGTACTTTCTGAAATAATGGATGGTTTTGTTTGGGAAATCCAGTCTGTAGCCCCCGCAAAGAAGGTTCCCTGTTTGACTCACAGCAAGAGTCTAATTCACACCTGGCATGTAAGAGCCATATACCCTTTACAGCTTGAGCTTGACACACCACACCACACCACACCACAACACACCACACCACAACACAAAAGTGTCAGATTCGGAAGATCTGCTCATTCTGAAACCTTCGTTGATTGTCAGGAAGACAGGAGACAAGCATAGCCAAACTGGATGCATTACCACCATTTCTAATTGGTAGACATGGTGAATCATAGCGAGATATCTAAACACAATTTGTGGCCCATTGGCAAATGCCTCCTTCTGAGTATTCCCTCTCTAAAATTGTTATTTGCATGGCTCTTTCACACTTTCCATTGAAACTGAATTGAAACTGAATTCTGAATTCCATTGAAAAACTGAATTCTAAAGCACTATCAACCATTTTAGTAAATATCCTCTGCAGGGTTTTATTATTGTTGTTATTTCTAAGAATCACACAGCATTATTTGCAATTACGGTATCATATTGATTTAGGGCAAAACTCAACCTTGGCAAGTTTAAGACTTATGGACTTCAAACTCCCAGAATTCCCTAGCCAACTGGCTGCAGAATTCTGGGAATTGAAGTTCACAAGTCTTAAACTTGCCAAGGTTGGATACCAGTGGTGGGTTTCAAAAATTTTTACTACCGGTTCTGTGGGTGTGGCTTGGTGGGCGTGGCAGGGGAAGGATACTGTAAAATCTCCATTCCCACCCCATTCCAGGGGAAGGATACTATAAAATCTTCATTCCCTCTTCATTCCAGGGGAAGGATACTGTAAAATCTCCATTCCAGGGGAAGGATACTGTAAAATCTCCATTCACTCCCTAATCCAAGGGAAGGTTACTGTAAAATCTCCATTCCCTCCCCACTCCAGGGGAAGGATACTGAAAAATCTCCATTCCCTCCCCATTCCAGGGGAAAGATACTGCAAAATCCCCATTTCTTCCTGATCAGCTGGGACTCGGGAGGCAGAGAATAGATGGGGGTGGGGCCAGTCAGAGGTATTATTTACCGGTTCTCTGAACTACTCAAAATTTCCTCTACTGGTTCTCCAGAACTGGTCAGAACCTGCTGAATAGCACCCCTGTTGGATACCCCTCATTCAGGGTACTCAATTAAAAACAGAGCAATCAACGTTTAAGCCCACCATGAGTCATAGAAGTTAACTCTCTCTGTTGTTCCTACCTGCAGAGAAATGCAGGAACCTTCACCTAGGCAAAAGGGCTGAAACATTTTAAAGTCCCGAACAATGAGGTAGCATTCAGAAGTAGCTTCCTGATTCCTGGAGTATCAGAGTTTGGAGAAACTACAGCACTATCAGGCTTGAAACATACTGTTATTGTAGCCAATCTCAGTAAAAACTTGTTTTAGTCTTTCTGTGGCATTGACTTCCTGGTTTGGTCTCCCTAACAAAACTGACACTATTTCATAAGTTAAGCTTAGATACAGGAATGTCATATAATGCCACATGAGCTCCAGGAGAAATTTTTGGGATAAAATCTAGCAAGGAATAAATGAATGGGCAATCAAAATTGTTTCACCGAGCAAATCCCGGTAGCTTTGCAAAAGTAACCATAGCTGAGGAGCAAATCATGATTTTTTTTTATAACCCCCCGCCCCCACTTTTAACTGCGCCAAAATAATTTTGCAAATCCCTACACATAGGACAGTGCATGCCTACTTTCACCATTTAGTTTTAAAGAGTTTTAGTAAGATAGAACAGTGATTTTAATCCCAAGATAAAGTAGTGGCCAAAATTGTGGAAACCTTTTGGGAAAAGTGTATTTTTGAGGTTTGATGGCTAATAACACCACTTTTTTTTTTTTTTTTTTTGGCATTTCAAGAAAATCATATTACACTGCTGGAATGGCCTGGGAATAGCCCAGAATTAAAAAATCTATGGAGCCGACTAAAGAAACTTGTTAGTCAGAAGCCACCCAGCAATAAAACCCAGTTAATAGAAGCCATCATTCAATCTTGGTTTCACATTAGAACAGCTGCAGAACTAAAAGACTTGGTTCACTCCATGGGAAGACGTTGTAAGGCTGTAATTCATGCTAAAGGTTACCCAACTAAGTATTAACTGACATGGTGATCATTTTTGTATATCTTATTTTTTTCTATGGTTCTATGGTTTCTATGGATAATTTTTGTATATCTCGTTTTTTCTACGTGTTTCACTTTTCTTCTTTATACTGTAACTGCTATTCTAATAGCAAATCCTTCATAAAAGTTATTGTATTACATTCTTGATTAAATTATCTTTCCATTGATATATAATTTTATGGTACTACTAAAAAAAAGTGGTGTTATTAGCTAGTTTTAGAAAATACACTTTTCCCAAAAGGTTTCCACAATTTTGGCCACTACTGTATTATCTTATTTTTACAGATAGGAATACCAAAGAAAATTATTTTCAGATAACTGGTGCTCAAAGCACCAAGGGAAAAAAAGGAACCAGCAATTTCTTGGTTCTCACACCAGTTCCCTCTTAACATCCTACAAATTTGTTTTCTCTTCCCTACAATTGTATACTTTGTGTTCTATGTTCAATATCTCTCGTGATTCATCCAGTTTTTCCAGCCCCATTAATTTGGAGTGTGGGTTTTTAAAGATCTCAACCTTCAGTTTGGACACCAGATAACAAGCATGAATTGCCTGCACTATAAAAGAAGGCCTGATTCTCTTCAAAGAGAAGTAACGGTCCGTTTCTGTCTATAAAATCTCACATCCTGTCTTTGATAACAGGAGATGCAAGGCTCACGAAGGCATAATTAGATATGGATAACATCACAATCAGCAGTAGGGTAGGGACAGTTGGTAAACTGTCAAGAGGTGAGGTCAACCTAAGGGCAACCATATTGCTAAGTTGACTGGGCTGTTAGATCCTGATGAGTCTTAAAGTTGCAGAAGACAAGTCCAGTCTCAATCTGGTGTATATGAAAATGTGAACAAACTCATTAATGTTATTGCATTTGATTACACAGAAGACTCAAGGAGAAAGAGAGAGACCCAAAGAGAGAGATAAAAAAAGTCAATCTTTAACTAGTCTATATTTCTGAAGCTACAGTCAAAAGCAGAAGTGTCAAAAAAAATGAGTCTTTTGAATGAAATTAGACATTCATCAACTCGTGGTTGGAAATTTAAAATTTTTGATTGTGTCCATTAAATTGATACAAGCAACTGAGTGAAGGGAGATTTACTCATTGCAAGGCAGAAGGAAAAAGGTTCAATGGAAGGCAACTGAACAGCCTTCTTTTCCATCTCACCTTTTCCTTCTCCTGTTGCAATGCAAGCACATGGCATGACGACATCCTGACGTTCTTCCTCTGATCCCCACTTCATATTATGTGTTGTGCTTGGAGAGTGGTGGTGGGGGAGAGGGAACAAGCCCAGAGAGGACAACTTAAGATGATTGAGACGGAAAGGAAATTAAAGAGAAGCAGCTGTGGTAGAATAGTTAATGGAGCCATCCTTTAATCTGCAACCCTCCCGAGGAATTAAGTGACACATTGGCTGAGGATGATGGTGGAAGGTATAGTTCAACACCTCTGGAACTTCAGCAGGTTGGAGAAAAGCTAACGTTTGGGTTTTGGACTTCAGTCATCTTGCAAAACACCATGAGGCTCATTAAGTGATTGCCCGCACTCAATCATTCTGAGCTAAACTACCAGCCTCGGCCAAGGAAGCCTTCAGAGGACAGGCACAGCACTAATCAGATAATTTACACTTCATTTGTCTGAGGTGGTGTAAGGGTTTCCTGCCTAAGCAGGGGGTTGGACTAGAAGACCTCCAAGGTCTCTTCTCTTCCCTTCCCTTCCCTTCCCTTCCCTTCCCTTCCCTTCCCTTCCCTTCCCTTCCCTTCCCTTCCCTTCCCTATTCTATTCTATTCTATTCTATTCTATTCTATTCTATTCTATTCTATTCTATTCTATTCTATTCTATTCTATTCTATTCTATTCTATTACTAAGGCTTTGCTATTCAGGCAGCACAAAGACTTGGAAATTTTGATTTTGGTTCTGCAGAATTCAAATCTACAGTGCCAGGCCTTCCCCAAAAGTCAAGAGAGAGTTAACACTGTTAATGGTGAATAAGATTGCCATCATTCTAAGCTTAATTACCCGTAAGCAATCTGTGTGTAACACACCTAGGAAAGGAGGGTGACACTGTTCGGAGCCTAAAGGCTTTAGGATCTTTTAAACCAGGAAATATCTCTTCTCGTAGGGATACTCCAAGCAATTCAAGACATTGGTGTAGCCCAGATTTCCAGATGTTTTTAAAACCTGGGTGGGCCGACGACACAATACTTCAGTGAGGAACTCATTAAGCTAGTGAAAGCTTTCAAAAACCAGGCATCTCTCAGCCCAGGCATATGTGTCAATTTGATAGCAGAGATCCCATTATCCCCTGCTCTTTTCATGCTGGAAGGATCAAATATTATGGGCTCTGTATTTCCTACTTCAGCAGTACAGGGCGATTTGACTCACAAACGCAGAACTAGGGTTCTAAACATATCAATGCAATTCAGAATACAGCTGGAAGGGAATAGACTAGAGTAACAGAGTTGGAAGGGACCTTGGAGGTCTTCTAGTCCAACCCCCTGCTTAGGCAGGAAACCCTACACCGCTTAAGACAAATGGTTATCCAACATCTTCTTAAAAACTTCCAATATTGGAACATTTATGACTTCTGGAGACAAGTTGTTCCACTGTTGAATTGTTCTCACTGTCAGGAAATTTCTCCTTAGTTCTAAGTTGCTTCTCTCCTTGATTAGTTTCCACCCATTGCTTCTTGTTCTGCCCTTATGTGCTTTGGAGAATAGCTTGACTCCCTCTTCTTTGGGGCAGCCCTAAGATATTGGAAGACTGCTACCATGTCTCCCCTAGTCCTTCTTTTCATCAGACTAGACATACCCAGTTCCTACAACTGTTCTTCATATGTTTTAGCCTCGAGTCCCTTGGTCTCCCTCCAAGGTCTCTCAGGGACCTTGGGGTCTTCTAGTCAAGCAGGAGTCCCTATACTATTCCTAGAAAAATGGTTGTCTGATCTCTTTAAAACCTCCACTGATGAAGCACCCACAGCTTCTGGTGGCATGTTGTTCCACTGGTTGATTATCCTCAGGATTAGGAAGTTTCTCCTTAATTCCAGGTTGCTTCTCTCCCTTGATTAGTAGCTAATATCAGTATCACTATCTCACAGATCCCTTTGACAACTAACATCTGAGAATTTGAGGACTAGCCACATGCCGTCTATTCTATTACACAATACTACAAAAAGCTAAAAGCCCCTAACGAAATTTCCCACTGATATCAGGGCTTCCCAGAAGAATTAGTTACAAGTTACACAAAAGACACAGCTCTCCATGCATTAATGAATGTCCCAACCCTTTCTCGCAAATAACAATAGGAGGAAAACAAGTTCTCATCAATATCGCTTTCATTTAATTAAAAATAATTTCCTGTCATTTCTACAAGGGACGCCGAATACCGCATGTCATTTTTAGGCCTTCCTCACACATTATTCTTTATATTCAGAGTCATGCAACATTGGCAAGCATCCCCTCCCCGTTTGGGTTTTGAAATTCTTGCTGTTCTTTGCTCATTTTTGTTGTTCGGAAACGAAAATTCTGTAAAGTAAATTCTTCCAGTAGGGAAGCAATGGTAAGCAATGAAGAAGCAAAAGAAAATGGGGAGGAATTACATCCTCTAAATACTTGCTACAAAACCTAAAAGTTTCTTACTGTTCATAAGCCGGTCTTTTTATCCCAAATCCTAAAGTTCTGTATCTTAAAGCTTTGCAAAAAATAAATAAATAAATAAATAAATAAATAAATAAATAAATATACATACAGGCAATCCTTAACTCTAGACATCTGCCAGAAAAAGACCCATTGCCAATCTCTTGTTCTAATATTGGAAGTATGCTATTTATATTTAGACAATGCCACCGAGTGTCTAACTTCTATCCCTTCTGTTTGTTTGTTTGTTTTCCAACCTACAAAGTATCACCAATATGAGTCTAAAAGTTGCATTACTTCTGATTAAAACAGAGCCCTGTGATCTGCTGCATCGGTATGATCTACAGTTATCTGTCTTTCGTTTTCCTCCCAGTGCTAAGGAAACTAATTAACAAGGCGAGCAGCAAGTCATGAGTTGTACAGATTATCTACTACCCACCTCTGCAAATGAAAGAAGAAGATTTGCCCAACAGTAAAACGGTCCTAGAAAAGGAAGAATTGTTGACTTGCCTGAAATACAAGTTGGAAGAAGAATGCAAGAGTTATCCCGCTGTCCACAAGCTGTTCTTTCCACGCTTGGCTAAAGACTCACTTCAAATACCTGGTGGGTTCCTCTTTACTGAATCTAAAGAGGATGGAAATACCATAATGTTCCTAATAGTGGCGGCTCTTCAAATCACCAGAGGGGTGTGGTCATTACAAACGTCAAAGGGCAGCTGGAAAAAGCCGCCTCTTCCCCCTTCCGACAGAGCACACCAGCCCAGCAGTAGCCCAGCAAGGAAATTTGGCCACGTGCCATTTGCAAAATTCAACTATATGAGCTAAAAGCTGATCCAAATGAATTCTTCTTTCCAATACAACATCCTTGGGGTGGGGGGGTGTTTGTTTTGTTTTGTTTTGTTTCCATTTGTTTGCAGGATCACTACCAGCTCAAAATTCTTTTTAATAGTTTGCCTTCACAGAGAGTTATGCCTTGAGGGTGAAATGGATCAGAATTGTGGTTTTGAAGACGGCTAAAAGTTTTTAAAGAGTTAAGGATGCAGAAAAGGTGGACATCTTTGTAATGGCAATTAAGAGCTGTAGACTGTCTGTTTGTCTGTCTGCCTGTCTGTCTGTCTGTCTGTCTCTCTCTCTCTCTCTCACTCACACACACAGCCACAGCCACACATATAGACACACACACACACACGTATATACACACGTATACAGTACACAGAGAGAGAGACAGAGAGAGAGAGAGAGAAAGAGGGAGGGAGGAGGAGAGAGAGAGAGAGAGAGACAGAAAGAGGGAGGGAGGGGGAGAGAGAGAGACAGCAAGAGAAAGAAGGAGGGAGGGAGGGGGAGAGAGAGAGAAAGAGAGAGGGAGGGGGGAGAGAGAGAGACAGAAAAAGAAAGAGGGAGGGAGGGAGAGAAAGAGAGAGAGAAAGAGGGAGGAAGGGGAGAGAGAGAGAAAGAGGGAGGAAGGGGGAGAGAGAGACAGAGAAAGAGAAAGCGAGGGAGAGAGAGAGAGAGACAGAAAGAAAGGAGGGAAGGAGAGAGAGAGACAGAGAAAGAGGGAGAGAGAGAGAGAGAGAGAGATCATTGGATATTTCAGGTGGGTGATATGTTGGGAATCCCAGCAGCTGCTGCTTTGGCCTCATTAAAATTGGGGAACACCTAAGAAGTAAAGACACATTCAAAGTTTAGCACATCTGAATATCAGCTAGAAAGGACTCCTTTCTTCCATGTATGGAAGGACAAGCCTGCATGCATTTCAATATCCACAAAGGTAACCAGGATACTATGACTTCCACCTCAGGCATGAAAGCTGGCTAGGTGATTTTGGGCCAATCAACCAGGAGACTTTGAGTTCTAGTCCTGCCTCAGGCATGAAAGCTGTCAGGATGACTTAGGGCCAATCATCAGGAGACCATGAGTTCTAGTTCCATCTTAAGCATGACAGCTGTCTGGGTGATTTTTGTGCCAGGTGCTCTCTCAGCCCAACTCATCCCACTGGTGGTGGTGTTGTAGGAAAAATAGGAAGAGGAAGGAGCATTACGTTCCCTGCTTTGAGTTCCTTATAAAGTAATAAAGTAATAAATTTGGCATACAGAGCATCCTATAACATGAACACAACCAAAGGAATGGAGAACTTTTCCCCATGTAATTGGATTGCAGCATTCAATGTTGGGCATTAGACTATCCTACATGGCTTTTAAATCAAATCATATCAAATTTAGTCATAGACCCAGCCTAAAGTTGCTTCTGAAACTTTTCTTTAAGATAAGAGAGCTGAAGTGAAGTTCTCATACGCAGAGGGGGTATTTGGTGACCGGAAGCACAAGTAGATATAAATGCTTGTCAAAGATCATTGCACCATTGTTGATAATGACATTATCCGAACACATCCGGCATATCAGAAGTGTGATACTGAAGATTTTTGTGATCCTTCATAAACTTATGGCCCACCTTGTGAAGACCTGAATTTTTCAGTAGACTTGATGTAACAAAGAAATAAGGACTTTTAATGAACCTGTCTGCCTATGTGCCACCATTTAGATCCAGAATTTTGAGCTAAGGGGCTTGCTTCCCTTCCATAAGTCTGAAAACTGCTATATTTTATCCATATAGAGCAAATGATGTCCTTTGCCAGCTATGCCCACAGACCAAAAAAATGTTCACCACCCCTTGAGATTATTTTCATCCAGGAAATAAGTCAAAAGCTTCTATAACTGTTCTTTGATGCGTCTGAGTAACATAAGAATGGACTTTTACTTGTCCAACATTTGGTATATAATCTGGACACCATGCCACCATTTCTGGAAGACAATTTCATCAACAGCTAGTTTCAAAATGCCTCTGATTGCTTTTAATAAGAGCTTTTAAGAATCTCTGTGTTTTGGTTTGCTATTGTTACAGCCACAACCTCAACTTACTGAACTCATGACCCTAACTCATTTATTCCCAGAGAAATCATAATTATATGAATATGTATGTATGTATGCATGCATATATGTATGTATCTATGTATGTATGTGAGTGAGTGAGTGATCATGGCTTATTAGAAACAGTGCGCCAAGTCCAATGAACCTAGAAAAAAGTAAACATATTGAAATTAAAATTAAAATCTAATCTACCCTATGAAGGCAATTCTAGAACTTAATACAGAGGTGGTATTCAGCAGGTTCTGACCAGTTCTGGAGAACCGGTAGCAGAAATTTTGAGTAGTTCTGGCCCCACCCCCATCTCTTCTCTGCCTCCTGAGTCCCAGCTGATCCGGAAGAAATGGGGATTTTGCAGTATCCTTCCCCTGGAGTGGGGAGGGAATGGAGATTTTACAGTCTCCTTCCCCTGTCACGCCCACCAAGCCACGCACACAGAACCGGTAGTAAAAAAATTTGAATCCCACCACTGACTTAATACCTATGAGTTTTCTCATACCTATGAGAGCTAGTAGCAAATATTTGATTAAAGTTGAGAGAATTGTCCAGTGGTGAAATGTAAAATTTGTTACTACTGGATCTGTGGGCATGGCTTGGTGAAGGTAATGTGACTGGGTGGGCATGGCCAACTTTTTTTTTTTACTTTTAAAAGCATTTTTTTAATTATATATATATATTTGCTTTAAAAAAAAGCCTCTGACGATCAGGGAACTCAGCTGGGATCGTCAGAGCCTTTTAAAAGCATTTTTTTCCAACCTCTTCGGCTGAAGAGGTTGTAGAAGAAATGCTTTTAAAAGTAAAAAAAAAAAAAGCCTCTGATGATTGCGCGGCTCAGCTGGGCATGGAGGGGGGGCAGGGAATTTTGCTACCGGTTCTCCAAACCATCCGCTGCCATCGCTACCGAATCAGGCGATCTGGTCTGAACCGGGAGCATTTCACCCCTGGAATTGTCCAATTTAGCCCTAAAATATGCCAAATGCAGATGGACTCATCTCTCTCAGCCCAACCTGACTGACGGAACTGTTTCAATGAAATTATGGGGAAACCTACATCCATGTATTCCACAAGGATGGATATTACTTATCATAGGGAGGACTTTATACAATCCATGATACTCTCTGGGGATACCTCTCAATAAAGCAGTATTTCCAATCCAGTCCAAGGGTGGGGGGAGAGAGAAGCGGGGGAGAAACTTCCTGGAAACTCAATGATCTGCTGGAGCCATGTAATAGCTGATCATAACGGAGATGCGTTGATGATGGCTTGCATTATTAATATGAAGGCTGTGGACCTCCAGTAGAAAATTAAATTGTCTGGGTGAGCTGAGGAAACCAATCACTGCTCGGAGAGAATGTGGAAGTGCAGCTGTCATAATCCCATCTCAAAAAGGTCTGCATTAAAGAGAGCCATCCTGATAATACCATGTCATCTGAGACATCTGCTCCCTGTGGTCACTTAGCTTCATCTTCACACTGGAATGCCATGCATTATTCAGCTAAAGGGCACTTAGGCTCAACCTTAGGAATGCCCAGATGATCCTCAAGTTCTCCATACCCTATGAGGATAGAAGATCTAAAGCAGAAAATAAACCGGAACATCCGTGCTGTTAGTATTGCATCTAATTTAAGAAGAGTTGGTCTATCTCACGAGAACCAGGTTAGAGTTGTCAGACAAGCAACGTCATTGAGATATGAAAGTATCAACAAAGGAGGAATCGTCAAGTAGTCATAATCCATGGTACTTGTCCAAGACTTTAGGAAAACAGGCAAAGCATTGTGGTCATTAAGCGCTTCAGGGATTCCATTTAGTATTTCAGTGGTCAATAAGATCAGACCTTTTCAACATTTTTTTTAAATAACCCACTTGATCATTTGAGTTCACTTAAACTTTGGGAGACTGATCCTACCCACCTCAATTGGCACCAATTAGTTTAGAGCAGGGGTGTCAAACTCAAGGCCCGTGGGCCAGATCTGGCCCGCGGGGTGCTTAGACCTGGACCGTGGGGTCACCCTGGAAACAGTGAAGGACCAGCCTATGGTGCCTCTGCCAGTGAAAATGGAGTTTGGGAAAGCTTCCTGCGGCTCTCCCAAGTTCCGTTTTCAGCTGTGACGGCCTCCTGCAGTCCTCTGCCAGTGAAAATGAAGCTTGGCCAAGCTCCGTTTTCGCTGGCAGAGCGCTGAGGCCACCATAGGTGCTCCTGACATGAGTGACGTCCATGCCCACCCTGGCCACACCCACCTGGCCCTCCAAGGTCAAACACAACCCTGATGTGGCCCTCAATTGAAATCGAGTTTGACACCCCTGGTTTACAGGTAACATCTGCTTCTTACAGAAAGCCTAGCTGTGCAATAACACAATTCTCTTCCCTGAATTCCACAGTGTGTTGTGTTGCCATTCTGTGGTGGTTAAGCCTACCAGCAGCTGGCCAGATTCCTTGGAAGCTACTGAGACAGGATCTAATTCAGGAACATATGATACTGTGATCCTTATTTATTAATAGTTATTACACAAATGCATATAGGTGTATATAGGCATATAGGTGACTCCAGGCAGTATACAACATTTTAAAAATCCACCTCTAATAAAAACCCATTAAAATAAAAAAAACTGCCTGAACCTCCATGGCAGCAACAACACAGTCAAATCAGGTACAATATATGAAATCTAGTTTTAATCCTGTAAATAAAACAAAACATTGGTGTTTAAACCCATTCAATCAAAACCTGCATTCAGTTTTGGTCGCCAAAATGTAAAAAAGATGTGGAAACTCTAGAAAGAGTGCAGAGAAGAGCCACAAAGATGATTAGGGGACTGGACCTGGTGGGCATATCATGGCTTGGTGGGCGTGGCTTGGTGAGCGTGGCATGGGAAAGATACTGTAAAATCTCCATTCCCTCCCCAATCCAAGGGAAGGTTATTGCAAAATCCCCATTTCCTTCCAATCAGCTGGGACTCGAGAGGCAGAGAATAGATGGGGGCAGGGCCAGTCAGAATTTTTACTACCAGTTCTCTGAACTACTCAAAGTTTCCGCTACCGATTCTCCAGAACTGGTCAGAACCTGCTGCAACCCACCTCTGGAGTCAACCTATTCTCCAAAGCACCTGAAGGCAGGACAAGAAGTAATGGATGGAAACTAATCAAGGAGAGAAGCAACTTAGAACTAAGGAGAAATTTCCTGACAGTGAGAACAATTAACCAGTGGAACAACTTGCCTCCAGAAGTTGTAAATGCTACTGGAAGTTTTAAAGAAGAGATTAGACAACCATTTGTCTGAAGTGGTGTAGGGTTTCCTGCCTAAGCAGGGGGTTGGACTAGAAGACCTCCAAGGTCCCTTCCAACTCTGTTATTCTATTCTAATAATAAGCGTGGAGATGTTTCCTACAGGATTATCACCACTAAAGATCTTATCCCAAAAAATGTTAAACAAGTGCCATAAATACATTTTTAAAGATTTCCTTTGGCCATCAGATTCCTAAACTACGAACCATGATGATTTTCCTCCGGCTACATTTTCTACCTGCATGAAATTAAGCATTTCTGACACATCATCAAACACCTTGGTTTTTCTTTTGTAGTGCTTCACCAAATGCATGGCTAACTCCTATTTCAGTGGTTCTTATCCTTGTCTTCACCCAAACCCTCTTTAAATACTTTTGTGGCCACGGATGCCCAAGAGTTAATTCAAGATTTAAATCATAACATTTCTTCAAGCCTTTGCAGTCACCCACCCACCTACCTGTGATGACATCACAGCCCCCCAGGGGTCCACGGACCACAAGTTGAGAACTACCATCCTAATTAAATATTAAAATGCTCTTACATCCTCAAAATCAGGGGAATCTGGAGGGGACTACTAATTTCTCAGGCAAGGATCAGGAATCATATACAGGAGAAGAATCCAGAGTCCAATTTGGTTAGGACTAGTGGCGGAATTCATTTTTTTTAACTAACGGTTCTGTGGGCGTGGCTTTGTGGGCGTGGCAGGGGAAGGATACTGCAAAAGCCCCATTCCCTCCCCACTCCTGGGGGAAGGATATTGCAAAATCTCCATTCCCACCCTACTCTGGGGCCAGCCAGAGGTGGTATTTGCCGGTTCTCTGAACTGCTCAAAATTTCCACTACCGATTCTCCAGAACCTGTCAGAACCTCCTGGATTTCACCCCTGGTTAGGACATACGAAGCAAGAACTGGGTGTCCTGCATCACAGTGCCCAAATGAAGTCCTTATCCATATTTTTATTAACCAGCTCTTTTATTCTGTATGTGCACCCTAGGAGATTTGAGAAAGGGCCCATTAGTTGACCCTGAAATGAAAAGCTCAGACTGGTTAAAGAAAGCAATTAAAAAGAGGAGAATCTTTGAGTGGAATTGCACAAATCCTGTTTTTTTTTCCCCTATCATCTCCTGCTTGGTCTTCGGACAACGAAACAAGCCATTAATAGCTGGGGGTTGGGGAGGCAATGCAAAGCTTTTATTTCATCTCTGGAAACAAAGTGGAGAATTTTCCTAATGATGCCAAGTGGTACATTTAAGGCCAGTCAAAAGCTATCCATTGATATGATTAATTACAATCATTTGGGGAATTGTATAGTCGTGTTAGTTGGAATCTACTTAGAGCAAAGGCTAATTCATACATACTGTACGTATAAACCCTAATTGCCTTTTTTCCTTCATCACCCAGCATTTGTGGCTGGGGTTCACTTTATGTCTATCGCTGGCCAGTTTCCTCGCACCCAGTTCCACTCGTGGCAGCTCGGTTTATGTACCTGAACTATAAATTTGTGATGATCCTATTTGTAAACCCAATAAATTTGCAGGACGGCAATCATTAATGCACGAATCTGCGTGGGTGAACAAGGTCTTGAAAAGATCACCAAGAAAAAGCCTATTAAGAGTAGATGGGAGCCATTAGGCTGATCAGCTTCCAGGAAAAGCTGATTAAGGGAAACCTGGAAGAATGTTGTGGATCCACCACCGTGGATTGGTTGGTGAAACTTAAAGCTGTCTATAGCTGAAGCACAATAATGGGAACTGCATAGATATAACTCTGCATTTATCTGAATTAAAACTACCTGAACAGATAGAAACAGGGATGGGCTACTGGGGTTTCGCAGGGGTTCAGGAGGACCTCTAGCTAAGATTCTATGCAGTTCAGAGAACCCCCAAATCCCACTCCTGGCTGGCCCTGCCCCGCCCACCCTGCCACACCCATCCCAGGAGTCCCCACATGGCCCTTTTTGGATGTAGGTAAGTGCAGGGTGTGGGCGGAGCCTCGGGGAAGGTGAAAAACAGGCTTACCGGAAGTTTGGGAAGGCCGGAAACAGGGCCATTTCTGTTTTTGGCGTCCTGGAGACTCAAGGAAAGCCTCCAGAGCCCGGGGAGGGCAAAAACGCCACCCCCACCCCCACCGTGGTGCAGAAGGCTGACTAGGCCATGCCCACTATGGCCACACCCACCCAGCAACCAGGCAGAGAACCCCTTGCTAAAATTTTTGAAGCCCACCCCTGGAGAGATAGAAACCTCTCAAAAAAGAAGAGATGCTTTTATAAAATTGTTGAGTCTCTAGACATCTACCTCAGCAGTGGATTCGCATTTTCCATTCTTGGTTTCCACAGTTTCGTATAAGTCTTTCTGCTGACTTTCTTTAATGAGAAGAAGGGTCGTTATGAGATTCATCAATGACTGGAAACTCCTTATGGGCTTCTTTGCATCAAAATGAAAACAATTTTGGAACATGACTCTGATGATGAATCAGAATGGATTATAGAAACAAGAGAATTATGATGTGTTCTTAGAAAAAGGGGTTTGACTGTATATATTGTATAATTGCAGAGAGGAAGATCAGAAGAGAGAAAGAGATGAGATAGGTAACTAGGCAGATAGAGGAAATGAGAGAGAGAGAGAGAGATTATAGTTTCTGTCCTTTTACTTTATTTTTCCTTTTTCTGTCCCCTTTTTCCTTTTCTTCTTTTCCTTTCCTTTCTTTTTCCCTTTTCACATTTACTTTATTATATATATCTTTCCTTTAAATCAGGGGTGAAATCCAGCAGGTTCTGACAGGTTCTGGAGAACCGGTAGCGGAAAGTTTGAGTAGTTCAGAGAACCGGCAAATGCCACCTCTGGCTCACCATTGCTTTTAATACATTTCTTATTGTAAAGAAAGAAGCAGACATACTGCGAACTCCGGAACTTAAAATTTTAAAAGAATTAAAATTTTATTTTCCTAAGCTTTCGTCAGCCATCTGCTGACATCATCAGAGTATTAAACTACCATTACAGAGATCTCTGCCTTTATATGCCATTAATCAATTTGGCCCTTGCACGTGTAATAGGCCTTTCCAGTGGCGCAAGGGCCAAAATGATTAATGGCATATAAAGGAAGAAATCTCTGTAATGGTAGTTTAATACTCTGACGATGTCAGCAGATGGCTGATGAAAGCTTAGGAAAATAAATTTTAATTCTTTTAAAATATTAAAATTTTACGTTCCGGAGTTCGCAGTACGTCTGCTTCTTTCTTTACTAATATACCTGGAACTCGTATTTTTAGAATAGTTTGTAATTTCTTATTGTATATATAAAATACTTTATTTTATTTTATTTTTTAAAAAAAGAATGTCACGGAGTTTATATCTCAGAGAATGATGCTTTTCCCAGTCAAGTTGTGTCTAGGTTACTAAGCTCACCTTTATGGTAAGCCACACAATGTATGCCCATAAGGGAATTAAAGACATGCTTACCTTGTATTCTTGTAATGCTTTAGAGGCTCAAATTCTGTTAGATTCAGAAAGTTGTTTTTTTTTTTCCCTCAAATGAGCTAGGGGGAAACAATATCAAGGAAGCATATGTATTCTGTGTGTGTTCACTTTATATTTTTCCTCCATGGGCTTTTATTTAGCAATGCCATGCGTCAGTGGGCAAACGAGGCCTGATCCAAATTCCCCCCCAAAACAATGGCAAAGACAACCCTTTAAAACTCACCCCTCCCCGTTCTCAGCATCCACGAAACCCAGCCATTGCTGTTTAATGACATGTCAACCGTTTCCAGTTCCTCCCATAGGAATAAGCCTCATTAACTCAGGCAGCCAGAATTCTGAATGGATTTGCAACTTGCGTTTGTGTGTTCGCACGCATGTAGCAACAAAACAATGGCAATTAAACGATTACCCCAAAAAATAAATAAATAATGATGACAATTAAAACACCGAATTCCCTTGTCATTTCTTTTGCCGTCGCGAAGCCTTCAATCAGAGGAAGTTCTGGGCTAAATATAGATCTTTCTGATGGAAAAAAAAAAATATCCAGACACTTTTTCTCTCCCAGAAACTTCATACTGTAAAACATCTGCTGAACAGTTTCCTATAAGTCTTTTTTTAAAAAAAGAAAAAAAAAAACATTAAATCAAAGCAAAGCACAAACAATGGCCCATTTTAGAAGTGTGTGAGTATGTGGAAGGGGGTGGGGGGTGGGTTACAATATTAAATAGACTTTCCTTTGAGAATAGAAAGACAATAGCGAGGCAAATAGCATGGAAGATACGTTTTGAGCACAAAGCCTCCGCTGTAAATTTAATCTGGGCATTCCAGCCAATTGTGCTATTTCAGTTTCCATTTTTTTTTAAAAAAAAAAAATATATGTTATTATTTTGCAGTGGGGATAATGCAGGGGTGAAATCCAGCAGGTTCTGACAGGTTCTGGAGAACCGGTAGCGGAAATTTTGAGCAGTTCAGAGAACCAGCAAATACCACCTCTGGCTGGCCCCAAAATGGGGTGAGAATTTGCAATATCCTTCCCCCAGGAGTGGGGAGGGAATGGGGATTTTGCAATATCCTTCCCCCAGGAGTGGGGTGGGAATGGGGATTTTGCAATATCCTTCCCCTAGGAGTGGGGTGGGAATGGGGATTTTGCAGTATTCTTCCCCTGGAGTGGGGTGGGAATGGGGATTTTGCAATATCCTTCCCCCAGGAGTGGGGTGGGAATGGGGATTTTACAGTATCCTTCCCCTGGAGTGGGGTGGGAATGGAGATTTTGCGGTATCCTTCCCCTGCCATGCTAACAAAGCCACGCCAATCAAGCCACACCACGCTCACCAAGCCACACCCACAGAACCGGTAGTAAAAAAGTTTGGATTTCACCACTGGGATAATGCAGCCATCCTCAAAAGGTTCCTGCAGGCATAAATGTATTAAAATAATGGTGCTACTTCAAAGGACTAAGTTCAGGGTTACAAAGACTAAGAGGGCAGACATAAGCAGACTTACCCTTAGATGCCCTGCAACACAAGGACACTTCATAAATTGTATTCCATGGGGGTACAACTGAACCCACAAAGAAAAATACCTTATTTGAAGGCCCAGGGCATCCAAAACCTTGTTCATCCTTCCCCTCCTTCCTACACTGCCATTTTCAACATAGTTGAAGGCAAAAGTCATTGTATCTACTAGACTTACTCTAGTAATGGAACTGTTCTATCTTGGCTCCATATAGTTTTGGAGGTAGCCTCAGTCATGTCATCCAAAGCTAAACGTCTCTGATGTAATTAATAAATGCCTTTGGAAGGCTTGGCCACTGGATGACTTCACTACTACAGTTTGCTCAATAGGGATCCACCCTATAGGGTCCAAGAGTTGCAGCTGCTGCAAAATTGATCTGCTAAACTGCTATGGATGTTTGTTTGTTTGTTTGTTTGTTTGTTTGTTTGTTTGTTTGTTTGTTTGGATTTATATACCGCCCTTCTCCCGAAGGACTCAGGGCAGTGAACAGCCAAAGATAAAACAAATACAATATAAAGTTTAAAAAAAAACAATTTAAAACATATTAAACAAATTTGGCCCATACTAATTAAAACAAAAAGCAAATTAAAAAAGCAAATTAAAATTAATCAATTAAAAAGAGATTAGGCCAGCCGAGCTTGTTGGAATAAAAAAGTCTTGAGGGCATGGCGGAAAGTGTGTAAATCCGGGATCCTCCGTATCTACGGGAGGAGCTCGTTCCAAAGGGCAGGTGCCCCCACAGAGAAGGCTCTCCCCCTTGGGGCCACCAGTTGACACTGTTTGACCGACAGCACCCTGAGGAGCCCCTCTCTGTGGGAGCGTACTGGCTGGTGAGAGGCTACTGGTGGCAGAAGGCGGTCTCGTAGGTACCCAGGTCCTAAGCCATGGAGTGCTCTAAAGGTGGTAACCAATACCTTGAAGCGCACCCGAAAGACCACCGGGAGCCAGTGCAGCTCGCGCAGGAGAAGTGTTACATGGGAGCGCCATGTCGCTCCCATAACCACCCGCGTGGCCGCATTCTGGACCAGTTGGAGCCTCCGGGTGCTCCTCAAGGGGAGCCCCATGTAGAGAGCATTACAGTAGTAATGGATGGATATGGATATGGATATGGATATGGATATGGATATGGATATGGATATGGATATGGATATGGATATGGATATGGATATGGATGGAATCAATGGATAGAAACTACTCAAGGAGAGAACCAGGCTAGAAATAAGGAGAAATTTCCTGGCAATGAGAACAATTAATCAGTGGAATGACTTGCCTCCAGAAGTTGTGGGTGCTCCAATACTAGAAGTTTTTAAGAAGATGTTGGATAACCACTTATCTGAAATAGTATAGTGTCTCCTGCTTGAGCAACCTCCAAGGTCCCATCCAACTGTGTTATTCTGGCATTATCACATTTTAGAAGGGTCTTATGACGTTGATCCTGTAAGAGATTTGTAGATTGTTAATTACATATTGGGAAGAGGTTAAGGTGTTGATTGACACTGAACTGTAAAGCAATAAACAACTTAGGGGTTGACTGTCTAAGGCAGGGGTCTGCAACCTTAAACACTTAAAGAGCCATTTGGACCCATTTCCCACAGAAAAGAAAACACCGGGAGCCACAAAACCCTTCCCGTGCCTGACTATTTCTTGAGCGGCCACAAAACTAGCCTATGTAGTTGAATTAAACATTCTGTTTTCTTCTGAAACTTTTCTTTGCTTGGAATTATCCATTGTTGGCCTACCAGGGGTTGAAAAGCTCAATAAATCGCATGCCGGCGGGTGTCGCACATTGGCAGTTGTGATGCATATTTTGAGTGACAGGGAGCCGCAGCAGAGGGGTGAAAGAGCCACATATGGCTCCAGAGCCGCAGGTTGCTGACCCCTGGTCTAAGGAATTATATCTCCCATTACAAAGCTTTCCTGTTGTTAAGAATGGCAGGACATGCCTTCTTAAAGATGTCTTAAATTTCTGTCACATAGGAGAAGACCTCCTTATTCAAAGTTCCCAGGCTCCCTTGGGAAGGAAGGTTCTCACTCACGGATTTGGAAATCTCTTCACCAAGCTTTTAATTGTTAAGATGATTTTAATATTCATTCTGCTTCTAAATTGAGTTGTTAGTTTTGATTTTTTACATGAGGTTTTACTTTTATAATTTGCTAGTTTAATGCTCACCAGAAGCAGAACAGAAGACCAAAACCCAATTAATAAATGAAGGTCCATTCCTTAAGCAGACACAACGCCTTCTCCTTGTTTTCCATTACATAATAAATGAAAGTAACATTGGATTGTATCACAGACATGCTGGATGGGAAATATGGGTACTGTTGTCATTACATCACATCAGTTTAAGACAAAGTAGATGGAAGGAGACTCTACTGAAAAGCATTGGACTTGAGAACATGCAAATTTGTATGTCTCAGTCTGTGAGGGCAAATCCACACATCTACATCGTTAGGATAACTGTTGTTGTGAATTTTGATGTGAAACACACCCTACATTCCCAAGAACCTTGAGCAGACATATATATATATTGCAAGTCATGAGAAAGAACTCAATGTTGGCTTGAGAAAACTGGACCTGTTCTCATCTGTAATGTTCCAGAAATAAAAAATGATATTCTGGCATTGTTCTTAGCTCCAATGCATTGACATTCAAGAGTGGGGTAGCTTATTAACTTTCTGCCAATATCTGAAGGGAAACAATAAGGCATTTGCTTTAAAATTGGCACAATCTTTTTGTTTGCTCCAGTCTATGCTTGGGGCAGTGGGACGTTTTCCATCTTGGATCATTCTTCCTTTTTCCAAAGATTATTCTTTGGTCACACCTTTTTGGCTACTTGAAACAAGTACCCTCCACATTGTGATTTCCTGCCAAGTCATAGGATGCAGTGACAGTCTGGCTGGGAAGACTTCAAACTCGGAAAACCCAATCAAAGATTGTCTACTGAGCGAATACTATAAATGGCTCAGTGGATGAAACACCAGCTTCTGTCCCTGGGATATTTATCAAGCACGTTCAGCCTCAGGGTTTGTGATGGAAACTGATTTAATCTCATTTCCTGTTCGTCATCAGGAGGATTGCATTTAGCCCAAACCTGTTGACCTCTTGGAATCCAGAGATTTTTTTAAAAGCTTTATTCTGACCTATAGTCTGTGCCAAAATATCGGTAGGCGTTCAGAGGATGCTCAAAGACACTGGATAACCGTGGAGAGATTTTTATTTTCTGTCTTGGTGAGACAGAAGAGTTCTGAACTGATGAAAGTAAATCAGTTTAAGCCTTGATCGAGATGTCTAGGAAACGTTGTGGCAGGATTTGATGAGTCATCGTTTGTGTATTTTAGGGCTACTTTTTTCTTCAAGATGGGTTCTTTAAGAAAATAAATGAAGATGCTCAGATCCATGAAAGAGCAATATTAAGAACACGAACATGAAAGAACAACATTAAGCATTCTCCTAACCCAGACATGACCCTTCCTATATTGTTTAATTTTGGTCCCCATCAGCCTAGCCATCAGCGGCAATAGTGTAGGATGACGGAAAGTGTATCTCAGAAAGCTGAGACTTGACTTCCTAAATAGAGAAGGGAATTCATTTTGGAACTAGTGACAATAGAACAAACCTAGATATTTGGTTGTATTAAAGTAATACATTTAACAGTAACTTATTTGCTTATCAGTTGCTTACCAGTTCTCTCAGTGGCCTACACTGAGTAGCAGAAGGCAGAAACAATTTTACTTTTTGATCTACAGGTGGGTAAAAATTTCACCTGTGCTATTTTCCTTGTATCTACAGCAGGGGTCTCCAACCTTGGCAACTTTAAGACTTGTGGACTTCAACTCCCAGAATTCCTCATCCAGCAAAGCTGGATGAAGTCCACAAATCTTAAAGTTGCCAAGGTTGGAGACCTTTGATCTACAGTATGCAAGTGGAAAAAGCCACAGGTGTGTTTTTGATCCAACTTTAACCTTAAAAACAGAGAAGAACCTGAAGACTACATGCAATTAAACAACCCATGTAAGTAGTCTGTGATAACTATGATGATCCAGTCATCTGTAAAGGGTATGATGGTGGGTTGGTGGGAACCAAAACAGTTTTTCCATCTTAGAATAGAATAGAATAGAATAGAATAGAATAGAATAGAATAGAATAGAATAGAATAGAATAGAATAGAATAGAATAGAATAGAATAGAACAGAACAGAACAGAACAGAACAGAATAGAATAGAATAGAATAGAATAGAATAACAGAGTTGGAAGGGACCTAGGAGGTCTTCTAGTCCAACCCCCTGCCTAGGCAGGAAACCCTACACCACTTCAGACAAATGGTTATCCAACCTCTTCTTAAAAACTTCCAGTGTTGGAGCATTCACAATTTCTGCAGGCAAGTTGTTCCACTGATTAATTGTTCTAACTATCAGGAAATTTCTCCTTAGTTCTAAGTTGCTTCTCTCCTTGATTAGTTTCCACCCATTGCTTCTTTTGATCTGGGGCCAATCTTACCACCTGCACCTTTTCAACTGTTTTGTTTTCCTCCCTTCTGATGTTGTTACTCCTCTTGGGCACATAGCATTTCAAAACTCAGAAACTTACCTTTAATTTAAATAAGCCTTTAACGTGCCTATTAAAAATATTTCCCAAGTTGGCTTTTTTTTAAAAAAAAAATATGTTATCTATTTCTAATCAATCCACAAACTTGATTGCAGTTACGGTATTTCAATTACAGATCAGTGTCAAACATTCATTGCATTGCTTCTGTAAGTAACACAAATTCCAAAATAGAAGAGTTACTCTATAGGCCAGGGGTAATAACCTTGGCAACTTTAAGACTTGTGGACTTCAACTCCCAGAGCAAAGCTGGCTGAGGAACTCTGGGAGTTGAAGTCCACAAGTCTTAAAGTTGCCAAGGTTGGAGACCCCTGCTATAGGCTATATATAAAACACAACAATGCACAATAGACAACACTGTTTTTCTTTCTTTCTGTGTGTATTATAGAGTTTTATACCATATCGTTGGCATTCTACTGTCCATTTAAAAAAAAAATAGGCATAGCTAAAAGTCAAGGGAGCAGAAATACTGGGAAGGAGACCTGAAGATCAATTGCAGCAAGATCATCCTTGTGTCTTTTAGAGTAGAAAATGGAAAGTCAGTTTATAGACTCAACAAATCCTTCCCTGAACACGTATCCTTAGAAGATGGCTAAGTCTGGGATCTGTAGGAGAACACCTGCTTTCTCATCCTGTGTTTCTCCTAAAGTTGTCAACTCACGCTCACTGCTGTTTTAATATCCTTCCCCATTCTTTCTCTCCCTGATATGTTTTTCAGCAGTCTGGCCATTCCAAAGATAGAAGCATTAATATCTCCAAGTCATGACATTGTGAGGAAGCAGGAGGCTGTGCTTCGTGTTTTACCTCATGAAGGTTTTTATCAATGAAAGTCAGGCCTTCGGGACGGGGGGAGTGTTATCTAAGAGTTCTTACCTTTTTTCTTCACCCTATCTAGCTCCTTAATCACCAGCTCCTCTCTACCCCACAGCCTTTTGGCTGGTTTCTCCTTCAAGCACATTACACCGGAAGCTTTCTCTTCCGGAGGCCCATCAAGTTTATCCAGCTGAAAGGGAGACTTTATCTGTTCATGCTATCCTCAAACAACTTGTGACTTACCCTCCTCCTCCTGTAACAGGAGGACAAGTGGCTTGAGAAGGCTCTGCCTTTTTGTTATCCATCTAACCAACTCAGGTTTATAATGTGTTTTTTTTTCTATTAAATGTATCTGTGGGTTTACACCAGACTATAAACTAAGTTAAAATAGGATTGAGTAGTTTGTGGTTCTGTTCATAGGCAGTTTGGCAGAAACCACAATGGTGAAAAAAATATAGTGACACGCATGTCACAGTGTCAAACGCCCCATTTTTCATACTTGTGTCCTGGAACAATCACAGGGTTTCAATCATGATCGTTTACTCCACCACCACTCACAGAATATCAGTGACTCACTCACTCATACATAAGTGACTCTGAAGACACTTATGGTTTAATCTTTTGTTGGAAACACAATCATTTCCTAGCGATTGTGTGAAGCACGTCATCGTATTATGCCATTGTCTGATTTATTAGGATGGGATGGGAATACAGCTATTGTGTGAGACTCAGCTAAATTTAGGAAGTAGAAGGCTTGCAGTGGGACATACTTGGAAAGGAATCAAAGTCTCTGAACTAGCATGGGTTAAAAACCATTTGTGTGATCTATCTATCTAACTAGCTATCTATCATCTATCTACCCATTCACATTTGACTATTCTGACTGATTGAAAAGTCCGACCAACCAAACAAAATAACGTCATGTCCATTAAACCATGGTTTATTTAAACAGATTAGTTGACTAAGTTAGAATTTACCCATCCACCCATTCCATTTATGTTGCCACCCACTTGCCAATCATCTCTGACTGGCTTCATGTTACATGACGCAAAGCCATAAATCATGGTTTACAAATTACAGTGTAAAAGTTAGGGTTCATGTATCCTGCTAAGCCAAAACAAAACAAAAACCCAGATTGCTCTGTGGCTTAACAGTTCCTGTGACTACAGCCAAAAGCTTAGTTCAGTGTATGCATCCAAGCCATCTTATCTGGTCTGCAAAGACTCAACGTGACTTTCACATTTCATACTACTCTGTAGGTGGCCTGTTTGGTTTTTGCTTAACAGATTGTGTGAATCCAGCCTGTAATTTGTAAATCATAATTTAAGACTTTCTATTGTAAAAGAAGCCAACCAATTATGGCTTAACTATCAAGACTAGCTATCAAGGGATGTGGTGGCTCAGTGGCTAAGATGCTGAGCTTGTCGATCCAAAGGTTGGCAGTTCAGCAGTTCGAGTCCCTAGTGCATCGTAATGGGGTGAACTCCCGTTACTTGTCCCAGCTTCTGCCAACCTAGCAGTTCGAAAGCATGTAAAAAATGTAAGTAGAAAAATATGGACCACCTTTGGTGGGAAGGTAACAGCATTCCGTGCGCCTTTAGTCATGCCGGCCACATGACCACGGAGACGTCTTCGGACAGCGCTGGCTCTTCGGCTTTGAAACAGAGATGAGCACCGCCCCCTAGAGTCGGGAACGACTAGCACACATGTGTGAGGGGAACCTTTACCTTTATCTTATCAAGACTGAGTTAGTTGTAGCTTTCATGATTGAATGACTTAGGATCAAAAAGCAAGGACTGTTTCTTATAAAAAGTCATAAAGAATTGCATTTGCTTGACATATCCCTAGGTATCAAACCCGTGTCAACCTTTTCCAAACTAATATCATGCTGAATTAGAGATCCCATCATCACCCCTGCAACACATATGTCATATAAGAAGACCCCTGGTGAATGTAGACTTTTGAACATGGTTCCATCATGAATTTGAGGGTGATCTAACATGGTTTTCCTAGCCTTGACTACAAAGTTAGGGGCATTTTGTGGGTTACTCCTTGGTTAAGATGTCTCCAGGGGACTCTAGAACTGCGAGCTGGACTGAAAAGAAGTTCTTGATTTCTACCAACAAAATTACATAGACAAGTCCCAAAGAGGGTTTTTTATTTCAAGTGGCAACTGGATTTTCTGGTTTCTCTTTGAAGACATTTCACTTCTCATCCAAGAAGCTTCTTCAGCTCTGACTGGATGGTGGGGAATGGAAGGATTTATACTCCTTGAAGACAGCTGGTCATTTGCATTCTTCTAGAGAGAAAAGAAAAACAGGACACATTCAGCAGTCCATCTGCATTTAAAAGACAAAGGCCACTCTTCTGAAGATAGTAAAAGTCCACATTTTGGATAGAGAGGGCCATTGGTTTGAAAGAGAGGTCAAAGAGGCCATCAATGTCAAAATTGAACAGCCCTCTCTCAACAGAGAGGGAGGGATATGACATCATCTATCTCCAGTCTACAACACAGTCCTTTCAACAGTTCCAAGAAGACTCCATACCTGTTTGCACTACTCAGGTGACCCTGAGGACACAGAAAAACCTCCAAGTGGCCTCCATGACCTGCTAAAAAAAATTGCAAATGATCAGCTGTCTGCAAGGAATATAAATCCTTCCACTCCCCACCATCCAGTCAGAGTTGAAGAAGCTTCTTGGATGAGAAGCGAAAGGTCTTCAAAGAGAAACCAGAAAGTCCAGTTGCCTCTTGAAAACAAAAGCACCTTTGGGACAACTGTGAGCTGGATGACAGAATCTCCCCCAGATACCTAGACAAGTCCACGAATACCAAAGGAACGAAGTACAATTTGAAGGAGTTCTTATATCCTTTGTTAATGTGCACTGAGCTTCTGCTGCATCTCCTTTAAGAGGAAGTTCTCAAGGGACATTTTTCACATAACCCTGGACTCTCGCTCACATTCAAAACATCCATTGTACTCCCAGAAAAGGGAGGGGGGAACGCAAATGGGACTGTGTTTGTCCAAGAAATCACTGAGTTTACAATCTGAAAGTCAAAACACTCCAAGACTGGAAGCCAAGGTTTCCTGGGCAGAGCCCAGTTGCTAAATAAAAGACAAAGGAAAGAGCAATTTAGGTGCCATTAATTGTTGTATGGAGGCCACACGGTTTGCTGCCAGTCCTCCTCTCTAGCGGATGCAGCTCTGAACAGTTGTCCAGCCAAGCTGCAATAACAGTCATCTGCAATTATTTGTTTTAATTTCAGCTATGCCCTCTTTCTTCTTCTCCAGCCCACCCCCCCATCACTCCTCCCTTTTTCAGTTTCCTTCACCTTCCCCCCAACTGCTGAGTGGCCATCAGAAATTATGGGAGAAATGATCTAAGCACCAGAGCTCACTGTAACAGCATTGCCAAAAAGGCATTAAGAGTTGTTAACCTAATCTTGCAAAGCTTCTTCTCCGGTAATATTGTACTGAAAACTAGGGCATACAAAACCTTTGCTAGACCAGTTCTCGAATACAGCTAATCTGCCTGGAACCCACACTGTATATCAGACATTAATACAATTGAGAGAGTCCAGAGGTATTTCACAAGAAGAGTCCTCCACTCTTCTGCTCACAACAGAATACCTTATGCCACCAGGCTTGAAATTTTGGGATTAGACAATCTAGAACTACACTGCCTTCGGTCTGACCTAAGCATAGTACACAAAATTATCTGCTACAACATCCTACCTGTCAATAACTACTTCAGCTTCAACCACAATAATACACAAGCACACAATAGATACAAACCTAAGGTAAACCGCTCCAAACTCGATTGCAGAAAATGTGACTTCAGCAACAGAGTGGTCAATGCCTGGAATGCACTACCTGACTCTGTGGTTTCTTCCCCAAACCCCCAAAACTTTAACCTTAGACTGTCTACTGTTGACCTCATCCCATTCCTAAGTGGTCTGTAAGGGGCGTGCATAAGCGCAATCAGCGTGCCTATCATCCCTGTCCTACTGTCCCCATTTATCCATATCCTTATCCTGTATTCATAATCATACATGTCTGCACATGTCTGGGTTCAGTTTGGGCATGCGTGCATGCGCAGTTTGGGCACTCAGTGTCTAAAAGGTTCATCATCACTGTCCTACACCATTTCAGACAAGTGACTGTCCAGTCTCTTCTTAAAAACCTCCAGTGATGGAGCACCCACAACGTCTGAAGGCAACTTCTGTTCCACTGGTTAATTGTCCTCACTGTTAGGAAGTTTCTCTTTAACTCCAGGTTGCTTCTCTCTTTGATCAGTTTCCATCCATTGTTTCTTGTCTTGCCTTCAGGTGCTTTGGAAAATAAATTGTCTCAGATTAACAGAGTTGGAAGGGATCTTCTAGAAGAGGTCATCTAGTCCAACCCCCTGCCCAAGCAGTAGATCCTACACCATTTCTGACAGATGGCAGTCCAGTCTCTTCTTCAAAGCTTCCAGTGATGAAGCTCCCACAACCTCTGAGGGCCTCCTTCCTCTTTGTGGCAGCCCCGCAAATACTGGAAGACTGCTCTCATGTCCCTCCTAGACCTTCTTTTCTCTAGACTAGCCAAACCCAAATCCTGCAGCTGTTCTTCATATGGTTTAGTCTCCAGGCGTTTGATCATCTGAGTTGCTCTTCTTTGCACTTTTTCCAAGTGCACCTGGGAAGATGGCAGTTTTCTTTGTTGTTGTTGTTGTTTTGGTTGGTTTTGTTTGGTTTTTTTAACTGTAGCAAACAAGAACTTCCTAGGAACAAAATCTTCTTTAGAGAAGCTGTTTTTTTTTTTTAAAGACTTTCGTTTTACTGACAAGAGAAACATGTTGAGGTTGCATTTAGCTGTCAGTTGGTTTCCAATGCTGCTTTATTTGGAGACATGCATCTAAGGAAGCACAACGGTGCCCCCTGGAGGAAACCGCTCACCCCTACAACTCTCTTTTCAGGCTGTGTGGGGTGGGGAAACGGGTGGCCGTCACAAAGACAGTTTAATTAATATGGATTACTGGCACAAACAGGAAACCTGCAGCAAAATTTGTTCGCAGGGCTTAGCGTTTTCTGATCTGTCTGTGAAAAGGTATAACCCCAAAGAGAGGATCCTGCTTCATCCACTCTGGCTTTTCGTCTTTCTATCAGCCAAACATTTCTCACTGCATGGCAACCCCACCGTACAGTTGTGTGCTTGTGGGTATATTGTGGAGCAGCGTTTGTGGTTTTTAAGCATTTTCAGCGTCTATGTGGGGACTCTGTGCTTTTAAGTGTCTGTGGATCAGTTGCCTTGCAGTTTTAACTTAATGCCTTGTCATATGGATGGTCGTACACTCGTGCGTGACTAAAACACAATTTGTAAACAATGTTGGCCATTTATTTACTCATCGCTTTACCTAGAAATAAATTCCACATTAATCCACAGAGAGCCAGTTTTTGTCTAGTGGTTAAGGCACCAGGCTAGAAACCAGGAGACAGTGAGTTTTAGTTTCATCTTAGGCCTTAAAGCCAGCTGGGTGATTTTGAGCCAATCACCAGGAGCCTGTGTATTCTAGCCCCACCTTAGGCGTGAAAGAGTGACTGGACAAGATCACCCAGCCAGCTTTCATGCCTAGACTGGACTAGAACTCACTGTCTCCTTGGCTATTGGTCCAAAGTCATTCAGGCAGCTTTCATGCCTTAGGCAGCACTAGAACTCACCATCTCCTGGTTTTCAACTGATGCCTTAATCACTAGACCTCTCTCCTAGCCTTTTCATTATGTATCAATGCTTTGTTAAGTTTCCTGGAGTCGTGCTTTGTGAGATGGGTAGCTATATAAATATAATTGATCGATATATACATTTCTTTTTTTTTTAAAAAAAAATTCAATATAACTTCTAAATTCTGTGGCAGGAAATGGCGTCAGAGGGATATCTTTTAGCCATGCGAAGAGTAACTTTCCTTCATCCCCAAGCTGTTCACAGTAGTTTGCCTCAGATTGTTTGCTAGGCTTACTCACCATTAACCGTGGAATAACTTTCCCAGCGAGTGCAGGTCAAACACAACCTTACTTATTATATCCACACATCTGGGAAGCCCTCTAGAACAGACGCTGGAGTTGTGAACCTGGGCAGATGGAGTCAGTCACTGTCAGCGAGCAGAGCGTGTGGACACCCAACTCCCTTTACATTTTCCTTCCACCTAAATCATTTTCCTTACTTAGCGTCTGAAGGAGATAGGATCTTGGATGAACTCCAGCTGGCAGATGAGAAACAGGCAATACGGCAACCAGACAGTGTTTTTGGAGAAAGAGGGCTGTCTCTGATGAATGACCAGGCTCTCCCCATTGGTGCTCAGGAGGCTGTTCTTTGTACATGCAATGCCATGCATCACGTGGAGCTGCCATAACCAAGAAAGAAAACGAATGCCAGGGACTGGCTCAACCATGCTCAGATCAGTTGGTTGGCTTTGAAGGAAGATGAATAGAATAGAATTCTTTATTGGCCAAGTGTGATTGGACACCCAAGGAATTTGTCTTTGGTGCATATGCCCTCAGTGTACATAAAAAGAAAAGATACCTTCGTCAAGAATCATAAGGTACAACACTTAATGATAGTCATAGGGTACAAATAAGCAATCGAATCTTACTAGGAAGCAATCAATATAAATCGTAAGGATACAAGCAACAAAGTTACAGTCATGCAGTCATAAGTGGGAGGAGATGGGTGATAGGAACGATAAGAAGATTAATAGTAATAATAATGCAGACTTAGTGAATAGTTTGACAGTGTTGAGGGAATTATTTGTTCAGCAGAGTGATGGCATTCAGGAGAAAACTGTCCTTGTGTCTAGTTGTTCTGATGTGCAGTGCTCTATAGCATTTTGAGGATAGAAGTTGAAACAATTTATGTCCAGGATGTGAGGGGTCTGTAAATATTTTCACAGCCCTCTTTTTGACTCGTGCAGTATACAGGTCCTCCATGGAAGGCAGGTTGGTAGCAATTGTTTTTTCTGCAATTCTAATTATCCTCTGAAGTCTGTCTCTGTCTTGTTGGGTTGCAGAACCAAACCAGACATTATAGAGGTGCACATGACAGACTCAATAATTCCTCTGTAGAACTGTATCAGCAGCTCCCTGGGCAGTTTGAGCTTCCTGAGTTGGCACAGAAAGAACATTCTTTGTTGAGCTTTTTTGATGACGTTTTTAATGTTAGGTGTCCATTTTAGGTCTTGATTTCAAGACTGATTTCAGTCTTGATTTCAAGATTGTCATCTTGAAAGAACGTGAGTGTGATGCAATCTGTTGGCTTTACTGATACCTGCACTCCTTGCAACTTAAGATTGTCATCAAATGTCTTATTAGAAAGTCCGTCACTGGTGAGGCTAGGTTTGCGGGTACATGAAACAGAGCCTTTATCCTTGACTGTGTAATTGCTGCATAATGGACTATGAGTTTGCGTTTAATGGGTAGGAGAGCAAACACTGTACCCTCGAGTACTTTCAAAATTCACAATATTTCAAATTGTTCTTTTAATTGAAAAGGTGGAGACCCAGTCTGGTGTAGTGATTTAAGACATCAAGCAAGAATGTGGGAGACTGTGAGTTCTAGTCTTGCCTTAGGCACAAAGCCAGCTGGGTGACTTTGGGCCAGTACTTCTCTCTTGGCCCTAGGATGGAGACAATGGCAAACTATTCCTGAAATATTGTGAAGAAAACTTCAGAGACTAGCCCAGACAACAGCTAAGCTTTAACTGACATAGGAGCCACGGTGGCGCAGTGGTTAGTATGTAGTACTGCAGGCTACTTCTGCTGACTGCCGGCTGCCTGCAATTTGGCAGTTCAAATCTCACTGGGCTCAAGGTTGACTCAGCTTTCCATCCTTCCAAGGTCAGTAAAATGAGGACCCAGATTGTTGGGGGCAAAAGGCTGACTCTATAAAACAGCTTAGAGAGGGCTGTAAAAACACAGTGAAGCGGTATATAAGTGCTATTGCTATTGCTATATGCTTTATAAATTTAAGGACTAACTTTTGTCTCTACTGGTGAAGGATATAAAATTTGATTCAGTGCATTGAATACGATGCAGTGAAATGTATCACCTTTCATCCAGATTCATTAAAATGATTGGAAAAGAGAACAACAGGTAATCTGGACCGTAGAGTTTCCAAAGCTTGTTCTCTACATCTAACCAAATCCAACTTGCTCACATTTTGAACCCAGGATCGCTGGAGTCCTGAATAGGAGCACTCCAAACAATAGGATTGCGTCGAAGATGCCATTTTGTCTATCAGCTGGCTTTTCTTCTATTCATCCACATATTTCTTTTTTTATGGTTTGTTGCCAGAGCTTTTCACGGTGCCACCACAAAATTTGCAATTTTTCATTTTCCCAAGATCAACAGATTAATGCTGCAACTCTCCTCAATGCCTTCACAGCGTTCCTCAAGGGCCACGAGGTGGCGGTGTTTCTGAAAACCTTTCTTGGGGAAACTCGGCAAATAGTCTGATGAATTGAAAATTGGGTGAGAAAGCGATACCTTTGCAAATGCCTATTTCTCTAAGTAGCTCATTTTTCACCCTTGTGGCGAATGAAAAAGCCAAATGCAAGCTTCAGCAGTTTTTTTCCTAATCGTTGGTTGCCTTTGTTGACAGCGAGGGGGAAAAAAAGATATTGGGAGTCGGAATCCAGGCCTGAATTGCAGGGTTTTGTCAAAATAATTTCAGTTAAGAGATTTTTCAGACTTTGTAGGGCTGTCCAAAAGCCAAGCCAGCAATTTGAAGTTTTGTTTAGTCTTAAAAAAATAATAATAATCCCATTGAACTGAATGAAACAAAGCAAATGCATTTGTTGTTGTTAGTTGCGAAGTCGTGTCCAACCCATCACAACCCCATGGACAACATTCCTCCAGGCCTTCCTGTCCTCCACCATCCTCTGGAGTCCATTGAAGCTCACGCCTACTGCTTCAGGGACTCCATCCAGCCACCTCGTTCTCTGATGTCCCCTTCTTCTTTTGTCCTCCATCTTTCCCAGCATTAGGCTCTTCTCCAGTGAGTCCTTCCTTCTCATAAGGTGGCCAAAGTATTTGAGTTTCATCTTCAGGATCTGGCCTTCTAAACAGCAGTCAGGGTTGAGCTCCTCTAGGACTGACCGGTTTGATCGCTTTGCAGTCCAAGGGGCTGGCAGGAATCTTCGCAGGAGTCTTCTCCAGCACCAGAGTTCAAAGAAATGCGTTTACATGACTAGATTTAATGATTTGGGAGAGGGAGCTTCTCCATACAGGGAAGATGTAAATTAAGATCCATCACCAACTTTCTGGATTATTTGCAGTAGATCCACGCAGTTTCTAATTTCCACCCCTGACAGCAGGAAAAAAAAAAAACAGAGTTATTGGCTTTGCACGTGATTAAATTGTAACAACTTGCTTTGATTTGTGTGTATCCAGCAATTGTGGCTGTGCATCGAATTTAATAGTTCAGTCCGTTGTAAATAGAGAGCTATCATTTAATAGCATAATGATTAAAAAAAAATAAACCAGGATTTAGTGTGTTGTGTGATCTAGTGACTTGGATGAAATGTTTAAGTATTGAATTCTAATAATGAAAAAAAAATCTCAGGCTTGTTTTTTTTTTCATTCCAAGCTCTGGTTCACTTAGTTTACTCAGCCAGGATCAGGTGCATTTGAATAGCAATAACACTTAGACTTATATACCGCTTCACAGTGCTTTTACAGCCCTCTCTAAGTGGTTTACAGAGTCAGCCTATTGCCCCCAACAATCTGGGTTTTTACCCACCTCGGAAGAATGGAAGGCTGAGTCAACCTTGAGCCTGGTGAGCTTCGAACTGCCAAATTGCAGGCAGTCAGCAGAAGTAGCCTGTAGTACTGCATTCTAACCCCTGCTCTGGATTTATTTGTGTGTTGTGTGAAGCTAACCGCTGTGTTTTACACCCATGATTTATCAATTAGGATATTGGGTCAACAACCCACTGTGGTCTGTTCAATTAACCATAATTAATTAAATCATTGCTCTATGCCACGCAAAACTCTTGTGTTTTATCCGGTCAAGTGTGGCTGACTTCACACAGCCAATTATCCAAATCAAATTTTAGTATTGTGTGGTTTCTGTGGTAAGGTAGCCTCAGTACATTTTGTGCACCTTGCCTTTTGACTGGTGGATTTGGGCTATTGACAAATAAGACATTTGACAGGCGTCCTTTTATGGATTTGTTGTTGTTGAAAATGGCAAAAATGAATTGGTGTTTTCTGGATTTACACATTAAAATGATTTCTTCATGAAATAAAGGGAACCTTGATATGTAATTTTGGATAATGGAAAATGTGTTTTCTGCTAGAGTAATTTTCTTTATATACAGTACAAGTGCAATGCACAGTTTATTAGTCACTGTAGTTTTATGCATAAAGAGTGAGGAATGCCAATAAAGGAGAATATTTGCAGCTCAGGCTTGAAACGAGGGGCCCTGGGTGCTTTCCTGCAGAAGTTTCATTACCAAGCTAGGTAATATCACCAGTGCTAGTTTGGATAATGAAACAGCTGCAAGAAAACAACCAAACTCAGAGAGCACTGAGGACCCCTTCCTCCTCCTCCCACTGATGATGTTACCCAATTTGGTAATGAAATGTTTGCAGGAAAACAACCAAGCTCAGAGAGCACCAAGGACCTCTCAGAGTGAAGACACCTTAAAAAGTAGAACATAGGTTCTGGTGTGTGTTCTTTTTAATGATAAAAAAAAATGCCTGCAGGAAAAAGACAATTTTGGTTATTTTTCAGTATATTTTTATCACCTTTCTAACCATAAAGCTAGAAGACCAGAATACAAACTAAGAAAGCCTTGTTAGTACTGCATTCACTTGATGAAGCCAGATGAGTTTGATAAGCTATCTAAAATATAGGGACATAATCCATCATTCTTCCTTACAATTGTCAACGTATTGTGCATGTTTAAGCCATACTTGCTAGGGACACGGTGGCTCAGTGGCTAAGATGCAAAAGGTTGGCAGTTCAGCGGTTCGAATCCCTAGTGCTGCGTAACGGGGTGAGCTCCCATTACTTGTCCCAGCTTGTGCCAACCTAGCAGTTCAAAAGGACGTAAAAAATGCAAGTAGAAAAATAGGGACCACCTTTGGTGGGAAGGTAACAGCGTTCCGTGCGCCTTTGGCATTTAGTCATGCCGACCACATGACCACGGAGATGTCTTCAGACAGCTCTGGCTCTTCGGCTTTCAAACGGAGATGAGCACCACCCCCTAGAGTCGGGAACGACCAGCACGTATGTGCAAGGGGAACCCTTACTTTTACCTTAAGCCATACTTTTCTGAATAAACCACAACAAACCGGAGTTCTTCAAGTAGGCTAAGCCCAAAATAAACATATTAGGGCTTGTCCTGCTGCATGAAGCTGCCTCATGAGACATAGCTGAGCCAGATCTAAAACAGCAAACAAGTGTTACTTTTCTATTAGAAGGATTAAGCAATTTACACATTGTGCTAACAATGTGATTTGTTTTCTTTTGACGTGTTGAGTTAACCCAACCAAGTGAACTTTATTTGATCAAATCTTCCCTTTGAACTGAATCATTCAATCAGTTTGAGGCATCGACTTCAATGGAGGGCCTTCATGTTGATTCAGAGGTGTTTTTTTGGGGGAGGGGTTGTTTTTACCTAGGCGTGCACACAACTACAAAGCAATCCCTCCCAGTGGATCACAGATTTGAGCCAGCTCACCAAATTAAAACAGATCTTGGCTTACTCAATAACCTCTAGCAGCCATTAATCTTTTCAGTGTAAATACATAGATACTTTTTAAAATTATGTCTAATGTATGGTGTTATGTGTGTTTTTCGAAGTAGAGAGTCAGTTTGGTCTACTGGTGAAGACAAAAGGCTAGAAACTGGGAGAGGGTGAGTTCTAGTCCTGTTTTAGGCATGAAAGCCTGCTGAGTGACTTTGGGCCAATCACCAGGAGACTGTGAGTTCTAGTCCTGTCTTAGGTATGAAAGCCTGCTGAGTAACTTTGGGCCAATCATCAGGGGACTGTGAGTTCTAGTCCTGTCTTAGGTATGAAAGCCTGCTGAGTGACTTTGGGCCAATCACCAGGAGACTGTGAGTTCTAGTCCTGTCTTAGGTATGAAAGCCAACTGAATGACTTTGGGCCAATCACCAGGGGACTGTGAGTTCTAGCCCTGCCTTAGGCATGAAAACCAGCTGAATGACTTTGGGCCAATCACTAGGAGACTGTGAGTGCTAGTCCCGCCTTAGACATGAAAGCCTGTTGAATGACTTTGGGCCAATCACCAGGAGACTGTGAGTTCTAGTCCCATCTTAGACATGAAACTTGGCTGGGTGGGTTTGGGCCAATCACCAGGAGATGGTGCGTTGGGCTTTCATGCCTAAGACAGAACTAGAACTCCCAATCTTCTGGGACATTGGGTTGAAGGTGTTTGATTCATGACTCCACAATCATAATCCATCTTCTTAACCCTTTGAAAAGATTCCTTGCCACATTTCCTTTCCTGCGGTTTAATGTAGCCCTGGTATTATCGAAAGTCTGGATTTATTTTTTTTTTTTACTCAAGTCTGTGTCCTGTATACAGATAATCTTTTTGGTGAGGGTGTGAAGCAAGCTATGGCTCCTTCTATTCACGTTAGCTTTCTAAATAAGCAATGTTTCCAAAGCATTTTAAGGAGTTGACTTACCAAACATTATCCGTTTAGGACAATCTGGTGCATCTAAGGGAGTGCTAATAGCTCTGCAAGTTTTCAGATATTTGTTGTTGTTGTTGTTGTTGTTTTAAATTCAATGTTAGGGCTTCAACCTATAGCATCCTTCCCAAAAAAGCGAGTTCTCTGCCACTTATCTATGGGTCTCCTTTGCAATATGGACTTATCAGTAACAACCAGCCAAAGCAAGAATCCATTATAGTCTTGAGTCCTTCCAACCTCTTTCAAGATGCTACTGCTTCATATGTAATCATGATTTGCTCTCTTGCATTAGCTTTGATGTTTCCCAGACAGACGAAGCAAAGCCACACAGCTCAGCTCTCCAAGCTGTTGGCCACAAGACCTATCAGACGGCAGCTGTTGAGCAGGAAGGATTCTGCTACATCTGGATTCTTTGGATAAAAAAAAAGTGCTATAAAAAGAGTTCCTTCCCCCCCCCCCTCCTTCCCTCATCTCCATGGCTCTGGTGCTACAGAATGATATGAACATTGGACTCTGCCTCCAGATGTTTATAATATGCAGCCAGACCAATTAAAATCAAATCTGAATTGCTAGGGAAGCCTTGAAGGATTTATCAAGGACACAGCCGTAACTTTCAAGACGCTTTATGTTCCCAACTCGCACGGTCCTCTTAAAGAACTGAAAAATTATGATCCTAAAACCTAGTGAAAGGCCTTGCAATGACCTGATTCACATATTGCACTAATTTTTATTTTATTTTATTTTATATTTATTTATTTGTCAACAAGTACAAGGAAACAAAAGAGTGAATCAAAATACTACGAAGTCTGGAATAAATTTTATAATTGGTTAGATAAGAGGAAGAATGCCAAAAACAAGGGATAACGAATGTCTGGAAATGTATATATCAATGTATGTCAATATGCCAAGGTATATTGAATTTGTGTATAGGTTTATTAAATATATGTATAGCTGTTTAGGAAGTAAAATACTGTATACCTGATATATAATGAAATAGGAGATATGTAAATTTGTATATAGATTAAGGAATATATTACTTATTAACTTGAATTTGACGCAAATGTTAGAAACCAGAGATGTTGAGCAATGCCCATTGTTTTACTTTTAAAACTAATAAAATATCTTTTTAAAAAAAAGTACAAGGAAACAAGTAACAGTATAGACAAAGACATGGACACATGAAAAAAAATTTGGCACAAATAAAAGGATATAAATAGGCAAAACATAGCCATAATTCTCTAATCTTTTTCTCTAAGATTGGCAAATTGTGTCGTTTATTCTCTGGACAGGATTGTATAGACTAAAAATTGGTGTTGTCATTTCCTGCTACTGTGAAGTAAGAAACTTTGGCGTAAAATAGGCTAGCACATTCTAAAGCGAATCAAAAGAAAAGCAAACTCTAAATTTGGGGAACTGGAAGATCTTAGATCCACATACCAGAATCTTTACTGTCAAGGTTAATGTATGATATCTGGCCGATGAAAGCTTGCCCAATCATGATGTAAACCCATAGATCAATGGTGGTATCCTTGATGTAGACAATTACATAGTCTGGCTATGTACAAGGCAGCTTCTAATTTTATTACTCTACAATATTTTAGTTAGATCAGTGGTGAAATCCAAATTTTTTTACTACTGGTTCTGTGGGTGTGGTTTGGTGGGCGTGGTGTGGCTTGGTGGGCATGGCAGGGGAAGGATACTGAAAAATCTCCATTCTCTCCCCACTCCTGAGGGAAGGATACTGAAAAATCTCCATTCTCTCCCCACTCCTGAGGGAAGGATACTGCAAAATCTCCATTCCCTCCCCACTCCTGAGGGAAGGATATTGCAAAATCTCCATTCCCACCACACTCCAGGGGAAGGATACTGCAAAATCCCCATTCCCTCCCCACTCCTGAGGGAAAGATATTGCAAAATCTCCATTCCCACCCCACTCTGGGGCCAGCCAGAGGTGGCATTTGCCGGTTCTCCAAACTACTCAAAATTTCCGCTTCCGGCTCTCCAGAACCTGTCAGAACCTGCTGAATTTCACCCCTGAGTTAGATCCTTCCAAAGGCATAGAGGAACATTTAAATGGTGGTGAGACTCTTACTATGGAAAACTGGGCCATCAATTATGTTAAGAAATAGATAAAGCATGTTGTGTGACTACAGCAGCTGCCCAATGATGCCACAAGGTGTGCGTGAGAGAGAGAGAGAGAAAGAGAGAGACAGACGGAGGGAGGGAGGGAGGGAGGGAGAATGAGAGAGGGGGAAGGAGGGAGGGTGGGAGAGAGCGAGACAGAGCAAGGGCGAGAGACAGAAGGGGGAAGGAGGGAGGGAGCAAGGGGGAGGGAGGGTGGGAGAGAGCAGGACAGAGAGAGAGACAGAGAGAGGGAGGGAGAGAGGGAGGGAGAGAGAGAGAATCTCCAAAGGATTCTTATTGCATTTTCTTTTCTCCCTGGTGCACGGTATTTCATTTCCAGAATCTGGAAATATTTAGCCTCATCCCCTTTCCCACATGTGCACAAGCAGACACATAAACTTGCAGAGGTATATGAACTTTGTGATTTTTTTTTTCCAAGTTACACAGAGGTGTCATCCATTGACTGACAAAAGAAGAGTTGAGAACTTGTAGCCTTGTGAATTTTGTTGTCTATCTTTCTTGAATAAGGCTCCAGCGCAGCCTTGGCATACTTATTCCCATCTTCCCTTCGAAAATAGAAGGAATGTTGTTTTAATGAAAGCATCACATCTCCTCTCAAATAACTGGACACGTGCATGGCAGTGGTGGGCTTTTACCGGTTCTCCCCAGTTTGGGCGAACCCGTAGCAGCGGCAGCAGGAGCTCTGCCCACCTGTCCAGACGTCATCATGGACGCTCTGCGCATGTGCAGAAGCACCGAACGCACACGCACTCGCAGTTCCGAACCGATACCGAAGGTAAGTGAAACCCACTACTGGTGTATGGCCACTCAGTGTGGAAAGGTATATTTGGAGAACACAAATGGACAGAAAGCAGCACTGGCGACGTAAGAATTTCCTAGAGAGGATGTTTCATAAATGCGGACTAGCCATCACCAAAAGGGTTTCTATCATGAGTTCAGAATCAGGAAGAACAGGTTTTTAAGATGCATTAGGCCCGTGATGGCGAATCTATGGCATGCATGCCATTTCCACCTGCTCTTCTGGTTTACTGTTAGGTGTTTTGTGCCAGCCATGGCAGTTTCTTAAAAGGCCACCAGATGGGAGCAAAGAGGCACCTTTGATTCCACTGGTGGGTCAAGGGGCTCCGGTCCCTGCAGCCCCATTGGGGAGAGTTAATGGCCCTCAGGCCCCCTCACACACCTTGGTAAGGGAGGGGCCAAGGGCCCCTATAAGAACCCCTGCACAGGGGCTGCTCTTTGGCTCTTGTTCTAGCTTCTTACGAGACTGATCCATGGGCTCAATCCAGGCATGGATGCCTCCATGCCAGGGAACTCATTTTATCTACTTTATTTCTAAATAAAGATTTAACTTGATTGCATCCTTGCGTGCTACCTTTTCTTGGAAGCGCCCTCAATGAACCATCGATCTTTGTGAGACCTCCCACATTTACAGCATGCATGTGTGAGCTGGCTAGCTGGTCTTCGTGGGCAGTTCAGAAAACGGCCTTAAAATGACCAAAAATGAGGCTGTTTTTCAGGTCCTTTCTGGGCCTTTTCCGGGCTGTTTTCAGGCCACTTTTTGGCCCCAAAAAACGACCCAAAAACAGCTGGAAAACCAGTCTGAAAATGACCCAGAAAATGGCCCCAAAACAGCCTGAAAACCAGCCTGAAAATGGCCTGGAAAACGGCCCAAAAACGGCCCAAAAACGGCCCAGAAAATGGCCTGAAAATGGTGAAAAAACAGGCATGCACGTGTCAGCCAGTTGATCTTGGGATTTCTGGTGCTCCAGTGCCTGCACATATATGCACGTTTTGGTTTGGGCACTCGGTCCCGAAAAGGTTCGCCATCACTGCATTAGGCCATGGAGAAAGAAATCCAGGTGGAAAGAACTCCATCAAATATTGAGGCCAATAACACCTGAATTCCCCAAAACTGACCTTAAAACTTGTTTAGAGGTCGCAGGATGGAACCCAAGTATCTATCTATACTCAGAGAGTGTAGATCTGCTTTTGCTCTCTGTTGTTCTGTCTCTTCTGTATATTCCAACCCATTTTCCCCAGTGTCTATGGCAGGGGTCTGCAACCTTAAACACTCAAAGAGCCATTTGGACCCATTTCCCACAGAAAAGAAAACACCGGGAGCCACAAAACCCTTCCCGTGCCTGGTTATTATTTTTTGAGCAGCCACAAAACTAGCATATTAATTATGCTAGTTAATTATGCTAATTAATAATTAATTAATTAAAAGTTCTGTTTTCTTCTGAAACTTTTCTTGGGTTTATCCATGGTTGGCCTACTGGGGGTTGAAAAGCTTAATAAATCGTGTGCTGGTGGGTGTCGCACATTGGTGGTTGTAATGCATATTTTGAGTGATAGGGAGCCACAGCAGAGGGGGTGAAAGAGCCACATGCGGCTCCAGAGCTGCAGGTTGCTGATCCCTGGTCTATGGAGATCCTCAGTCATCCAGGTCATGGTTGTCCCAAAAGTGCTTGTTCAAAAGGCAACTGAAGTTTCTTTGTTTTTCCTTGAAGGTGTTTTGCTTCTCATCCGAGAACTTTTGTCAGCTCTGACTGAATGGTGGAGGATGGAAGGATTTACTGTATATTATTTTAGACCAGATGACTGCAAGGAATATAAATCCTTTTCATCTTCCACCATTCAGTCAGAACGGAAGAAAGTTCTTGGATCAGAAGTGAAACGTCTTCAAGGGAAAACAAAGAAAGCACCTTTTGGGACATTTTTCTCCAGCTTGATTGGATAGGTTAAATCTCCCAAATCTGGCATTCAATTCCATACATGAAGAAAGAAGAATGCCTAATGGGACAGGATCCTAAACAATGCCAACCTCAATGACTTTGAGGAGGCATCACATCATTACCCAAATGTTTGTGATCTGGGTGGATAAACGGCAGTGGGAAGGAGTTGGGCTGAGTTGGGGGGAAATGGTTCTAGGATTAAAAGAATGATTTTATCTCCAGTCCACTTTGTTCTCCTGCCCTCCTGCCGGAGGGAATGATGCTTGAGGTTGCCTCTATTTCCCCAAGAGGTCATGGGTGGCCAATCCAGATAAATGAAGCTATAGCAGTCAGGGACAGGAAATAGAGTCCGGCACGGGAGGTCAGGACCACAAGCTAGGGAATTACAAATTGGATGAGGCCATGACAAAACAATGCAAGTTGGCATTTGTTTACTGCAACTGTTGTTTGAGGCTATAATGTTTAGCTTCTATTGTTTCTGGATTCTGATCTGCTTGCATGCTAACCCAACGTGCATTGCTTTGCCATGTCCCCCATTCCGTTTGTAATCCTGCATCTTTTAATGGGTAGCCCAATTTATTTCTGCTATTGGCTCATATAAAGCTTCAGTTGAAAGCCTATGGAGATTCACTAGTCATCCAGGTCATGGTTGTCCCAAAGGTGCTTTTTCAAGAGGCAACTGGGCTTTATTGGATTTTCCTTGAAGACATTTCACTTCTCATCCAAGAATCTTTTTCAGTTCTGGCTGATTGATGGAGGATGGAGGAATGTATATACCTTGCAGTCATCTGATCTAATATAATATAAATCTTTCCATTCTCCACCATTCAGTCAGAATTGAAGAAGCTTCTTGAATGAGAAGTGAAAGGAAAAACCAAGAAAGTGCCTTGGTAGTACAGTGGTCTAAAGCACCCTATTATTAAGAACAGCTGCCTGCAATTACTGCAGGTTCGAATCTCGCCAAGGCTCAAGGTCGACTCAGCCTTCCATCCTTTCTAAGGTAGGTAAATTGAGGACCCAGCTGTGAGGGCAATAAGCTGACTTTGTATAAAATATACAAAAAGGATGAAGGCTATTGCTTAACGCATTGTAAGCCGCCCTGAGTCTCCGGAGAAGGGCGGCATATAAATCAAATTTAAAAAAAAAAAAAGTCCAGTTGCCTCTTGAAAAAGCACTTTGGGGCAGTGGTGAAATTCAAAACTTTTGGGCATTGCAGGGGAAGGATACTGCAAAATCTCCATTCCCTCCCCACTCCAGGGGAAGGATACTGCAAAATCTCCCTTCCCACCCCACTCTGGGGCAAGCCAGAGGTGGTATTTGCCAGTTCTCCGAACTACTCAAATTTTCCGCTACCAGTTCTCCAGAACCTGTCAGAACCTACTGGATTTCACCCCTGCTGTGGGGCCTTCAGTTGAGAGTTGATGGATCTCTCTTGCCCAAGAAGTGTTTCCATTTGACCAGCAAGAGGTTTTTTTTATTGTTAAATATTTTTTATTGTTTTATATCACATATTCCATTTCTAGTTGTCCAAAATGTTAACATATAAACATCATCATCATAATGATGTGTTTTATTCTGTGGCTGTTCACCGTCCTGAGTCCTTTGGGAGTAGGGCGGTATAAAAATCCAATTAAATAAATAAATAAATAAATAAATAAATAAATAAATAAATAAATAAATAATAAATAAATAAATAATCATTATAATCATATATAAATAACTTGCCATCAGCCAAGTTATGTCGGCTGGCGACGCCCAGGGGGAGGGCCTTCTCTGTGGGAGCCCCTGCCCTGTGGAATGAACTGCCCCCGGAAATGCGTAAGATCTCCGACCTCCGTGTATTTCGCTGTGCCCTCAAGACCTGCTGTTCCGCCAGGCCGGGCTATCAATGTAATGATTTTTAAATTGGGTTTTAAATTTTGGGGTTTTAAATCTGAGCCAAAATTATGTAATAATTTTAATTATTTTTTAACTGATGTTTGTCTTTGTGTTTTTAATCGGCTGTACACCGCCCTGAGTCCTTTGGGAGAAAGGCGGTATAGAAATAAAATTATTTATTTATTTATTTATTTATTTTATTTAAACATATATGCAATAATATCAATCGTTATTGAAAAATATACTATCCTCCATTATAGTATTGATTATATAACCATCCAAATATTTACTCATCAGTTTTTCTTTCTCATATAATCCATATTTCACATAAATCCACTCCTCTAACCTCAGTAACTGTCACTTATTTATAGAATAGTTCCCATGTTATAAAATATTCCGAGTCTTCTTTTCCTTTGATTTTTAGGGTTAACCTATTTCTGCACATTCCAGATTTTTTTTAATTATTATTATAATGTCATCTATAGGGGTTTCTGGATTTTTCCAGTATTGTGCATATACAATCAAGAAATGGATACAAGAAATTTTTGACATCTCAGTTGGACAGCATTATCCCTCCAATTGAGATCTTTGGAAAGATGGAAAATCCAAGGATAGAATTAGAGATCTTCTGGAAGCAAAGCAGAAGTTCTCCTCCATGGCTACCTCTTTTCAATGCGGTAACCCTTTATAGACATTATCTGACTGTTCCAACACACATTACAATTCTGCCAATCCAGCGCTGGCACTACGCTGTCTAGTATCTATGATGTTGTGTCTCCCTTGGGCAGCCCAGCTGATTTCATTTCATCTTAGCTCAACTGCAATTCAAATGAGGGGGGAAAAAAACCCTCAATTCTGCGATTTGTGATTCAGATGCTCTGCAGGGTTTGGGTTTAAGCTGTATTCCCATTGGCTGGAATTCTTGTCTTAGCCCATCCTCCACGGGTTCAGCTCAAGAGTTGTTGGTTTTTTTAGCAGCTTTTACAGGCAATATTATCAGCAGTTCTTAATCCTTCGAGTCAGTTTCATACTCCCTGTTTTTTTTTAAAAAAAAAAATCTGCCTGGTTTGATTTTCCTCTGCTTGTAACAAGAGAAGAGGAGAAGACCAAACTCTCTCAGACTCAAGTATGCTATTCCACTTTGGTTCTACCTGGCAGCCTACAACCAAGGTTGCAATTGGAAAAAGCTTTTAACAGTGAGGATTTATATCAGGAAAAATGATGTCTCGACAACCAGGCAATTCCCCCCCTCATTCCAACTGCTCTTATGTTTTTGCAAAATGGGCAGAAAATCGTGCAATGTACTATTATTTATTAGATTGGTTTATCCCACCTTTATTACTTTTATAAATAACTCAAGGCAGCCAACATACCTAGTACTCCTTCCTCCTTCTATTTTCCCCATAACAACAACTCTTTGAGGTGGGTTGGAATGAGAAAGAGCATCTGGCCCAAAGTCACTCAGCCAGCTTTTGCAGGTAAGGCAGGACTAGAACTCACCGTCTCCTGGTGGTTGGCTCAGAGACACACAACCAGCTTTCGTGTTTAAGTTAGGACTAGAACTCACCGTCTCCTGGTGGTTGGCCCAAAGTCACCCAGCCGGCTTTCAGGGAGGAAACTACCATCCATTTATCCCTCACTTTTTTTATGTGGCATGAAACCAAGGGGATTTGTGCACTAATTCCCTGGCCCCTTGCCTCTTGTCAAAATTGTGAATTAATACGAAAGGAGGCAATCCCATAATTGACTTCCAATATGCTCTAGAACTGAGATGGGGAACCTATGACATGCATGCTGGAAGTGGCACACAGAGCCACTCCAGGCATGCCAGCTGTCTCCTGTTGCTCTTCTGGGTTTTGGTGCGCACATGCGCACCGGCCAGCTGATCTTTGCACACACACGGAAGCACCAGAAACCGGAAGACTGGAAGAGCAGCTCCCTGACATACCAGGAAGCTGAGCTTCTGGTTTCCGACACACAAATGTGTGCCAGCAAGCTGGTCTTCGCACATGCCTGCCTGCCAGAAACTGGAAGACGAGGTGACTGGCGCACATGTGCACACTGGAAACCAGAAGCTTAGCTTCCCGGCACACATGTGGACACCAGGGAGCTGCTCTTCCAACTTCCGGCACTGCCCTGCGTGCTCCTGTTTCGGCACTCAGTGCCGAAAAGGTTCGCCAACTCTACTCTAGAACAGTGATGGCTAACCTTTTGCCATCGTGTGCCAAAAGCGTGGGGAGTGTGGGGGGGTTGTGGGCGCACGTGCCTACATCCAAAATTCAAAGCGTTCCACGCATGCGCACACAACCCCCCACACTCCCCCCCACACTTTTGGCATGTGATGGCATGGTGGACCTGGTAGGCTCATTTTTCGCCCTCCCCAGTCTCCAGAGGCTTTCTTGGAGCCTTGGGAGGGCGAAAATGGCCTTCCCCACCCCCCCGGAGGCCCTCCAGAGACCAGAAATGGCCCATTTTCTGACTTCCAGTGGGACCGGAAGGCCCATTTTTCGCCCTCCCCAGGCTCCAGAGACTTTCTAGGAGCCTGGGAAGGGCAGAAACAGTCTCCCCCTGCCCCGGAGGCCCTCTGGGGCCAGAAATGGCCTGTTTCCTGACTTCCGGTGGGACCGGAAGTCCTGAAAATCAGATGGTCATCACGCGCATGCACGCTGGAGCTGAGCTAGGGCAACACTCACATGCCCACCCATATGGCTCCGCGTGCCACCTGTGGCATACGTGCCATAGGTTTGCCATCACAGCTCTAGAAGGTTTGAGGCAAGATAATGGTGGCATGGAGAACTGCTTTAGCTCATTGTTGAGAAAATGTGTATGCTCAGCCATCTTTTTTTTTAAAGCGGGATCTTATCTTCAAATGATTAATAACCTTGACAATTAAAGGAGTTCTTACTAGGGGGTAGGAGAGATCTAGTTTCACTGCTTTCCATTTTACACATGTGCTGTCGGGATCGAATTTTCCGAGCCTCCAGCTGAAGTGTGCCTCAGGTCAGATGTGGAGGGATTCCCACAGGAACCAGCAACAAATAACCCTAAATGTGTAGGAATGGCAACGAAGTTCATAGTTGCAGCATCACCAAAAGACCGAACTGTCCGTGAGATGAGGGATTTCTCTCTCTTTCTCTGTCTCTGTTCATCCCATTTAAATGCAAAAGATCCTGAAGTCCTTAAAATCCTAAATTGCTGCATCTAGGTAGATTAGACTGACATACTTAGATTCTGAAGGTCATTCTTAGATTCTGAATAGTTTCTCAGAAGGATAAAATAGATCGGGAAAAAAATGTTAGCCATGTACTGTACCCTCCCCCTCCCCCTCCTCCTGCTCTTCTTCTTCTTCTTCTTCTTCTTCTTCTTCTTCTTCTTCTTCTTCTTCTTCTTCTTCTTCTTCTTCTTCTTCTTCTTCTTCTTCTTCTCCTTCTCCTTCTCCTTCTCCTTCTCCTTCTCTCCTCCTCCTCCTCCTCCTCCTCCTCCTCCTCCTCCTCCTTCTTCTTCTTCTTCTTCTTCTTCTCCTTCTCCTTCTCCTTCTCCTTCTCCTTCTCCGTCTTCTTCTCCAATGCTGCCCACTTTATCTCATCTTTGGGATCTGCCACCTTTCATCACTCCTTGTAAGAAGACACACTTCCTTTTCCTTAAACTGTGCTGTTTTAGATTGGAAAAAAGATTCTCTCAAGTTAGGAGAAGTTGATAAAACAGACAGCTTTTTCATCTTCTATCTTTTGCTACTTACTTTCACAATAAGCTGTGAACTTAGATCAGTTTTACAAATGGTTTTAAAGGTGTATTAGTGAGGGGGGGTGGTGGAGAGAGAGAGTAGTCCCCAGGAAGGGAAATCTGTTTGGTGGAGATAAGAACAGGAAATGGAGCTCCTGACTGGAAGGGCGACAAGTCCACTAGGAATGTCTGACTCAGGGCACGACTCTCATTCTTCTGTAAAGCAGAAATATAAAGCAGGAGTGGGGGTAGAGGTCAATTGATTACTTAGTTCATGAAGGCTAATGTTTTTTTTAAAATCCAGAACAACAACAGGTTTAGAAAAAGCCAGAAAATAACAGCAGGAGGAGGAGGAGGAGGAGGAAGGGAGGGAGGGAGTGATAGGAGGAGGAGAAGGGAAAAGCAGAAGCAGAAGGAAAAGGGGAGAAGGGAAGGAGAAGGGAAGGTGGAAGGAAGGGATAGGAGGAGGAGGAGGGAGGGAGAGAGAGATAGTGGAGAAGAAGGGAGAAGCAGAAGCAGAAGAAATAGGGGAGAAGGGGGCCAAGGAGAAGGGAAGGTGGAAAGGAGGGAGAGGAGGAGGAGGAGGAGGAGGAGGAGGAGGAGGAGGAGAAGAAGAAGAAGAAGAAGAAGAAGAAGAAGAAGAAGAAGAAGAAGAAGAAGAAGAAGAAGAAGAAGAAGAAGAAGAAGAAGAAGAAGAAAAGGATAGGGGAAGGAGAAGGAGAAGGAGAAGGAGAAGGAGAAGGAGAAGGAGAAGGAGAAGGAAGAGAAGGAGGAGAAGAAGGAGAAGGAGGAGGAGGAGGAGGAGGAGAAGGAGAAGAAGAAGAAGAAGAAGAAGAAGAAGAAGAAGAAGAAGAAGAAGAAGAAGAAGAAGAAGAAGAAGAAGAAGAAGAAGAAGAAGAAGAAGAAACGGATAGGGGAAGGAGAAGGAGAAGGAGAAGGAAGAGAAGGAGGAGAAGGAAGAGAAGGAGGAGAAGGAGGAGAAGGAGGAGAAGGGGGAAGGGAGGGATAGGAGAAGGAGAATAAATCAGAGTTCTCACTTGAGGTACACTGACCAGGCTCAAATTATCCTACTTTATTATATGAAGATCCAATTCTCTAGAAAAGGCCCTAATGCTGGGAAAGGTGGAAGGATAGAGAAGAAGAGAACAACCAGCAACAAGGTGGATGAACTCAGTTACAGGGGGAGATCAATGCCCTGTTAATAGACCTGAAACAGATTAGGACAGATTATCGTTAAGAGGATCGATCTATGTTGTCGCTAGGAGTCGAAACCACTTGATGGTCTATAATGCATCCGTGGCCAGTACATAAGCAACATGGAGAGTGACTTGGCCCAAGGAATTTAAATGCTAACTGAAACATTGGCATCTCCCATGATAAATATTTACATGGGGGGGGCAGATTGGTGACCCTCTGATGGTTTAGCCTTCTGTCCGATCCATGTTGTTCACAAAAAGAGATTTTGAGTATCGCAAGGAATATTTTGACTTCCTCCGGCCTCACCAGTAGGATTTATGCAGGGACCATAATAAATGCGATTTCTTGGATACGGAAAGCAAAACAAGGCTTAATGTTGCTTTTATAGCTCATTCTTTAAATTTAATTTTAAATTGACCTATTTGTGTTTATAATTCTCACTGAAGCAACCCGAAGAATCTCCTCCTCCTCTCGGCCTTGCAGGCCCTGTGATGTTTTTAATCAAATGCAGATGCTGCTACTAAAACCTACCTCCACTTCTTATAAAAGGTTTCTTAAAACTCAGGTTTGCTTCACTTTATTTTCTTTCCAAAAAAAAAAACCAAAACTCATAAATAGACAGGGGAAGGTACTTATTTAAGAGCTCCCCTAAAGCCTTTTTTCCCCCCTGATCCATCGGTTTCAATAATTCTTGGATATAGTACTACTGTAAGGTAATCCTTAATAATCCAGGGAATGTTAGCCTGAGTATGTCTCTAATTGTCAGGAAATATTATGCTTCAGGTAAAGTACCTGGGCCTTTTTATGCTTACCTCTAGAGAAGTCGGTGTATAGGGAGAAAAGGTTATCCAGAGTTCAATTTTAAGCTTCAGGTTCAATGTACTTCTGCCATATGTTAGACATATGGAAAGCCTTCGTCATCATATGGTAGATATGAATTTCCAGAGACAAGTAACTGTTTAAAGCTCCTCATCAGTTCCCAAAATGTTGGTTAAGTATGCATGCATGCATGCATGCATGTGTGAGTGAGTGACTATAATTTTTACTAAAAGAAAAGTGGTTGAGTGCCAACCATTTTGGAAAAGAATTGAGGCCCCTCAAAATCAAGTAGGGCTCAGGCATATTCAGAAGATTGTGAAATTAAAGCCCAACAATTCTTGATAAATTAAATTGGGTGGGGAATGCAGTATTATGGAAATCCAACTCAATTAAACCCATAAAGTCGTAAACCTAATGCTCAAATGGACAGATAGGGGAAGCACGAGTTGTGGATGCTCCAACATGATGCTCTTTTCTGGTAATATTGAATTACTAACTAAGGCATAAAAAACTTTTGTTAGACCAGTTCTTGAATACAGCTCATCTCTCTGGAACCTGCACTGCATATCGGACATTAATACAATTGAACAAGTCCAGAGATATTTCACGAGAAGAGTCCTCCACTCCTCTGCTCGCAACAAAATCCCTTATGCCACCAGGCTTGAAATTTTGGGCTTAGACAGTTTAGAACTTTGTCATCTTTGGTCAGACCTAAGCGTAGTACATAAAATCATCTGCTACAATGTCCTACCTGTCAATGACTACTTCACCTTCAACCAAAACAATACAAGAGCACACAATAGATACAAACTTATGGTAAACCAATTCAAACTCGATTGCAGGAAATACAACTTCAGCAACAGAGTGGTCAATGCCTGGAATGCACTACCTGACTCTGTGGTTTCTTCCCCAAACCCCCAAAACTTTAACCTTAGACTGTCTACTGTAGACCTCACCCCATTCCTAAGAGGTCTGTAAGGGGTGTGCATAAGCGAACCAGCATGCCTACCATCCCTGTCCTACTGTCCCCATTTTATTTGTATCCATTTCATGTATTCATAATCATGTTTATACTTATATCTGTTATCTAATACATGCTTGACAAAACAAAACAAAACAAAACAAAAAACAAAACAAACACAACACAACACAACCCAATACAACCCAACACAACCCAACCCAACCCAACCCAACACAACACAACACAACACAACACAACACAGCACAACACAGCACAGCACAGCACAGCACAGTACAGTACAGTACAGCACAGCACAGCACAGCACAACAAAACAAACACTGGAGATTTTTAAGAAAAGATTGGATGACCATTTGTCTGAAATGGTATAGAGTTTCCTGCTTGAGCATGGGGGTGGACTAGAAGACCTCCAAGGTTCCCTTTCAACTCTGTTATTCTGTTATTGGTTTACTTATTAATCAGATTGTACAGTATCCTTATCATGCATGTAGACCCTGACCAAGTGACCTTACATGTCACCTCTGGACACAAAAACAGAAGTTTCCCTCTATAATGGAGAAATATACTCCCTTTTCCCATTTTAAACAAAGGAAGCACGTGCCAAACTGGTTCTGGTGATTTGAAGTTTTATTCTTCATGGGATAGATGTCAAAAATAGTTTGAATATTTCAGCTTGCCCAGAACGTGATAGTATGAATAATGAGTGAATTCTTACCTGTACTTTGAAATAACTTCTGCTGGTGGTCAGTTATGGGTGCGCACAAAATGAACGTTTGTTCGGTTCGAACAAAACTGCCCCATTTAAAGTATTCTTCTGAACTGAATTGGATCTAAACTCAACACTTTGGTAGTCCAAATGTGAAAACTTCTGGAATAGGAGTTTTGTTCCTGGCTTGGAATATTCAAATCAGCCCATTTCAGAGGCTGAAAGCTCCCTTCTCAAAGTTGTCTGAACTTTGAACTGATTATTGGATGATGTTCCTGATCTTTTGGTACTCTTTTATGCTTAGAACATCTTGGCAATGTTTTGAGGTGCTGGTATAGAAAAAAAACCTATAAAGAGGAGACAATGGCTAAACATAAGGGAATTGAGAACTGATCTGAGAACTGAAAACTGAGCCGTGGTGGCGCACTGGTTAGAGTATAGTACTGCAGGCTGCTGCCTGCCGGCTGCCTGCAATTTGGCAGTTCATCTCTCACCAGGCTCAAGGTTGACATAGCCTTCCATCCTTCCAAGGTGGGTAAAATGAGGACCCAGATTGTTGGGGGCAAGAGGCTGACTCTGTAAACTGCTTAGAGAGGGCTGTAAAGTACTCTAAAGCGGTATATAAGTATAAGTGCTATTGCTATTGCTATCTTAAGAAACTAAGGTAGAACCATGATCACCTTTGAAATTCTTCTCAGCTCCCACAGAAGAAGAAAAAAAATCCTGCTTCAGTTCATAATTTGAGGACACAATATATTATATCACACTCCTCGCCCTAAACTGAGACAAAATACACACAACCTCCTAAATCCTAAACCTGTAAATTCCATCTTCAGAAAATAAGTTGTATAGGTAGTCCTCACAACTGAGCCCAAACTTTCTGTTATCGAGTGAGACATTTATGAAGTGAGTTTTGCCCCATTTTATGAATAGAATAGAATAGAATAGAATAGAATAGAATAGAATAGAATAGAATAGAATAGAATAGAATAGAATAGAATAGAATAACAGAGTTAGAAGTGACCTTGGAGCCAGTGGTGGGATTCAAAATTTTTTACTACTGGTTCTGTGGGCGTGGCTTGGTGGGCATGGCAGGGGAAGGTTACTGCAAAATCCTCATTTCCTTCCAATCAGCTGGGACTCGGGAGGCAGAGAATAGATGGGGGCAGGGCCAGTCAGAGATAGTATTTACCAGTTCTCCAAACTACTCAAAATTTCCGCTACCGGTTCTCCAGAACTAGCCAGAACCTGCTGAAACCCACCTCTGCTTGGAGGTCCAACCCCCTGCTTAGGCAGGAAACCCTACGCCACTTCAGACAAATGGCTATCCAACTTCTTCTTAAAAACTTCCAGTGTAGGAGCATTCACAACTTCTGGAGGCAAGTTGTTCCACGGGTTAATTGTTCTCACTGTCAGGAATTTTCTCCTTAGTTCTAAGTTGCTTCTCTTCTTGATTAGTTTCCACCCATTGCTTCTTGTCCTACCCTCAGGTGCTTTGGAGAATAGCTTGACCTCCTCTTCTTTGGGGCAGCTCCTGAGATATTGAAAGACTGTTATCATATCACCCCTAGTCCTTCTTTTCATCAAACTAGACATGGTTGGTTAAGTGAATCACTGCAGTTGATAGGCTGGTAGCCTGGTTGTTAAGTGAATCTGGCTTCCCCATTGACTTTACTTGCCTGAAGATCGCAAAAGGCCATCCCATGACCTTGGGACATGGCAACAGTCCTAAATAGGGATTTGAATTTTGATCATGTGATCATGGGGATATTACAAAAGTCGTAACTATGAAAAACGGTCGTAAATTGCATTTTTCCAGTGCATTTGTAACTCATAGGACTACCTGTATTTTAAAAATAAGGGAGGATCCTTTTTTGACTCCTGAGAAGTATTTATTTATTTTTATTTTATTAAAATTTATATGCCGCCCTTCTCCTGAAGGACTTGGGGCGGCTCACAAGTATAAAATGACAATAAAAACAATATCACTAAATAGCATTAAAAGTCCAATTTAAAATCCCACAGTTAACTAAAAAACCCAACCAGATCAGGTGATTTGAGTAAAAAGCCAGGTCTTAAGATCTTTGCGGAAGGAACAGAGATCAGGGACTGTCAGGAGCTCAGTGGGTAATTCATTCCAGAGGGTCAGTGTAGCCACCGAGAACGCCCTCAATCTGGGGGCCACCAGCCGACATTGTCTGGCCGATGGCACCCGGAGGAGGGCAGCTCTATGTGACCGCACTGGGCGGTGGAAGGCTGGTAGGAGGTGGTCCCACAAGTACCCAAGGCCCATGCCATGTAGGGCTTTATAGGCAAGAGCCAGCACCTTGAAGCAGATCCGAAAGGCCTCCAGCAGCCAGTGCAGCTCGCGCAGGAGAGGTGTTACATGGGAGTAACGAGAAGCTCCCATAACAACCCGCGTGGCCGCATTCTGGACCAGCTAGAGCCTCCGAATGCACCCCAAGGGCAGCCCCATGTAGAGGGCATTACAGTAATCCAAACGAGAGATAATGAGAGCTTGAGTGACTGTACGGAGGGTATCCCTGTCTAGGAATGTACCGCAGTACATGCGGTATAAAATGATAAGTCAGGGGTCATGCATTCATTCGGAAGGAGGTCCACTCATGACATTCATAGATGGCTCCTCAACATATCTCAAACATGCCCTGTTATTTGTTGTGAAACATACTGCCAAACAAGCATGTTTGGGTGCTCATTTTTCGACGCCAGGAGCATTTTCCAGAGATGTCCCTTGATGGGATGTTGAAAAGTTGCTTACCTACAAGTCACTCAGAGTTTACTAACCAGCTATTGAGATGGCAGCCTGAATTGGGAACTTTTTTTTCTTCTGTAAACAAAGCTCCTGTTAACTTTTTCTGCCTTTCTGGAGTGATTTTTCTTTTCTCCTGTCTCTTTGATTTGTTTCTGGGTCTGCAGCTGGTTTCAATTTGCCTGCAATTTTCTTCTGGCTAGTAAAGCTTTGGAGGTGACTTAAACTAGACACATGGGATATCTGGACCCAACCATGATATTATTACAAAGACAGAAAAACAGAAATAAAGATTTTTTTTAAAAAAAAAAAAAAAACAATCCCCCCACACACAAACACAACTTTTTAAAAAAAACAAAACAAAACATTTTCTAGATTTTAGCTAGTAGGATTTGGAAATTCAGTTTTAACTGTGTCTAAAACGCAAGGAAGAAGTTTGCTGACATGCTTTATAAGTAGTTGAAAATGAAAATCCCTCACGAAAGAGATTAACTGGTTCTTTTCCCTTGCTTTTTATTATTTATTTAAAACAGCTTGAAATTTTTCTCAAAAGTCTGCTGATTTAAAAGACCTTGACCAAAAAGGGGAAAAAAAAACAACAACTGGATGTTTTAATCATAAAGGCCAGGTTGCATTTATATATTTCTTCCTTCCTTCCTTCCTCCTTTTTTTCCTGACAATGTGATCTAAACAAAACCCACCTTAATGAAACTACTGTTATCTCAACTAAGCAAAACAGACATATTTAGATTTCAACTAGGCATATCATGTTTAGTGGATAAGGGGAAAAAGTACTAATTTGCTTGGAAATGACCCCTCTGTATCCAGATCCGTTCATATTTATGCAGCAGTGGCTTGTTAATATGGATTTCAAGAGCAACAGAGCCAAACTGAACCAAATAACTCCCTAATGCCATAATTGGAGTTTCTCCGTCGAACATTTTAGGGTGGGATTAATTTTGGTTCAGTTTGTGTTGTCATTTTCATAATAAGAACTGTTGCAAAGACCTTTGGGGACCTCTAAAGAACAATTTCATTTTATTACTTGTGGCCTAATCCTAAAAAAAAATTAAAAAAAACCAGAAGAAGAAGAAAGAAAAACAAACACAAAACCCACAATGACTTATGAAAAAAAAAATGAAAAACAAACACAAAACCCACAGTGACTTATGAGGCAATCGAGAGAAATGGTGGGACTGCTAGAGCTGAGAGGGAGGCTAATCCAGATTGCAAGTTACATATGGCAGCTCCGCAAAACGTTGTTTCTTTTCTTCTTTTTTCCCTCCTTGCAAACCTGCAACATTTACTTTGCCTGAAAAATTGGTTTTCATGACAATCGGCACAGAATCAAATGAAATCTCAAAGATGCCAACATTCACAATGTCTTTACTTAGTCCAGATATATGTCTCAGCTGTGTGTTGTTTTCTTTAAGATTGGTCAGGAATTTTGTCTGCTGGAGACTAAGTTGCACATAGACACGACTCCTAAACTGACCTTTCACCCCTGCCACGTTATACATACATATATATATATATATATATATATTAAGGAGGAAAATGTTTCAATATGTTAGACTTAAGAGTGAAATGGCCAGGGAAAGCATGGTGAAAGAGCATTCCTTTATATCAAACTTCTCTCTTTTTTATGTCTTTTCTACTCTCCCTCTCTCTCTCTCTCTCTCTCTCTCTCTCTCTCTCTCTCTCTCTCTCTCTCTCTCTCCGTGTGTGTGTGTGCATAGAGACACAGAAACAGAGAGAGACAGAGAGACAGAGAGAAAGGTACACAGAGAGAGACAGAGAGAGAAAGAGAGACAGAGAGAGAAAGACAGAGAGAGAAGAGACAGAGAGACAAAGAGAGACAGAGAGACAGAGAGAGACAGACAGACAGACAGACACACAGAGAAAGACAGAGACAGAGAGACAGAGAGACAGAGAGAGACAGACAGACAGAGAGAGAGACAGATAGACAGACAGAGACAGAGAGAAAGACAGAGACAGAGAGACAAAGACAGACAGTGACAGAGAGAGAGACAGAGACAGAGAGAAAGAGAGACAGAGAGAGACAGAGAGAGAGGGACAAAGAGAGACAGACAGAGAGAGAGAGAGAAACAGACAGAGACAGAGAGAAAGACAGAGAGAGAGAGAGAGAGAGAGACAGACAGACAGACAGACAGACAGACAGGCAGAGACAGAGAGAAAGACAGAGACAGAGAGACAGAGAGACAGAGAGAGACAGAGAGAGAGGGACAAAGAGAGACAGAGAGAGAGAGAGAGAGAAACAGACAGAGACAGAGAGAAAGACAGAGAGAGGATATTTTAGAATTTATTGAGAATTTAAAGACACTATAATACCCCAACACTTTCGTTCTTCTGTTTCCTTATTATTTTAGCACTCAAAAAAAAAAAAATACCACCCCACTTGATTAACCACTTGATTAATTCTTTACAGTTTAGGTAATCAGCAGTATGTGTTGATATTGAGAAATATCTCAATTGTAGGATCACCAGTTTTGCAATATGTGTGGCAGGGAAGATGAAACAGCAAATATTCAGAAAGAGGTTATGGGTTCTACAGTTTGGCTTTTTAGCATTTTGTACATGCTCATGTACCACTTGATTAGGCAGATAATGAGGCCCCTGATGATTTTATTGCTTCTATTCTGGTTATTTTCCTCTGACCTACAAGCTAATTGTTTTAATATTTTGATTACGATCAATTATTATTTATTAGCAGTTTGCAAATGCTTAGATGCCACTTGAAGGTACCTCAAGTCTGAGGTGATATGAGGTACATGTTGACTCAGTTGCTTCTATCCTAGTTAGTTTGCTCTGACCTGCAAGTTGCTTGTTTTGATGTTTCAGTTATGGTCTTGAAATGTCAACTATCAAGCAACAAATTCTTGAAAAAAATCAACCTAGGGAGAAGGAGATTTGAGCTGACACTAGATTATGACTTTTATTTAAATTATTGCTTGGAATTGCAGTGAGCAAATAAGGGACAGATCTGGGAGCAGTTTTGTTTTATGCATCCATCATTTGATGATTACAAAATCAAGTGATGACCATGAATTTCTGAAACAAACAAACAAACAAACAAATATCACTTCTAAATACATTGACCTCCAAAAAACTGAAATAGTCTTCACAACTGGGGCTCAGAATAGTCAACAATCAATCACATTTAAATAAACTTTAATAATCAAGTGCATTTCACTGAGCAAAGGTACAAAGGTTAAATTGAACATGCAACTTCTTGTATAAATGCATGGGGAACACTACACATACAGATACAGAAATTCCATAGTTCATAAATTTAGGCCGCAAGTATTCCATGGGACTGATGAAAAAGACCTTTTAAATTATATGGACTTCTTAGTGATCCAAGATGAAAAAAAAAATTTCTAAGCAACCTAGAAAATAGTAATGTATTGCTTATCTATGGTAAAAGTATTAGATAACTTGGGCCATCAAGATGCCACATTTTTAATGTTCCATCACCCTATTTATGATTAACAATGTAATTGCCAACTTTTTTTAATGACATGTTCTTCCCTTTAACAAATGTTGATGTTATCTTCAGCCAGGTACAAAGGATTTTGTTTCAAAAACCTAACTCATCCAAGGGAGAGCATAATACTTCCAGAAAGTTCTATTGTATTATCCATGGAATTTGATTTGGGATACGAATCAGGAAATACTGCCTTCCTTTTGTAAACGTCCTTTATCTTTCCACCATCTTATTACAGAAGTATCACTATGCCACTAGTCCAGAAGCCTGCAGCTGGATGGGCCGAAGACACCACAAACAAAATTTCACTTGCTCGTGTCATATCCTCTTCTTACCGAAATCCTGAGGAGGAGAAGAATAGGAGAAAGAATTGGGAGTAATAAAATATACCGGTAAATTTGTGGCAGACTGCAAAGAATGTGTCCTCTCGCTATTGGAGCCACAGTTGACTTGTTCAAAGTCTTTAGCTGATCATGCTGAGAACTCTTCATCTAAAATTGCCCCATACTTCATGAGGAACTGATAACATGGATATTAGAGAGATGAAAACAGATAGGAGACCACATTTTGATCCTCTCTCTAGAGCAGCGGATGACAAACGAGCTGAAGAACCTCTTTCTAAGAGATTTTTAGTTGTGTATCTGCATTAAGAATGTAAGAGCAAATGATTTTTAATTTTTGGTTTAGATTTTTCTTCTCCTTCTTCTGTCTTTATTATTTTTATAAATAACTCAAGGCAGGGAAACACACCTAACACTCCTTCCTCCTCATATTTTCCCCACAACAACAACTCTGTGAGGTGATTGGGGAGAGAGATGGGGAGAGGGAGAGGGAGGTGGGGGGAGAGAGACACTGGTGCAAGGTCACCAAGTTGGCTTTCATGCCTAAGGCAGGACTACAACTCATAATCTCCTGGTGATTGGCCCAAAGTCACCTGGTCTTTGGTGGGACTAGAACTCCCAATGTCCTGGTTTCTAGCCTGGAGTCTTATCCACTAGACCAAACTTAATTGTAAGGACCCTGGTTATGTGTATAGCGGGTTACCCCTTCTATGGTTTGTGTACTTCACTTTTCATCCCATTGTCAACCGTTTGGCTTCAGTTTTACACACCTTGTTTTCAGCAACCTTAGGGTGCCATTTAGGCACCTCCTTGATATTTTGCTTTTTCTGCTTTGCAGCCAAGAAACTGCATTGAACAATCTACCATCGTGCTAAAAAAAAAAAAAAAGAGGGATTAATAAAAGCAAAGAAGGAACGATCTCTGAGGACGTACAGAGTTTAGAATTCTTTTAAATAAATCCAGCCATCCCTCTTACATCTGGAAGGGTTTGAAGTTACAGAACTTGTAGTGCTGGAAGGGTGTTGGATTGCCTTCCCTGCTCCCATCCTTTTTAAACATTTCCCCCCCTGAAATCCTAACAACGGTGATAATAAAGCCCAAAATATATTGTACTGGTTCAAAAGCAGAAACCAGATGGATTTTTATTTCTGAAGCTGGGACTGGAAACGGTACTTGAGCTCCACTCAGTGTCACTGTTGAGATTGCCTGGTGTGTGTGTGTGTGTGTGTGTGTGTGTGTGTGTGTGTGTGTGTGTGTAAGGGGGGTGGATTTCTGTCTCAAAGTTGTGTATTCTTGTAATTTTATAGGGTTCCTGGAAGATGAAAGCTACTCCAGCTAGAGAACCAAGTTGGGGAGCAGAGGCGACGCAGGCAAAGTTGTCATATTAGGGTGATTTATCAAAAGAGCGGTTGAAATATTGATAAAGGAAGGAGGGAGGTAATCCAGGAAGAGAAAAGGAAGGGAGAGGGTCTGGGCACGAGAAAGGGGGGGGAAAGGATGCTGTGTCGAGTTGTTCAAAAAAAATAAAATAAATGAAACATACCCTTAACCCTGAGGATATGTGAAAACTGCTGCAGTCTGCAACGATTCTTAAGACAGGAAAGGAAACACACTTCCTTGTTGCTTCAAGTTGATCTTGTTCTTAAGGATAGAAAGGAGGGGGGAAAAGCTATCTTTTGCGATGATGTGGCTGCTGGACTATTAGATCTGGGGAAGAATTTTTTAGTCGGTTTCTCCTTTGTCATAGTGGATCTGGATTTCTCAATCACCCAACTGGCTGAAGACGAAGTACACTCCATAAGGTAAGGATTTGCTGTGTTCTTTCCAGATTTAGCAAGGCAAAGAAAGAGAAAAGGTTGACTTGGGTTTTTTTTTAGGCTTCATAGGAGTGGAAATGTTCCCGCTACTTCCATCCAACTCTGATTGTTTTACACAGGTAGTTTCACTTCGGCCAAAGTTGCACGTTGTTTGTGGCAAATATATATGTATATCTGGGATCGGTGAGGAGAGAATGAAGATTAGCCAACAGAGAGAGAGAGAGAGACAAAGGAAATGTTGAGGATAACAATCTTTAAGAAAGAAGTTTGCTAAGAGTTTGTTTTTTCAGGAAAAAAAAATTGCAGGAGAAATAAAAATTGGAGCATCCTAAAACTATTTTCCCTCATTTGATTTCCTCTAGAAGTGTTATAGAATTGCTCCCAACATTCCTGGTTAGTGCTGTTGGAGGACGATGATGGCTGGGGATGATGGAAAGTGAAGTTGTGTACAATTATAGGATTGTATAGAGAGTGAGAATGACTCTTCTGAAGTTTATCCGAGTTACAACTGAGAATATTACCCTTTTGTTCCAATTGGTCGGCCAATCGTTTAAAGCAATATGCATAAGGTAATAGATGCATTAGGAAAAAAAATCAACGGTTTCGGTAAAGAAAATAGGATGTTCTCAGAAACAGGGAAAAATTATAGAACTGAATTTTTAAACATTATCCTTTGGAAATGACTGCAAATCACCACGTTAGCCAAAACATAGACCTGCTGTTCCTATATTCCTGAACAAGCTCCACTGTGATGAATGAAGATGCTTGCTCCAACTTAGCTCAGGCGAACATCTAGTAATACTTGTGTTGAGCTTCAGGAATATTTGTTTTGCGCCCCAAATCTGACCAAAGCAGCTGCTGAGATGGAGTGGAAATGCTCACCGATGGCTGACTTTCAAACCAACTTTATTCCATTTAACGGACACTGAACAGGAAATGCACATTTGGGATAGACAAGCTGCGTCTGTGGCAAGAATTTAATCTGGTTTGCATTTGCAAAGGTCTGTGTTTGGAGCATTGTGCTCCAGTCTTATGTTTTATATATTACGAAGCACACGTTTTCCTGGGTTTGGGGAACTGACTTCTAAGTAAACATATGGAGAACACACAGGTCACAGTTTAAGCAGAAGGCAAAGGTCATGGCTTGGGGAAGAAACAAAAAGAATTGAATTCCCCTATAGTTTCTAAAACACTTAAAACTCAGTTCTTTTCATTTAGGTGGTTTTTGCATATTTGTGAGATGAATTTTCCAATAATAATCCTGGGTAGCATTCCAGTCCTATTATTCGCTTTTTCTTTTTCTTTTAAACAATCCCTTTTCACCAAATTTTTTGCATACAATTTCTTCTGAAATCGATCTGGCTCCCTTTCAAGGAATGTCTAATAAAATCCTTTTTTTATTTATTGTTAACATATTTTAACTGAGAAGAAGGGCAACTTTTTGCTTTCCTCTTATCACGCTTTTCCCATTTCTTACAACATTACTCTTCGTTATAAGTTAGTGAAGTTGCATTTGCTTCTAAGGAGAGGGGAAAAAATTTTTGCAACCTTGGGCAGCCTGAACTATACAAGCCTCACTTAGAGATTAGATCTTGGGGTCGTTTTTAATGCGTCTAGGTTTAGGTTTCGGAGAAAGTGACTCTGTAAAAACAGCCATTTATTTTGACAGCAGATATAACACTGGCCATGTTACTTCCAGTGTTGATAACTCCCGTCCAGACGTGTTTACATGACCAAACAGAATAGTAAGTAAAACAGTAAATACAACAGTAGTTGTAACTACTGTACAGGACTTCAGCGGCCAAAGAGCAGTGGCAAAAGAACAGTCTTAATTTACTCAAATAGTTAATGCAAGTATTAACATTATCTCTCATCAATGTCTCTGGCTGCCTTTGGTGTCACTAGTGGTGGTAAGGAAGGGAGGAAGGGATAAGAGGCTAATAATCTCAGAAACAAGGATAGTCAGTAATGAGAGTTTCATCATTGCTTGAATACTTGTTGATAATTATGGAATGTGAACATACAGACACAACAGTTTAATGCCATTGATTTAAATGGCAGCAAATTAAGCCGACTCTGCTCATTAAAGACAATAGGAACTTAAGTAGTTAGTTTCAACTGGCCAGTGGCCAAAGATTTGCATCATTAGACCAATGACTGTATAACACACACATGGAAATCCACACATACACACACTACTAACAAAGTTGAAATGCAGGCATTTCGTCCAGTTTATTTTTTAGAAGTACAGTGTCTGTACTTTGTTATGTGTTGTTGATATTATTATTTTGTAGGAATAGAGTTGTTTAGGCAAATGTCTTTTCTTTCTTTCTTTTTTCCTAACTTCATCTGCACCACATTACGGGGTGCTAAAAAAACCCACACACAACTACCCTAAATGTTCAGTGCAATTCATTAAGTTTTATAGAACAGTGTCACTATCCCCTTTCTCAGTGCCAGCGTTAAAGGTGCAGGAGCTTCCTTTTTCATACATGACTATTTCTGCCACAACATTCATGGTAAATGCCTTTAATCAAATTAATTGGCTGTTTGGAGAATCAAATATCCAAAGTGAAAATCTCTGCCTCCCTCCTTCTCTTCCTCCTTCCTGCTTATTCTTTTCGTCCTTTCAAGAAAACCCAGACAATTTTTTTTAAAAAAAAACCCAACAAAGAATGAAAGCAAGCCATGTTGTGGGGCTTCTTTCCGTAGAGCAGGGGTCACCAACCTTTTAGACCTCAGGGACCACTAAATTCAAAATTTTAAATCCAGTGGACCACTAATATAATCTGCCTAATGACTGGCTGGGTGGGCATGGCTAGGTGGTCATGGGACTTGGTGGGCGTGGCCAACTCAATGTGACTCATGTCGAGGGGCGCCTTGCTGGCCTCTCCTTGCCCCTCCCCTCCCAGCCCCTCCTCACCCGCCTGCCCGGGCTCCTTAGGGCCCCAACAGGAAGCAGTTGTTGGAGCTAAGCAGCAACCATGAGAAAGAGTTGGCAAAACAGCTCAGTTCAAATTGGATCTGCCCGAGAAGGAGGCTCATAGAAGCACCTCACTGAGGACTATGAGCATAGGCTTTCCAAGCAGAGGGAAGACCTGCTGGCATACAGGCTCAGAGGGCTGAGATGGTCAGCCAGTTCCAGGCCATGATGCAGTCCTACTGGAACAAGGCCCTCCAGCTCTTCGCCACCAGCAGCACTTCCCTCCAGCCTTCGCCCAAAGCCCCGCACCAGGAGGCTGAAGCAGACCCCAAGTTGGAATTTCTGCCCCCCTCCGACCCACACAAAAAGACCCCGAAGGGGGAGACTCTCTGCAGCAACACAAACATTCATTGCATGTATCTGGTCCAGGGACCGTAGTTTGAGGATCCCTGATTTAGTGCAATATAAAAAAAGGCAAATAATTTTTCTGCGGACCACCAAAATTTTCTCGTGGGCCACCAGTGGTCCATGGACCACCAGCTGGTGACCACTGCCCTAGAGAGTCCTTGTGCCCTAGGTGTCATAACTGGATTTACACATAATGACATTGTTTGGAATCTATTTGTCCTTATTACAAAAAGGAGACCTTCAAACATGGGGCTCCCTTTAGCTCACATCTCTAATTACTCCTTCTATGTTGGTTTGAAGGCTCTTCCAGACATCCAGTTGCAAACCAGGATGTTCCAGACAGTCCCAGACACTTCGTCTTACGTCAAGGTAAGACATGACACCATCTTGAAGCAGGTAATGTCCAATATTTACAATATTCATATATTCGATCAACCATTTGTTGTGTCCATTCAAAAGTGTGGCTTTTGTGTCAATTGATGAATGGAGACGGACAATCGATGGGAACAGTTAGTTATCTACCACTTACCTACTATCGAACTGTGCTTTGCACCTTGAGAATGCATTTCTATGATATACTGTAACTTGTTCAATATTGGCAGTTTTACCCTATTTGGCTTTCTTTTCTGGTGTGTTAAAGAGGGGTATTTGTTTTGATTCACACACATTTAGGAGATCTAAGTAACCATCTTAATTTCGAACCACCCCAAATCTGTTCTTGTTTCTTCTGCATCACGTGTATTTTGTGTGTTTGTGAGTGCATTCTGACTGATCCAACGGAAAGGAAATGGAGAGAAGCAACCTAGAACTAAGGAGAAATTTCCTGACAGTTAGAACAATTAATCAGTGGAACGACTTGCCTCCAGAAGTTGTGAATGCTCCAACACTGGAAGTTTTTAAGAAGAGATTGGATAACCATTTGTCTGAAGTGGTGTAGGGTTTCCTGCCTAGGAAGGGGGTTGGACTAGAAGACCTCCAAGGTCCCTTCCAACTCTGTTATTCTATTCTATTCTATTCTATTCTATTCTATTCTATTCTATTCTATTCTATTCTATTCTATTCTATTCTATTCTATTCTATTCTATTCCATTCCATTCCATTCCATTCCATTCTAGAACTAAGGAGAAATTTCCTTGCAATTAGAACAATTAATCAGTGGAACAACTTGCCTCCAGAAATTGTGGATGCTCTAACACTGCTAACAAGTTTTTGAGAGCCTTGGTAGTACAGTGGTCTAAAGCACCCTGTTATTAAGACCAGCTGCCTGCAATTACTGCAGGTTCGAATCTCGCCAAGGCTCAAGGTTGACTCAGCCTTCCATCCTTTCTAAGGTAGGTAAATTGAGGACCCAGTTGTGGGGGCAATAAGCTGACTTTGTATAAATATACAAAAGGATGAAGGCTATTGCTTAGCGCATTGTAAGCCGCCCTGAGTCTCCGGAGAAGGGCGGCATATAAATCAAATTTAAAAAAAAAAAAGTTTTTAAGAAGAGATTGGACAACCATTTGTCTGAAGTGGTGTAGGGTTTTCTGCCTGAGCAGGGAGTCGGTCTAGAAGACTTCCACAGTCCTTTCCAACTCTGTTATTATGTTAAGAAGTCATTCTGTTAAGAAATGGTGTTTCTCTGTGTGTGTTTTCTCGTGGAATTCAAGAACAAAATGTTCTTGCTTATGTCAGAGGATGCACATAAGAAAAACACCTAAATTTCAAGAAGTCCTGTCACATTAGAATCTGTCCTGCAATATCCGGGTGATTTGTTCCCTTCAGTTTCTGTTTATTCTTAGGTTCCTTGAGAATTCCTTGTCTCTTGGTGTTGTTTTAGAATGGATAAGATTCTTGAAGGTGATGTAAGTTCCACTGCTGGAATTGGTTACGGCGTCATGGAGGCCTCCTGTCTACACTTTCCAATCAGACCAAACGACACAAAAGGAGAGATTGCCTACTCTGGGGACTGAATGGAAGTGTTCAGGCTATGGATCTCAGATTATGGGGCAATGAAAACCAGGAATTCCACACGGGACGCCTTTAGCACTGAAAATTCTCTTTGTAGAACACGTTTTACAAGTGCCTTCTCTTTCATCAAATTGAATGGGAATGGGTTAAAAGAAAATAGACATTACCAGATTTGTGTTTTGTTTTGTTCTGTTTTTTTTTTATTTTGGTCTGCATCATCCCGCATGCAAATATTACAAGATCTTAGATACATCAAGAAGGCTTTAGCCCTGCTATAAGAAACAAAAAAATGTAAAAAAAGATGTGGACACTCTAGAAAGAGTGCAGAGAAGAGCAACAAAGATGATGATGGGACTGGAGGTTAAAACATATGAAGAACAGTTGCAGGAACTGGGTAAGTCTAGTTTAATGAAAAGAAGGACTAGGGGAGACATGACAGCAGTGTTCCAATATCTCAGGGGTTGCCACAAAGAAGAGGGGAGTCAAGCTATTCTCCAAAGCACCTGAGGGCAGGACAAGAAGAGCCGAGGTGGCGCAGTGGTTAGAGTGCAATACTGCAGCTACTTCAGCTGACTGCTAGTTCAGCAGATCAGCGGATCAAATCTCACCGGCTCAAGGTTGCTTCAGCTTTCCATCCTTCCGAGGTGGGTAAAATGAGGACCCAGATTGTTGGGGGCAATATGCTATTTAGCATACTGTCTTTGGTGTAACTGTCTTTGGTGTAAGCTGCCCAGAATCCTCGGAGAGTGGGCAGCATAGAAATATGACTAATACAATAAATAAATAAATAAATAAATAAATAAATAAATAAATAAATAAATAAATAAATAAATAAATAAATAAATAAAAAGCAACGGGTGGAAACTAATCAAGGAGAGAAGCAATTTAGAACTACGGAGAAATTTCCTGACAGTAAGAACAATTAATAAGCGGAACAACTTGCCTGCAGAAGTTGTGAATGCTCCAACACTGGAAATTTTTAAGAAGATGTTGGATAACCATTTGTCTGAAGTGGTGTAGGGTTTCCTGCCTGGGCGGGGGGTTGGACTAGAAGACCTCCAAGGTCCCTTCCAACTCTGTTATTCTATTCTATTCTATTCTATTCTATTCTATTCTATTCTATTCTATTCTATTCTATTCTATTCTATTCTATTCTATTCTATTCTATTCTACTCTACCCTACCCTACCCTACCCTACCCTACCCTGTTCTATTCTATTCTATTCTATTCTATTCTACTCTACTATACCCTACCCTACCCTACCCTACCCTACCCTACCCTACCCTACCCTGTTCTATTCTATTCTATTCTATTCTATTCTATTCTATTCTATTCTATTCTATTCTATTCTATTCTATTCTATTCTATTCTATTCTACCCTACCCTACCCTACCCTACCCTACCCTGTTCTATTCTATTCTATTCTATTCTATTCTATTCTATTCTACCCTACCCTACCCTACCCTACCCTACCCTACCCTACCCTGTTCTATTCTATTCTATTCTATTCTATTCCATTCCATTCCATTCCATTGCATTCCATTCCATTCCATTCCATTCCATTCCATTCCATTCCATTCCATTCCATTCTATTCTATTCTATTCTATTCTATTCTATTCTATTCTATTCTATTCTATTCTAAACAGTGGTCTCCCTCCTTCCAACAGGACTTCTAAGTGCAGATAATGCTCAATTTATGACCACAATTGAGCCCAAAATTTTGGTGGCTAAGCAAGGCAGTTATTCAGTTTTGCCCTGTTTTATGCAGTGGTGGGTTTCACCCTGGTTTGGGCAAACTAGTAGTGGCGGTGGCGGGAGGCTCCACCCACCCGCCTGGACTTCATCACAAATGCTCTGTGCATGCACAGGTGCAGAAGTGCCACGTGGGCGTGCTCCTGGTTCCGAACCAATGGCGAAGGTAAGAGGAACCCACTGCTGGTTCTTTTGCCTTCTTTTGTCACCATTGTTAAGCAAATCACTTCAGTTGTTAAGTGAATCATACGGTCGTTAAGTGAATCTAGCATCCCCCATTGACTTTTGCTTGTTGGAAAACTGGCTGTCATGTGACAGTTCTTTAGGATTTAGCAGAGGTACTGGTCTACCAGGCTTTTAACTGCTTGAAGACCTGTACCGATCTACTCATTTATTTTTGCAGGCACTGGTCTACTCATTTGTTTTTGGTGGCACCGGTCTACCACCAAACTGCCTTTTACCACTGATCAGCTGTAGGGCGGCCCTTTGAAGTCCCGCGGCAAGAGTTTAAACAGTTTTTTTCCTTCTAGCCGATCAGCTGGGACTCAGGAGGCAGCAATAGATTGGGGGTGGGGCCAAATAAAAGGTAAGAATAACGCGGGGGGGGTGGGGGGCAGGGGGGCAGAACGGGTTCGGTGATGTCATATCGTCACCGCTACCAGCTCGGCCGAACCGGGCCGAACCAGGAGGAACCCACCACTGGTTGAGAACCATCTATAAAGACCTTCCTGAAGGAATGGATCTCACCAATCACCATGGGGGAAATCTAAAGAATTAAATCTTCTTCTTTTTTTTTCTCTTCTGCTTGTAACTAGCCTTTAAGAATCAAAATTCCTTTCTCAAAATCCTCTTATATGTTTCTTGGCCCTGTTAAAATAGTAGGACAAGGTACTCGGAAGAAGGAGAGAAGTTTTAAATGTTAACAGGCATGCTACACGCTGAATTTTGTTGCTACAGGGAACGGGATTAGTAATAATTGAACATTGTAAAATAATCTTTTCCACCGTTCCATCAGTGGGAGGTTTTTGGGGTTGGTGACAAAACTGCAGCAAGTCCTTATTCCTCGTAGTTTTTTTTAATATGTGCTACCGGAACTCCACTTTTCATATGGAAAACAATCCACTTCCATAAGGTAAAGGTTCCCCTCGTACATATGTGCTAGTCATCCCCGACTCTAGGGGGCGGTGCTCATCTCCATTTCAAAGCCGAAGAGCCAGCGCTGTCCAAAGATGTCTCCGTGGTCATGTGGCCGGCATGACTAAATGCCAAAGGCGCACGGAATGCTGTTACCTTCCCATCAAAGGTGGTCCCTATTTTTCTACTTGCATTTTTTATGTGCTTTCAAACTGCTAGGTTGGCAGAAGCTGGGACAAGTAACGGGAGCTCACCCCGTTATGCGGCACTAGGGATTTGAACCGCTGAACTGCTGATTTTTCGATCGACAAGCTCAGCGTCTTAGCCACTGAGCCACTGCATCCCTCCTTCATGCACTTAGAAACCTATTTATCTATTTAGTGTATGGCATGTCATACATGGACTTGCAATATATGCCGTATATTAACAAAGAGGGGGTCAAATTATTCTCCAAAGCACTGGAGGGCAGGACAAGAAACAACTGATGGAAACTAATCAAAGAGAGAAGCAACCTGGAATTATAGAGAAACTTCCTGACAATGAGGACGATTAACCAGTGGAACAGTTTGCCACCAGAAACCGTGGGCGCTCCATCACCGGAGGCTTTTAAGAAGAGTCTAGACGGTCACTTATCTGAAATAGTAGAGGATCTCCTGCTTGACCAGGTGGCTGGACTAGAAGACCTCCAAGGACCCTTGCAACTCATTCATTCTATTCTAATTAAATTTCACCTAGATTCAAAAAAACACAGTAAAATATGAATGTTAAAACTATCTATATTTGGAGACCAATGACTGACTACTAGACCATCTAAAAACTGAAGCACAGCAGCATTTATATGAAAAAAAATCAGAAACTGGACCGGTGTATGCCATTATCTTACAACTGCTCATGATGTGATCCAGTGGTGGGTTTCAAATTTTTTTTACTACCGGTTCTGTCGGGGTGGCTTGGTGGGCGTAGCAGGGGAAGGATACTGTAAAATTTCCATTCCCTCCCCACTCCTGGGGGAAGGTTACTGCAAAATCCCCATTTCCTCCCTGGGACTCAGAAGGCAGAGAACAGATGGGGGTGGGGCCAGTCAGAGGTGGTATTTACCGGTTCTCCAAACTACTCAAAATTTCCGCTACCGGTTCTCCAGAACTGGTCAGAACCTGCTGAAACCCACCTCTGATGTGATCTACAGTTTGATGTGGGACCCCATCAGTCACACTGAGGGAAGAATATTATGCCCATTTATACGGTGAGTCCCAGCGGATGTTGTGTGAGGTGCAAATCCTATTTAGGATTGTCCATTGCTGGCATGATAGATCAAAACTGGGCACCTTTTTCAGAGGGTCATTTATATATCTTCCTAGAGTGGTGCCATGACCTAAAGGTGGAGCTCTCGCCTTACAATCAGGAGGCTGTGAGTTTGATCCTAGGTAGAGGCCGATATTTCTCTCTCTGGACACGATGAGAATATATCTGCTGAACAAAACTCCACACTGGTGACAGGAAGGGCATCCGGCCAGTAAACACTCAACTCCATTCGGTTGCCCAGACTCCACCCCGCAAGGGATTATGGGGTCATTAAATGAGGATGAGGATGATTTATATGTCTTCCTCAGAAACCTATTGAATACATGGCATGAGGACTGGTTACTCGAGGGACTGCCGCTCACCAATTACATCTACCTGTCCCATGAGGTCCGAGAGCAAACTGGCAGGGCAAAGGAAGATACAAGCCAATTGTCTTGTAGTGCCCAACTTTGGAAAATATATTTACCCAAAACTTGGTTTTGCCCCAGGCCTGAAGGTCAGGAAGCGGGCTGACATCTTACATTGGTTCTGCCGATTTATGAATAACAAGTTGGTTTTTAGTCCAGCTGCTGTTTCTCTGAGTGTGGTTTTTCTGTTATTTATGAATGTGCAATCGAAGGATGTATACATTGAAATAACAAATAAATATGGGGTCAGTCAGTGCAGATATACAGTAGTTAGCATAACACTTTTGCCTTCCTTCCTTGTCTGAAAGTATCACTTTGCATATGTCTATGTAAAATGCCTCCTGCTGGCTAGATTAATATTCTCAGGATTTCTATCCCTTCATCCCAGTTCATTTTCTCCCCTGATTTTGTCCTGGGCAGTTCAGATTCTTCCCTCCCTCCATAATAAGCACAGGCACCCTATAGCTGTTGACAGATTCTTTATTTTCCTTCCTATAAGCCTCCTCCCCCAAAAACTTTCTTACAAAAACTGGCTTCAGTGTTTCTCTCCCCATGCATTCTTTCCCCTGCATAAAATCATCTGCTATTCAACACATGGATTCTTCCATATCCTGCCTTGCATTTCTCTTAGAAGCTACAATCTTGCCCAGCTTTAACACTATCGTTTTCCCCTCAAACTGACCAGGGCATAGCCTGCTTACGACTGACTTTGAGTAAGGCGTCTCAAAGATTGGCAGTGAAGCTAAGGATTTCATGGAAAATATGGATTTTGAGGCCAGATTTTGGAAGTAGAAGAGTTGGCATGCAAGGGATCTTTGCATCAGTTAGTTAGTTAGTTAGTTAGTTAGTTTATTATATTTATATACCACCCTTCTCCCGAGGGACTCAGGGCGGTGAACAGCCATGGTAAAAACAATATACAACAAAAATTAAAAGCTTATTAAAATAATTCAATCATTCGGCCAAATTTAAAATATCCAACTAAAATCATTGTAAAACCCCTATCAAACCCAATTTAAAAAACCTTTATCCTGTCAGACCAGCTTGCTGGAATAATAGGGTCTTCAGAGCGCGACGGAAGGCACGGAGGTCGGGGATCCTTCGTATGTCTGGGGGCAGTTCATTCCATAGGACCGGGGCCCCCACAGAGAAGGCTCTCCCCCTGGGGGTCGCCAGCCTACAGTTTGGCTGACGGCACCCTGAGGAGGCCCTCTCTGTGGGAGCGTATTGGTCGGTGGGAGGCAATCGGTGGCAGAATGCGGTCCTGTAGGTAACTAGGTCCTAAGCCATGGAGCGCTTTAAAGGTGGTAACCAACACCTTGAAGAGCACCCGGAAGACCACCGGAAGCCAGTGCAGCTTGCGCAAGATGGGTGTTACATGGGAGCGACGAGTCGCCCCCATTATTACTCGCGCGGCTGCATTCTGGACCAGCTGGAGCCTCCGGGTGCTCCTCAAGGGGAGCTCCATGTAGAGAGCATTACAATAGTCCAGCCGGGAAGTGACGAGGACATGAGTGACTGTGTGCAGGGCATCCCGATCCAGAAAGGGACGCAACTGGGAGATCAGGCGAACCTGATAAAAAGCCCCCATGGCCATGGCCATCATATGATCTGGGCATCAGACTGGGCAGATTCTAGGAAGTATTAAGGTAAAGGTAAAGGTTCCCCTCGCACATATGTGCTAGTTGTTCCTGACTCTAGGGGGCGGTGCTCATCTCCATTTCAAAGCCGAAGAGCCAGCGCTCTCTGAAGACATCACCATGGTCATGTGGCCGGCATGACTCAATGCCAAAGGCACACAGAACACTGTTACCTTCCCACCAAAGACGGTCCCTATTTTTCTACTTTCATTTTTTACGTGCTTTCGAACTGCTAGGTTGGCAGAAGCCGGGACAAGGAATGGGAGCTCACCCTGTTACGCGACACTAAGGATTCGAACCGCTGAACTGCCAATCTTTTGACTGACAAACTTAGCATCTTGGCCACTGAGCCACCACGTCCCTTATTTTTTTTACGGAACTTTTACGGAATATTAAATATTAATATTAAATATTTAAAACGTTAAAAAAAAGAGAGAGAGAGAAACTAGCTGAATAGATGAGACAAAAACCAGAATGTCCTGGTATTTCTGCCTTAAACTGAACAGAGGTTTGCTCAGCTAAATTGGAGAAGGAAAAATACAGAGAGGAGAAATTGTTTGGCACGTAAGAGCTGCCATTTGTTTTCACGAACAGAGACATTTGAAACAGATGATTAAAATCTTAGTCACAAATGTGGGTTCTTTCAAAATTCACTTGGACCCAGGATTATATTTAAATAGCGCACGTATGCCCGTGTACACATACATGCACAGAGATATTTTTCCCCCTTTTCCCTACAACATTTCTCAAGAATGTAAACAAACCAAGCCTGAAACATCTGGATTACACATTTTAAAATCAACTCCAGTATGTATCAGGGTTCTAAATGCAGGCAGCTGCTGCTTTCCCTTGTCTAAAGAAGGGTGTGATAAAACCCATGTGTTGTGTGAAAATTGCTCCTTTCCTCTTTGTCAGGCTGGTCTGTGAACTTCGCAATGGGATTCTTTATAAACAGAAATGGCAGTAACATCCCAAGACAGATGCCCCCTCCTCCATCTGAGCTGGACCGTTCAGCCATTAGTGCAACACAGTCCTACGGATATTTACTTACCAGTCAGAAGGAATCCCACAAAGTTCACCGTCCTGTTTATGAAGAGATTCCATATCTTGGATCGGGACTCCCTACGCACGGTCACTCAAGCACTCGTCACTTCCTGCCTGGACTACTGCAATGCTCTCTACATGGGGCTCCCCTTGGGTTGCACCCGGAGGCTGCAGTTGATCCAGAATAAGGCCGCGCGGGGGATTATGGGAGCAACGGGGCACTCACATATAACACCTCTCCTGCGTGAGCTGCACTGGCTTCCTGTGGTCTTCCGGGTGCGCTTCAAGGTGTTGGTGATCACCTTTAAAGTGCTCCATGGCTTAGGGCTGGAGTATTTGTGAGACCGCCTTCTGCCGCCAATAGCCTCCCACCGACCGGTTTGCTCACACAGAGAGGGCCTCCTCAGGGTGCCGTCGGCCAGACAGTGCCGGCTGGCGACCCCCAGGGGGAGAGCCTTCTCTGTGGGAGCACCTGCCCTCTGGAATGACCTGCCCCCTGAGATACGCACGATATCAGACCTCCGGACTTTTCGTCGGGCCCTGAAAACACACTTATTCCATCTAGCCGGGCTGGCTTGATCCCATCTTCTCAGTTTTTAATTGAATTCGGTTTTAATTGGGTTGTTTTAAACTCAGGCCAAAATTATTTAATTGTTTTTTAAAATGTTTTTTAAATTTTATATTGCTATGTTTTATCTTGGCTGTACACCGCCCTGAGTCCCACAGGAGAAGGGCGGTATAGAAATAAAATAAAATATTGAAAAATATATATATATAATATTGTACATCCGATTAAAAGTAGTTGAAGTTGCAGTAATTGATATTTCCTAGCTTGGAAATATGCAACTTGAAAGACCCAGAATATGTGCTTCAACAGAAGCCAAATATTATCAGCCTCTGACATCCCTGTTCAAGACCCAGAATCTACTCCACAGGGTGAGCTCCCATTACTTGCCCCAGCTCCCTTTTTTTTTATATAAAAGTTTTTTTTTTTATTTTTTTCAAACACACATACAAACAAGCAAACAAACAAACAATGCATTTTTTTCTGAACGGAGTATTGGCCGAGTCACAATTTGTACTGCTTTTAGTTTCTCAAAATGGAGAAGAGGGAATGTATAATTGTATGAATATTAAATATTTATAACTGGAATAATGGAATTTAGGGAAAATATTTGAAATTATATTATGGTTAAGTTGGAAAAAAAGAAAAGGAAAAGAGGGAATGAAATGGGCTATATGTGTAAGTGTATTAAAATTAAGATTTATAATTGGAATAATGGAATCTAGGGAAAATATGTGGAAACTGATAAAAACTGAAAAACTGAGGGATAATTGTAAAACTGCTGAATGTTAAATATCTATGATTGGAATGATGGAATATAGGGAAAATATTTGAAATTATATTGTATTGTGAAAGAGGAGTAATGGGAGAATATTTGAATAAGATAATTTAGAGTTAGGTTTAGATTTTAGAAAAATGATTGATTTCAAATTAAAGGGTTTCAATTCGAAAAAAGTAAAGAGAGGAGTGGAAAAAGAAAATTTGATTAAGATTAGAGATTAGGGCGAATGGTAATATTGTTCATATATTAGAAGAAATAGAAGGAAAATCAAATAAAAAATTAGAGAGAAAGAATTTTATGCCAAAAATGCCCCAGCTCCTTTGAGGGGCTGCCACAGAGAGGAGGAAGGGGTCAAGCTATTTTCCAAAGCACCCGAAGGCCAGACAAGGAATAATGGATGGAAACTGAACAAGGAGAGATTCAACCTGGAAATAAGGAGAAATTTAGTCTGTTAATCCTGCCAACCGAGCAGTTTGAAAGCTTGCGAGTGCGAGTAAATAAATAGATACCATTTTAGTGGAAAGGTAATAGCATTTGTGTGCCTCTGCGTATACAAGTAGTCCTCGACTTACGACCACAATTGAGCCCCAAATTTCTATTGTTAAGTGAGGCAATTCTTAAGTGAATTTTGCCCCATTTTACATCCTTTCTTGCCATAGTTGTTAAGTGAATCACTGCAGTTGTTAAATTAGTAACATGGTTGTTAAATAAATCTGGATTTCCCATTGACTTTGCTCAGCAGAAGGTCAGAAAAGTTGACTATGTGATTCCAGGACACTGCTAATATCATAACTAAGAGTCAGTTGCCTAGTGTCTGAATTGTGACCACTTGACTGAGAATTGGAGGACATCAAGATTGTATTATGCTCCCAATGACAGCAATGGGGACATGAAAACCAGCTCAGAAATAACTATTTGCAAAGGGTGAACAATAGCTTGTATGTTCTTCAGTTTTATTCAAGCCCAATCTTCTTATCTACTTGTTAGGAAATGAGTATTACCTACTTTGTTGGGTTGGCAATATATAAACCATCAATATAGCTTTAAGACTGCTGTATTGCATCATACTGTGTCCTGATTGGTTAGCTCTGTAGCCAATCTCCTTGAGAGGGAGCTAGAAACATGGTTTGTTTCTTTTTGCTGTTCTTGCTCTCTGATATCTCTGTATGCTACTGTTTGCAAATCCAGAAGAACTGTTTATTGTGAATGACTACGACGACTGGTAAGAAGACTTTGTTATTGGACTATCCCTAGACTGTCGTTTTGTTATCTCCTGCTTTATATGTGTATGACCTGGACTGTTTATTGGACTGTGCCTTACTATTTCCTGAAAGTAAACACAACTCAGTGTATCTGTGTGTTGACTGTGTTTATTCGTATCTACTCTCAATCGCTTTCATGTGTACATCCTTGCTATTCAAGGGTTATTCTGCGAATTCCTTAACACTACTAATGTTAAGTCTACAGAAATAAGAGTAGGAGAAATCTGTATCAATTGGACCAAAACTGTGACTTAGCAAGAAGCTATTTCATATCTTCTCTTGTACCCTCTCAATGTCTTTTGCAAAGAAGAGCTTAACTGTCAGTTCCCAATCTTTTATCCTTTATTACGCAGTCACCATTTGTGTTTCATTCTTCTCTGGCTGGCTTAACATAAAACAGATTCCTATGTTCACACTGAGATGTTCTCCCATACACACACAAGCACACAAGCACACTAGCACACTGTAAAGCATCAAATTTTAGCCTGACCAGAACTGAATTCTTGAAAAAAAAAATGAAGCATAAGCTTTACACTACTGAACAAATTGGTTTAATCGTTTTTACATTTCAAAGTGTTTAAATTTAAACTGTGGAAAGCAATATTTTGTTGCATGGAATGTGGAATGATTAAACCGTAACAGGACTCACACAGTGACATACAAAAGGCAGCTTTCAAGCTCTCTTCTCCAAATTAGATGCATTGATTAAGCATTGCTTGTGGGGTAAGGTAAAGGTAAAGATTCCCCTCGCACATATGTGCTAGTCGTTCCCAACTCTAGGGGACGGTGCTCATCACCGTTTCAAAACCGAAGAGCCAGTGCTGTCCGAAAATGTCTCCGTGGTCATGTGGCTGGCATGTCTAAACACCAAAGGTGCATGGAACGCTGTTACCTTCCCATCAAAGGTGGTCCCTATTTTTCTACTTGCATTTTTTACACTCCTAGGTTGGCAGAAGCTGGGACAAGTACCGGGGCTCACCCCATTACCTAGCACTAGGGATTCAAATCACTGAACTGCCGACCTTTCTATCGACAAGCTCCGTCGATAGAAAAATGCTGCTAAACTTTCCACTTATTCTTACATAGCAGTAACAAGAACCACAAATAGAATTTGCTACATTTCTTAAGGACACACGATCTCACCCTTATATAATAATAATAATAATAATAATAATAATAATAATAATAATAATAATAATAATAATAATCATAATCATAATCATAATCATAATCATAATCATAATCATAATCATAATCATAATCATAATCATAATAATCATCATCATCATCACAAAAAATCACAAAGTACCCGGATTTGCAAATTGAAGTTGAGCGACTGTGGAAAAAGAAATTGTGTGTTGTCCCAATTGTAATTGGAGCCCTTGGAGCAATACCCAAAGGGCTACCCCGCTATTTAGAAATTCTAAATTTGCCGGACTTGAACATTTTGACTCTACAAAAAACCACCTTACTCGGAACAGCTTACATCCTCCAACCATACCTCAACAGTTCCTAGGTCCTTGGTTAGGACTAGAGCTGCTGAGCTATTAACCATCCTCAAAGGCTGTGAATCTCATTAAAGATTAAATTATTATTATTATTATTATTATTATTATTATTATTATTATTATTATTATTATTATTATTATTGTCATTGTATGGTTATACACAGTATACCCATACAACGAAATTCACTTAACACCCAAAGATCAGGTCCAACACACATAACAATCCCCAAACACATTCCCACCCACCACAATTCCCCACCCCTAAACCACCCAAACATCCACACAACAGACCAAGTAATACAGTCCAATAGCTCACTGATGGTGGCCCTTTAGTTCATTGTTGAGTGCAATTATAGCTCTGGGATAAAAACTATTCAGAAGACGTGTGGTCCGAGTTTTAATTGTTCTGTATCTTCTGCCAGAAGGCAACAGTCCAGAAAGATTGTAAGCAGGATGGGAAGAGTGTCTGAGAATGTTATGCAACTTCCTCAAACAGCGATATAGAGATAGAGATAGAGATAGAGATAGAGACAGAGACAGAGACAGAGACAGAGACAGAGACAGAGACAGAGACAGAGACAGAGAATTCTTTATTGGCCAAGTGTGATTGGACACACAAGGAATTTGTCTTTGGTGCATACACTCTCAATGTACCCTGTTTCCCTGAAAATAAGACATCCCTTGATAATAAGCCCAATCAGGTTTTTGAGCACATGCGCTAAAATAAGCCTCCCCCCTTAAAATAAGCCCTCCCCAAAAATATTTAAATACAGAGCTGGAAATCAGGCAAGACAGCAAGAGGAGCCCCATCTTGCTCCATACGCCCCTAAATAATAAGACCTCCCCGAAAATAAGGCCAAGCGCTTATTTCAGGGTTCAAAAAAAATATAAGACAGGGTCTTATTTTCGGGGAAACACGGTGCATATGCTCTCAGTGTACATAAAAAGACAAGATACATTCATGAAGAATCATAAGGTACAATACTTAATGATAGTCATAGGCTACAAATAAGCAATCAAATCATATTAGGAAACAGTCAATATAAATTGTAAGGATACCAACAACAAGGTTAGCACTTATGTCATGCAGACATAAGTGGTAGGAGATGGGTGAAAGGTACGATGAGAAGATTAATAGTAATAGTAATGCAGACTTAGTGAATAGTTTGACAGTGTTGAGGGAATTATTTGTTTAGCAGAGTGATGGCATTCGGGAAAAAACTATTATTCTACCAAACAATTCAGTTCATCTTTTCATGCAAAGTGATGCCAACTCTGGGCCTTTATAGAAGACATATTGTAGGTCTGACTAACTAGAGCAGGGGTCTCCAAACTTGGCAACTTTAAGACTTGTGGACTTCAACTCCCAGAGTTCCTCAGCTGAGGAACTCTGGGAGTTGAAGTCCACAAGTCTTAAAGTTGCCAAGTTTGGAGACCCCTGAACTAGAGGGTTGCCCTACCTAGTGCTGGGATCTGGGGAATCCTGCTGTTAATGGTTCCAAGGTTGCTTTTCATTTGTGTTGATCTAAAATTATACGGCAAAACAAAACAGCAAAACGCCCATTCCTCTCTGAACTCGGTTAAAAGAATGAATGAACCCTTAGTATTTGGAGCGTACTTAACGGGCTAGCAAGCCGCATGAGATGGGCTGCATTCCAAAGTATGAAGTCTAAAAACTCTCCTGATATTATCATGATCCGTAGACATAAGCAACAGAGGTCTGTTTGTTTGTTTCAAGGACAGATTGTTTCAGACCAAGCCTGTTTTCACTATTCAAGTGGAAAGGAAGCTAAATGACTCATATAATATTGAATGCAACACACACAAATCCAGAATTCAAGTAAAAATAAAGTAAACTTGGGAATAGCTAAAGCTTGAGTTAATGGCAGACACACTTTGCTTGCAAAACTTTTCACTTTTAGCCTTGGGCATCTCCAGATAGGAAAGGAAATGGCTTCTGTTTGAAGCTGTTAAGAGCTGATCTGAGTTGGTTAGCCAAGGCTCCAAATATTTTGCTCTTTAAATTGTATCAGCCTACGGAAGGTCAACATTATGAAAGGAAGATTTTAAAACATTTAGGCTGAAATTGGAAAGCACTGTCACTGTTTGGTTTTAGTTTCTTGAGTCACTATACAGCTGTCTCTAGGGGACACTCTGACATCATTCTACTGGGTTCCTGATGGACTCTCAAAAAAGCAGCAAATACCCCCAAAATTTGAATCACCCATACAATAAAAATAGGACAATCATATTCGTGGTGTGAAAAGGAGCAGTTTTTGGAATATATATACAGTATTTCGGATCAATATTTCATGCAACTCAATATCTTTAGATTGTTGTTGTTGTTAGTTGCGAAGTCGTGTCCGACCCATTGCAACCCCATGGACAACATTCCTCCAGGCCTTCCTGTCCTCTACCATCTCCTGGAGTTCATTTAAGCTCACTCCTACTGCTTCGGTGATTCCATCCAGCCGCCTCATTCTCTGTCGTCCATTTCTTCTTTTGCCCTCAATCGTTCCCACCATTAGGCTCTTCTCCAGTGAGTCCTTCCTTCTCATTAGGTCGCCAAAGCATTTGAGTTTCATCTTCAGGATCTGGTCTTCTAAAGAGAAGTCAGGGTTGATCTCCTCTAGGACTGTCTGGTTTGATCACCTTGCAGTCCAAGACACTTACAGGAGTCTTCTCCAGTAAGTAGTATCTCTTTAGATATGATGACATTATTCTATGAGCATTTGCCTCAACAGGGCTGGTGATTTTATGAAATTAGAAATACAAAATCATAGAGATTTATTCTCTGTTCTAGGTTACAATCTGCACCCCCCAATGTTGTATATATCCACTAAGCCCCAGATCAGATTTCTCTTCCATCTCCTCCCAGCAGAGAAGTGAAAAAGCTTCTTCATAAGCCAAAAAAAAAAACCTTAACATATTTTAATAAAAAGGAAAAATTATCCATTTGAAAAAAGAAAAAAACAACAACAGTTTCAGCACTGTTTATGTTTAGAGAAATAGTTCTAGCCATTGTTGTTCCAATCGATAAAGTCCTTGACTGTTCAGAATACCTTTGACCAATGATGGTAGATTCATGGAAGAAATCTCTATTTATTTCTTCATACAGAATGAAGACATTTGGGAAATATCTTCTGCCAGTTCAGGAAAAAAATGCTTCGTTTTACTGTAGCTGCCCTGAAAAGCAGCAGCCAACATGTGTTAATTATTACAGGGCCTAATATTGGATTACAGTTTTTTCCCGCAAGCTTCAAGAAAGCTGCCCTATTTTTTTTCCTTAACCTCCAGAAATAAGGTGCCTACAATTATTCTTCCAAGGTTTCATTTGGCAGTACCTCTATTGGTGATTAACTATCTTTCTAAGCAAAACCAGACTGGTGGTCCATAAGATGTGAATACTGTCGAAGTGCAAAGTAAATAACTTAAAAGAGCATGATTGTTTAGGAAGGCTTTGGGAATTAATAGGTGAATTCAAACCAGCTAGCTTGTTGTCATCTTTTCATGAGTAGAGATAAAATACAACTGCGTATGGGCCAGGATCCAAAGAATAAGACAGCTTGTTCTTGTGCTTGAATAAGGTAAAGGTAAAGGTTCCTCTCGCACATATGTGCTAGCCGTTCCTGACTCTAGGGGGCGGTGCTCATCTCCGTTTCAAAGCCGAAGAGCCAGCGCTGTCCAAAGACGTCTCCATAGTCATGTGGCCGGCATGACTCAATGCCAAAGGCGCACGGAACGCTGTTACCTTCCCACCAAAGGGGGTCCCTATTTTTCTACTTGCATTTTTTACCTGCTTTCAAACTGCTGGGTTGGCAGAAGCTGGATCTGGAAGTCCCATAGGATCTTAGCTTATGAACTGTACATATTGATAATGGAGAATATTTGTAGCTCAGGGTCAGTGGTGAAATTCAAAAGTTTTTACTACCGGTTCTGTGGGCGTGGCTTGGTGGGCGTGGCAGGAGAAGGATTCTGCAAAATCTCCATTCCCTCCCCACTCCTGGGGGAAGGATATTGCAAAATCTCCATTCCCACCCCACTCCTGGGGGAAGGATATTGCAAAATCCCCATTCCCTCCCCACTCCTGGGGGAAGGATATTGCAAAATCTCCATTCCCACCCCACTCCTGGGGGAAGGATATTGCAAAATCCCCATTCCCTCCCCACTTCTGGGGGAAGGATATTGCAAAATCTCCATTCCCACCCCACTCTGGGGCCAGCCAGAGGTGGTATTTGCCAGTTCTCCGAACTACTCAAAATTTCCCCAACCAGTTCTCCAGAACCTGTCAGAACCTGCTGAATTTCACCCCTGCTCAGGGTTGAAATGAAGGGTCCTTGGTGCTCTCTGAGCTTGGTTGGTGATAGATAGATGATAGATATATAGATAGATAGATAGATAGATAGATAGATAGATAGATAGATAGATAGATAGATAGATAGATGATGTATGGATAGGTGGGTGGGTGGGTGGATTAATAAATAAGCAACTAATGGGAAAACCGTTGTGAAAATGGATGAAATAAAGCCTGCCAAATTTGGTCTATAGATAGAAGAAAAAAATGACAAACAATATCCCCACTAATTCACACATAGCCATACACACACATAAGCATGCTATCCTATTTGATGGCATATTCTTCTTTTAGGGAAAACCAAGTAAAGGAAAGGGTTTCTTCCCCACCTTACTGAGTTGAGAAGGAAGTTGTACTTCATAGAATAATGTCTTGCTTTTTTAAAAAAATTGATTTTCATAGAGGCATAAAGTTTTGGGTGTTATACAAAGAAGCATATTCATAAGGAAAATGGAACTGTGGTGAATAAAAACATTATTTAGTTGTTCTTTGTGTTGCCCTGACTGGGAGGTTGGAGAAGAAAAAAGCTTTAACAAGTTTAAAAGAAAAATGTGAGTTGTTGGTGGCTAAAATGAGTAACGTTTTCACCAGGCAGGAAAATATTAATATTCTTGACAAATGAAGAGTGAAATTCTTTTGACTTCTATTCTAAGAGTGTCACAAACAGTCAATGGCTGAGGGAGAAAATGCCTAACTCTACATCAATTTGCCAATGATTGTCTTATTTCCTTCATGCCTTACAAGGACGGCCTTTCCAAGCAATTATTTTATTGTCGATTGGACAACAATTTGGAGAAAAACATTATTTGTGTTTTCCTTTTTCCATTCCTGGAGGCTCTTAAAAGAAACCCCTTTCCTACTTCCCGCACAATTCTTGATTTGCTCAGATTTCAAACCAAAAGCTACTAGGTTGCAGATCAGCATCCGGTTGGCCTGGGTCAGGCCAAGGCACCATGGGCCGGTCGTTCGCTATTTCCAAGGGCAGACCCGGGTTCTGGTTCTAACCACCTTGAGTTAATAGGCCTTGAGTTTTACACCTTTCATCTAACCAATAGAAGATAGGCAAAAATCTTTGTTATTAAATTGGGAGAAGATCAAACAATGTCATTACTTAAAAATTCCAGTCTGGTTATCTCCTGTTGAAGCAGTCTCACACTCAATAACATTTAGAAAGGAACAAATTGTCAGATATGGTGAATTATTAAATAAAAAGGGTGAACTTAAGTCGAAGCAAGAACTAGAAGAACAAGAGATTGAAATGGATTGGTTTTCATATATGCAAATACAGTCTAGATATGATAAAGATTCTAAAATGGAGGGTTTTTATAGTAACTTGACGAATTTAGATAAAATTTTAACAGGTTCTGATGACTATGTAATTAAAAAACTATACGGTTACTTATTAGAAGTAAAATTGGCAGAAGAACAAGTTAAGGAAACAATGATTGCATGGGGGAAAAATGTTGGTCACGGGATTGATTTAGAGAAATGGGAAAAACTGTGGTTGCAGAATTATAAAATGACAATGTCAACAGAAGATAGGCAAAAAACTCTCTGTACATCGTACGAAGCACAAAGTCATCCATTTTCTTTTCAAAAGTGCCTTTCAACAAAGAACTTGGCATAAAACACACAACGTGGAATCTTAGAATACAAAGGTTGGAAATGACATAGGAGATCAATTTATCCAAATTCACCCAGCACCAGAATCGTCAACCAGAATGCTGGGTGTTACATAATTCATATTGTTGCAAGACACTATTCGTAAAAGTACAAGATAAAGGTTGGGTAATTTGAAGCATGGCGGCACTTAGGGGCTCTCACTGTGACTGCAATTGCTGTGGTTGTAAAGATTTCCTGCCAAGGTGGGATAGGAAATGCAAAAACTACAGAATAAACCCTGAACATGTTGATCGTTTTAAAAGAAAAACAGCAAAGATCCTACCCTGCAAAAAAAGTGAGAAAGAAATTGAGCTTTACGGTTTTGTTCCTCTGTATGATACAAATCTTTCCCATACTTTGAAAGCCTGTGATGGCCTTGAAACCTTCAGAAAAGTATATCAGTAAAGGAGAATATTTGTAGCTCAGGGTTGAAATGAGGAATCTTTGGTGCTTTCTGAGCTTTGTTGTTTTCGTGCAGACCTTTCATTACTCAAGGTAGGTTAACATCGTCGGCCTTAGTGGTGAGTGGGGTTTGCTCTCAATTTACATTCTAATGGCTTGTCCTATCAGTGTTGTTGGGAATAGTCTTGAAGTAGCTCTTTGGTTGGACTGTTTACTGTTTCAGCTATTGTTAACTGCCAAACAGGCTAATAGCAAACAGCCCAGCTAAAGAACTTCCATGACCAAGACCAACACCAACAAGGCAAGCCACTAGAATATACAATAACAAAGTTGGAAGTCCATGGAGATTCTCAGTCATCCAAGTCATGGTTGTCCCAAAGCAGGGGTGAAAATCCAGTAGTTCTGGAGAACCAGTAGCGGAAATTTTGAGCAGTGCGGAGAACCGACAAATACCACCTTTGGCTGGCCCCAGAGAGGGGTGGGAATGGTTATTTTGCAGTATCCTTCCACTGGAGTGGGGTGGGAATGTGGATTTTGCAGTATCCTTCCCCTGCCACGCCCCATCAAGCCACACCCACAGAACGGGTAGTAAAAATAATTTGGATTTCACCACTGTCCCAAAGGTGCTTTTCAAGAGGCGATTGGACTTTCTGGTTTTTCTTTGAAGATGTTTCGCTTCTCATCCAAGAACCTTCAGAGCTGAAGAAGCTTCGTGGATGAGAAGTGAAACATCTTCAAAGAAAAACAAGAATGTCCAGTTCAGGGGTGGGTTCTACTTATCTTTACTACCGGTTCGCAACGAGAGAGCGCGCATGCGCAGATCATCCATTATGACATCCGGGCAGGTGGGCGGAGCTTCCCGCCATTTTTATTACTAGTTCGCAAGAACCGGACAGAACCGGGAGCAACCCACCACTGGTCCAGTTGCATCTTGAAAAGCTCCTTTGGGACAAAAAGTTGGAAGGGGACCTTGGGGGTCTTCTAATCCAACCCTCTGCTCAGGCAAGAAATCCTACACCATTTCAGACAAATGGTTGTCCAATCTCTTCTTAAAAACTTCCAGTGTTGGAACATCTACAACTTCTGGAGGCAAATCATCACCCACTGATTAATTGTTCTGTTAGGAAATTCCTCCTTAGTTCTAGGTTGCTTCTCTCCTTGGTTAGTTTCCATCCACTGCTTCTTGTCTTGTCTTTTGATGCTCTGGAAAATAATTCAACCCCCTTGTCTTTGTAGGAACCCCTCAAATATTGGAACAGTGCTATCATGTCCACCCTCAAAGAGAAAGGGGATTTTTTTCCCCCCTTGCAGGCTACTATTGAAAGCACTTAGTTGTGGATGAAATGATACCTTGAATCTTAACAAGTGATAATGTTGAATACCAACATGGTGGGGAAAGGATTTAGAATAGAAGGAGGGTAGGCTGGAGCGGACACAAAATAAGTCCATGGGAAGTGAAGTTTTTTTTTTTGCTTCGGGTTTTTATTCTGCATCAGCTTTGATTCTTCTTGGCTTGAGACCCTCCCCACTCCCCCAGAGTGCTGATCCTGACAAAAAGAAATTTTCTCTCTTTAAATTATGCAAGTTTCTTCAATGAAAGTCCTGTGCAGTTTGCAAAATGTGATGTCTTATCAACACAGCTGGGTCTATGCGTATGGTAAAAGGGAAACTATTTGGCATGGTAAGCTAAGCAATTCATATTCTCTTTATTTCTGAGCTTTTTCTAAAAACTTCCTTTTCCTTCCTTCCTTCCTTCCTTCCTTCCTTCCTTCCTTCCTTCCTTCCTTCCTTCCTTCTTTCTTTCTTTCTTTTCTTTCTTTCTTTCTTTTCTTTCTTTCTTTCTTTCTTTCTTTCTTTCTTTCTCTTTCTTTCTTTCTTCTTTCTTACAAATCTGTACATCTCTATTTGGAATACCCTCTGAACTTCAATGGCATTTACACATTTAGATCTGTATGTAGATAGGTGGGGGGAAATTACGTTATCTCACTATATAATTCCAATGTCCCACTATTTAGTTCTTACCACCATTCTAAAGGACTCTGCAGGATTAATAAGTTATCTTTTCCTAGAACAAATTTTTATCCTGTTCTTCATTACAATGGTGATAACTACCACACTTTATTTTCCGATCTGGTTTAAAGATAATAGGGGAGGGGGGGTCTTTACTTCTCCTGGAAAAATCACATACTGAAGTTGTTAGAAAGAAAATGAGAGAGACACACACACACAGAGTGCATAGGGAACAAAATTTTACATTGCAAGACTCTTGTTTTTCCAGACTCCAGAATCTAAGGAATCAAATCATTTCAGTTACTGGTAATTCAGTAATTCTGCTGACCTTCTTAAAGTCCCATTCTTTTGGGGGGGGGGAGAAGCATATAGGTAAATATACCTTTAAGAAAACACGCAACCTATTTTTAGCTGGGCAGCGCCTCTATTTTGCTCTCCCTGATTCTCCAATGCACTCTGCAATGGGAAGGCTGGATGTTGGGGGCTGGGAGCAGAGAAAAGCTTTAAATCTCTCTTTTAAATCT